>NC_137893.1:107628403-108198403 GCF_963455335.1 Martes martes | reverse complement strand
TCGGCAAAATAACTGATTAGTACTCTTCAAAGTGCCAAGTCATGAAACATAAGCAAGACTGAAAGACTGTCACAGCTTAGAGGAAACTAAGGAAACATGACAACTAAATCTATCATGAGATCCTGGATTGGGGCCTGGAACAGAAAAATGACCAGTGGAGAAACCAGTGAACTTTGAATAAAATGCAGTTAATAGTATTTTAAGAATGTTACTTTTTATGTGGTTGTATACAATTATTATAAAAAATGTTAACAGGGTATTGGGTGGCTCACTAGGTTAAGCTGCTGCCTTTGGCTCAGTTCATGGTCTCAGGGACCAGAGACCAAGCCCTGTGTTGGGTTTCCCTGCTTGGTGAGGAGTCTGCCGCCTTTCCCCCTCCTATCTCTCCCCTCTTTCCTTTCTTCACCTCCTTTCCCCTCCACATGCTCTCTGTCTCTCTCTCTCTCTCCATAAATAAAATATTTGAAAAGAAAAAAAAAAGGTGTTAACATTAAGGGAAGCTAAGTGAAGGATATATAGGAACTCTATGGTTTCTGAAAATTTCTATAAGTCTAAAATGATTTAAAATAAAAAAGAAACAACATACGTGCATTTATTTCTCTGATTTCTCTGGTTTAAATTCCATCCCAGGAGCAACAAAGGCCTGGACCTTCTTAGGGCTGCTGAGTTAATTCATAACCAGCAACATCCCATGGCACTAATTTCTTACCTGATCACGTGCACAAGGATTATATCATCTTGTTTAAGGAATTCATCAGATTCCTTTCCTTTGGATATATAGATTCATTAGATTTTTAACAGTAGGTATAGAGAATCTCAAAGATTTCCAAACCCTCATAACTGTGAAGAGTAGGAGTATTCATGGCAATATACAGATGAAATAAATTATATTAAAGAAAAAAATTGAAAGATCAGAATTGCATTAAGCTCTCAACGCTTACAAATACAAGCTTGAAAGAATATGTTTGTGCTATTTCATGAACTCATAATTTATTTAAACTGTATGCATTAATAAAATGAACAGAATGAGTGATAGCAAGATAAGCTATTTTTGGAAATATTGTATGCAAAATAAAAACATCTGTGAGCAGAATCTTTTTTTACTATTGATAGCACATTTCAAATAAACAGTAAACTCAAATTATAACAAAAATTTAGTCATACTGAGATAAGTAAACAAGGGTATCTCTTCTCATTCACTCACTCAAAATTATACTCTTTGTTGTCTCTATGTACTAAAATGTACTGGTGGCTAAAGATATAAACAGGATATAAAGAAGAACAGGACTTAAATAACATCCACAATAATTCACAATCTAATTCTTAAGTTAGACAAATAATTATATATTTACAAAGTTAAGGGCAGTGAAAGATAAATGCATTTGGCAATAGAATGGTGATCAGCCTGGAAGACTGTAAATCAATTCTTGGAAACGTAATTACCAGTATAAGGACCTGTAGGATGAGGTGGATATTTCTTGGTGGAAATGAAGGTGATGTGGGGAAAGGGAAGAGTGGCAATCATAAGCAGAGGAAAAAGCAAACTCAAAGGTACACGTGTAAGAATTGCATCTTATCATGCTGAAAAACTAGCTATAAGAGTAATTTGACTTTCTTGTAGTTTGAAGGGCGTGGAGAATGTTAGGACTGAAGATCTACTCTGGCAATGGCATGGTTGATGTTGCATACCGTGTTAAGTAATGTTCAGTAAGTGCAGTGGTCCATCAGACTGTTAAGGAAGGAGTTGAGAAGTATTTTGCATAGATCACCTTAATGGCTATTAGAGAGACTGTGAGAATGGAGACAGGGGAAGATGGTGTTTAGAACTAGAGTTCTGGCCTGAGGATGAATGTGCTTATTTAAAATAAGTAGGCAAAATAAGGCAGTGGTTGGTGCTTGTTTTAAAGTGGCAGCATTGGAGAAGGAAGGGAAGACATTCATTTAGTAAGGTTGCTAGTGGTAAGGACTCAGCACTAACATATAGTAAAGAAAAACAATGACATATTGGGAGAAAGCCAGGAAAATGATTGCTTCAGATATATTGAAATGCAGATTGTTGTGAAAGACCCCATGGGAAATGTATAAAAGTCCAAAATTTGAAGGAGAGGATATAACCAGATATAGCTGGGATGAGCTCATGCAAAAAAAAAAATATATATATATGAAATATATAAAAAATATAAAATATAAAAAAATATATAATATATATACATATATAAAATATATATGTGTGTGTGTGTGTATGTGTGTGTGTGTGTGTGTGTGTGTGTGTGTGTGTGTGTATATAAAACAGAGGGCAATGGGTAGAGAAGTTTACTTTCTGGAATACAAAAATATTTTGTTAAAACAAAGACACTGAACCAAAAATTTAAATCAACATTTCTTTTCATCATAGCTCTTGACATACAAATTTTCTCTAAGCATTAAATGCCAGGAAGATTAGCATTTAAATGATCACTCAAGAATAGCAATTGTATATTGAATTAATTATTTCTGTCCCAATTTTATAGTTGGTCAATACTGATCCAAAATCATATTCTTCCTTGCCTTATAATGTTTTCCTCTATAATCTTTTAAGATTAGTTGTATGTAATTTCTAACTCTGTCATTTTTTTTCTAAATAAAATGCTTTCTGGAGCAAATTATAGATATAAATAAATTACTGAACAAATAAATGAAAAAATGATTCATAAACAAATATTAGTTGTTGGACTTATAGGCAATGAAAATTGACATAGATCAATTGCATTATAATCTCTGCTAAATTTTATTGAAACTGCAAATTAAAATAGTTATTAGCTTGTATTTATTTTAATATATATCAAGTCATTGTATTATTATTCACCAATGACAAAGAAGAGCTAATGCAGGACTAGATCTATAGTCTGTGCTCAAGAAAAATTAGTATCTATGAAATAAATGTCTTAACAGAATCCCAAATATACCTCTAATTCATCTTGTTCAAACAGTCTGATGACTACCTCAAACTTGTCCTAGTGTCCCTGAGTATCTAAGTAGTTATTAAAGACAGAGAACAGTTAAGTTTTCAGACACTTGGCAGTAGTTTTTGATCTCATGCTGGCCACCAACATCAGACCAGCTGTGCTCTATCAGGGCCATTGCTTACCCATAGTCGAATAATCAAATAGAGGGCATAAACAGCCCAGGAAAGAAAGAATAGAAACACTTAATGTTTTTAAATCTTCTACCTTAATGAGGAAACATGTTCACAATAGTTTTTTCTTCTTTGCTCTTTTTCTACTCCACATTAAGGTTTCAATAAAGCCAATTTTTGCTTAGTGTTTCCTGTTTGATTGAAGGTAGAGAGGTTTATATTTCGTTCACCTTTAACACTTTCATCCTGAGATGAGAAGGGTCTTCTGTGAGTCTTTACTTTTGGAGAATGCTCTGAATTTTGCATTCTGTTCTTATGTGCTATAGGACATTAGGAGAAGGAAAGGAAAAGTGAATTGGGGGAAACTGGAGGGGAGACAACCCATGAGAGACTGTGGACTCTGAGAAACAAACTGAGAATTTTAGAAGGGAGAGGGTGGGGGGATAGGTAAGCCTGGTGGTGGGTATTAAGGAGGGCAAGTATTGCATGGAGCATTGGGTGTTGTACATAAATAATGAATCTTGGAACACTGCATCAAAAGCTAATGATGTATTTTATGGTGACTAACATAACACAATTAAAAAAAAAGTCAAAAAAAAAAATAAGAACCAATATTTCAACTTTACCTAGATACAAATGCTATGAGTTTATAGGCTGTCTTTATCACTACTTCTATACCCCTCTGTCTACTCTCCTTCTCTTAGTTTTTAGCAAGAGAGGTACTTTATTTCTTCCAGCTCACTGGTGCATTTAAGAAGAGTTTCCCACCCTCAACACGCCCCCCCATCACTGCTATCACCACCAAACACTTACTGGTTTGGGGGTTTTTGTTTGTTTGTTTGCTTGTTTGGTTTGCAAGGGAGGTAATCCAGTTACTTAAACAGAACTATTACCTAAAACAAAAGTTCTAGCTAGTTATGTTTAGTCATTAAAGCTCCAGTTCAATGATAAACTCTTTTTTGAATTATTCACTGACTCTCAAAGAAGAGTTTATGTACTTTTCCCCACATCTTAAAAAAAACCCTCTATCTTTATATGTTGTATATTATATTTTAATTTTTTTGTTCAAATACTTTGAGCTTTCTTTAGATGTGTACAATTTATTAGTCAGTTTTGTGTCCCAGAACCCCACACTCTCTTTTCTACTATAACTTTACCACTGGTGGTCCTAAGGGATCTTATATTATCAAAAATTTTGAAATTAAGTCATTGTTTCAATGAAAGACAACAATGTTAATAATAATAAAGAAGGTGTAACTACATATTTTAAATTTATAACAACAAAACTATTTTCCTGTAGAAAAGTTTTATTATTTGTTGAATTAAAAGTTATAAAATACTTGATGGAAACAGAAAAGTCTGATTCTTTATTTGACCTTCTTTTCTTATTCTCAGGGGTATCTCAGTCTTCTCCATCACCTTAAACTTGCATTTGCTTTACAGCAGAGTTCACAAATGTAGTATGTAAATAAGAAGAACACAAAGGAAATAAAAGAATGTCTTTTCAGCAAAGTATTCAGGCTCAAATGCAGTACTGAGTTGCTATGCTTTCTAAGTTACAGTTTTAGTTATACTTGCATTGTGCTCATTATAACCAATAACAGGACTTGTAATGCAAATATTCTACCCTTAGTAATAAATCGTGGTATTTTGTGTAATGAAACATCACGATTTGAAGAAATAATTCTACTGGTAGGCTTATATTGGTTGCTTAATTTATAATTGTTCAATGAATGATGATCTTAAAGGGATTTGTGAAACTGCATTTCAGCCAATTAGAAGCTGAAAGCAAACTATTATTATTGCATAATGATAACATTTATGGTGTAATTTTATAGTTTAAGAAACATTTGTGGATTCGCACAGGACACATCATTTTCAGTCGACTAAGGATGAACAAGCGTGATAAGATATGAAGCCTAAGGGATCTCTGTGCGTGACATGGAAAAAGAGGAGTTCATTGGAGAAGGTATGGTTTTTATCTATTACTCACAAATGTGACCAAAGTCCATTTTCCAGATTTCCAGGTATTTTTCTTTTACAAGATTGGGAAAGCTAATAATCTTTAAACCAATATAACAACTTCAGAGTGTGAGGTTTATTTATAAAGTAGCCCCCCCATCATCTACAGGGGATACACCCTAAGACCCCAGTGGATTCCTGAAACTATAGACAATACCAAACCTATTTATATACTGTGTTTTTTTCCTATACATGCATACCTATGATGAAGTTTAATTTATAAATCCAGCACAATAAGAGATTAATAACAATAACTAATAATTAAATAGAACAATTATAATAATATACTATAATAAAAGTTATATGAATATGGATGGTCTCTCTCAAAATATCTTATTATACTGTACTTACCCTTCTTGTGATGAGGTGAGATGATAAAATGCCAGTGTGATGAGATGAAGTGAGCTGAATGACACAGGTGTGGTGATAGAGTGTTAATCTACTACTGACCTTCTGAAAATAAGAAAAGGAGGATTGTCTGTTTCTGGACCAAGACTGACGAAAAGTAAGTGAAACTGCAGAATCCAAAACCACAAATAGAGGGGGACTACTATGTATCAACTGAATTATATTCTGGTTTAGTCATCAAGTATTGAAGTAAAGATAACATTGCTTTTAATTTAAAAACATAACGTTAATTTATAATCAAAAGACAGCATTCAGGAATTATAATAATCTTAGAGAATAACAGGTATAATAAATCTACAAACATCAGGGAAGAAGTTAGTTGGATATACCATTTTATATAAAATGATCAGAGACATGTAACCATAGGATTCTACTGAAAAACTAATCAAATTCTCGATCTGGATTATTTGACAGTTCAGTTTTTATTCTTGATTTTTTTTCCATTGGAATATAACTTTTCCTACATAATAGCAGGTTTTTTTAAAATTTATTTATTTGAGAGATAGAAAGAGCACAAGTGGGAGTGGGGGAGGCAGAAGGAAAGGGAGAAGCAGATTCCCTGCTGAGCAGGGAGCCAGACACTGAGCTTGATCCAGGATCCTGAGGTCATGGATCATGACCTAAGCCAAGGGCAGATATTTAACCAACTGAGCCACTCAGGTGTCCCACACATAATAGCAGTTTGAGATATATATATCTCTATATATGTAGATATATAGAGATACATATATATATAAAACTTGATGCAAAGACGAAATCATAATTTTTTAAGAATTTATAAGCTAGGGGCGACTGGGTGGCTCAGTGGATTAAAGCCTCTGCCTTTGGTTCAGGTCATGATCTCAGGGTCCTGGGATGGAGCCCCGCATTGGGCTCTCTGCTCAGCGGGGGGCCTGCTTCCCTTCCTTTCTCTCTCTTCCTTGCTTCTCTGCCTACTTGTGATCTCCGTCAAATAAATAAAATCTTAAAAAAAAAAGAATTTATAAGCTACAGGAAATGCTGGATAGATCGTTTCTGGGTTTCTTATTAAGAATTACATCCAGGAACTAAATAGTGATATTATTAATTATATACATATGTGTTCAGAATTATATCTTGAATATATATATATATATATATATATATGTTTAAAACACATTTATTTTTTAAGGTTAAACACATTTATTTTTTAAGGTTAATTCTTTTATCAAGATCCTTTAGAAAATAAGCCTCATGAGGGGAAGCAATCATTACTTAGCATGTAGTAGACATATAAGTATCTCTTGAATATTTTTTCCTAGCAATCAATATTTTAGTGTAACAATTTAATATACACGTTATAAGTGTTAAAAGTACTTATTCTACTAGAGTTCAAGATTTAAAATATTTCTCCAGAGGTGTAATTTCATAAATTCTGAATATCTTTGAATTTTAGTATTCTTTCAAATATATATATACAATCACTTATATAAGAATATCATATCTTTGTATTTATTTTAGAAACAAATTCCTTAGTTAACATCTTCTTTATGATTTCAAATATTTGTGATATGTCAGGAAATTTTTCAGCATGTAAATGTTTTAATCTTAAATGTATTAGTGATTTTAACCCGTAATAGAATATAAAGCCTTCCTTGGCCCTTCCCACTCCCATAAGAATTTCATATTTTAACTCTGTTTCTAATATTATGTTCCATCTTAAATAATTCTTCTTTTTTTTAACAAACAATTACTGAATATCTACCATGTGAGAAAAACCAGGTATGGGTTGGAGATAAGATGCTATATTGAAGTCACTTATCTCAACTACTCATAGTCTGGTTGAAAAAAATAAAATTTTAAGTTCTACCTCATGTGGAGTGAAATCCACTCAACTGCAATTATTTTATAAAATGAGCAAACAGTAAATTTTGTTGACGTAGGCTACTGAAATTTGAATCTTTAACATACTCCTTTTTAATGTAACAGCTTTCTCATTTCTCTTCCAACTTTACCATTTTAATATAAAATATCTCATTTTAGATTTTATATCAATTCATCCCATTAATGAGAATTTAAAACCGATACAAAATTATTGAAAGCCTAGGTCTGTAGATGAAAGAAGTTTCTTATTAAGTATAGGAAATTTGGGTCATATATTGGAAGCATTATAAATTATAATTATTTAGCTTACATTCTATAATACCATAAATATTTATATATTCAAAATTGTGGTGAACTTGTTAGATGAATGAAGAAATTGGTGGTGTTAGAAATAAGAATATGGGGGCGTCTGGGTGGCTCAGTCGTTAAGCAGTTGCCCTTGGCTCAGGTCATGATCCCACAGTCCTGGGATCGAGGCCCACATCAGGCTCCCTGCTTGGCAGGAAGCCTGCGTCTCCCTCTCCTGCTTCTCCTGCTTGTGTTCCCTCTCTCTCTGTGTCTCTCTTTGTCAAATAAATAAATAAAGTCTTAAAAAATAATAAGAATATATGGGTTATGAATTGGAATGAAGTAGATCCATCTTAGACGATTATTATATGGAATAATTTAGATCAGCTTCCTTAACAACACCTAAAGGCATTATTCACATAATTTTTCTCAAGTATTTTCTTCTAATTTTAGAATCTTGAACACATTGACTGAAGGAAAAAAATTGCCATCTTCTAAAATTTATTAAAATAGCTTCTAAATTTCTAGCAGTAATCAAAACAAACAAAACAAACCAAAAAATCACTAGGCAGATAAAGACTTACATAGTATAAATTTTCAAAACAAAGATAACTCCTGCATTAATTGAGTTTCTACTAATTGCAAGTGGGGAAGTCCAACTTTCAGTAAAATAGTTATTTACTTATGAAACTGGAGAGCACATATATGGGGCTTAATTCAGAAATAGTCAAAGATTCCAATAATTAATTTGATATTATTTTTTAGCTCCATTTTTCAAGTCTACTTTTATCTGTGGGCTACAACTTCTTATACTGCTTATGATTTCTGATATGAGAGAGAAGATAAAATATGCTGAAATGTAGACTGATTTTGAAATATTAAACTTTTAAAAGTAGAGTAAATATTCTAATATAGACTTGAACATACAAAATGCACAGTTTTAAATGCATCATTCCAGGACTTTATAAAAATCAGTGCTTTATTAATTGCATTTATGTTCATCTAATGCCTCTAAAAAAATTGAGTACTTCTATTAATGTTAAAGCCAAAAGCACGTACCAACCCTGGTAAATTTATTTGTAATATCTCTTTTCTCTTAAAATCTAATAAAGTTATGGTATTTTCCAACATACAAGTAATAACTATTTTTATATAGTTGTATAGTGTTATCATTACTATTGATATTTTTAAAGCTAATATTTATTTTATACTTACTATGTGCCAGCTACTGTGCAAAGCACTTTATAGCCACCATCAGTTCTTTTATTCCTTATAAAAACACTTTAAGGTAAACATTATTATTCTCATTTTACCCATGAGGAAAACAGGACTTATAAAGTCTAAATAATTTGACTAAATATACACAGCTGGGAAAGTTTCAGAGAGGGTTTGAGGCTAGCTGGTAATCTTGAGAACTATAACTTTGTGTTAATACACACAATTTTATTTTTCATACAAAAAAAATCCCCTTATTAAAACAATAAGAACAGTCACTAACAAGCTGGCTTAGTGAACTGAGTTGTATTTATGATGTCTTTGGGAGTGCATGGATATCAACATTTATGTTCCTTGTTCAGTTCATTCATAGAACAAAACCTGTTGATGGGAAGTATTAGGTTAAGTATCAATATGGTTTAAATCTTAAATAAAAATCCTCCTTTGTCATCAGGTGACAAATGGAGACATAGAGAAAAAAAATTCTTTTAATCAAATGATACAGTGTCCTAGGAAATGGAAATGTTCTGCACCATCCAATATGGTAGCCAATAGCCACCTGTACCTATTAAACATTTGAAATGTGGCTAGTGGGACTGAGAAATTACATTTAAAATTTCTATTTAACTTTGGTTGATTTAAAATTAAATTTTAGAGCCACATGAGGCTGGTGTCTACTATATGGGACACCATAGCTCTGTGCTTTGCACAGTAGCTGGCACATAGTAAGTAAACCAAATGATGGTTTCCAAATTATAGCCCCTGAATTTCTTAGTAATATATTGAATCATTTGCTAGATATATCACAAAAGATGTCTAAAAGACATTTCTACCTTCATATGTCCAAATTCTTGATTTTCACTGAAAATCAGTAGCTTCTTTTATAGAGCCCATCTTTACCAAAGCAAACCTCTGTATAGTCTTTAGCTCAGGATAAAAACTTTGGAGTCATCCACAAAATCTTTCTCCTATATCCCTAACCTGTTAATAAAAATGCATGGGGTCTTTACCTTCAAACTCTATCAACTTTTCACCAAATCTACAACTACACCCTATTCTAAACAATATTCTCCTCTTGTCTGGACTACAGTAGTTACTTTCTAACTGATCTTCCTCCTTTCACTCTGACTGCCACACACTGGTCACTCTAACCAGTTTTCTTTCTCTCTGTTCTCAGATTTCTGTTCCAACTTCACAAGCTGACTATGTAAGTCCTGGGAATGATCCAAACAGGCTTTACTGTGGAGCCTTTGAATTTGTCCATTATCTGGATTATCTCTATTTAGATGTCTTCAATACTCCTTGACTTCATTTGGGCTTCTACTCAAATATTACCTTATTAGGAAGCCCTTCCTGACAAGCAGCACCTCCCTACCCCTTACATGACCTTATATTTTCTATTAATATTTCTATTTTTTTCTGTCTTCTCCCTCTACAATCTATGAGCAGCATAGCCAAAACATTTTTGTTTACTATTATATCCTCATGGCATAGATCAGTATGTTGTAATTAAAATAACATAATAATTATATATAAATATACATAATAATTATACACACACAACTGAGATTAAGAAATACAATCCTCAGGGAGCCTGTGTGACTCAGATGGTTAAGCTTCTGCCTTTGGCTCAGGTCATGATCTTCAGGTCCTGGGATTGAGCCTTGAGTTGGGTTCCCAGCTCAGCAGGGAGTCTGCCTCTCTCTCTCCCTCTGCCTCTCCCTCTGTTTATACTCTCTCTCTCTCAAATGAATAAATAAAATCTTCAAAAAAAAAAAAAAAACAATCCTCAATCTGATATTGGTTTTGAATATCAAGTATAGGGAGACCAACTGAGGTTAAAACAAAATCTTCAAATTAATATATTTGAAATATAAAAAAATATAAACTCAGGTTCTTGATATGTAAGGCAATGACCAAAATTAGAATATCAGACAAAAGTAATACTTTAAATTTTAAAAATAAAAGAACATAATGTGGTAGTTAGACCCATATTGAAATATCTAGTGGTTTCCTTTTTCTTTTACTTTTTTAACTTTTTTATTAACATATAATGTATTATTGGCTCCAGGGGTACAGGTCTGTGAATCACCAGGTTTACAAACTTCACAGCACTCATTTTTTTTTCTTTTTTTTTACTTTTTAAAAAACTGATATCTCATTAGTTATAATGATTCTATAGCAAATTAAATTTAATTTTAGTTTAATATTTAATATTTAGACATCATTCAACATATGTTCAAATGGATTAAAATTTATTCCTTGCATCAAATGTTAGCAAGGACATGGAACAACAGAAATATTTATTGCTGGTGGGAACGCAAAATAGTATGTCACTTTGGAAAATGGCTTGGCAGTTTCTTTTTTTTTTTTAGATTTTTATTTACTTATTTGACAGAGAGAGATCACAAGTAGGTAGAAAGGCAAACAGAGGGAGAGGGGAAAGCAAGCTTGAGCAGAGAGCCTGATAAAGGGCTCTATCCCAGGACCCTGAGACCATGACCTGACCACCCAGGCACCCTAGTTTGGCAATTTCTTATAAAACCAAGCATGCTCTTACCACAAGATCCTGCAATCACATACCTTATTATTTACTTAAATGAGGTAATTACATCTCAAAAAAAAAAAAAAAAAAAAAAAAAAAGCCTGCACATGAATGTTTAATAGCAGTTTTTTTCATTATTGCCAAAATGTGAAACCAAACAAGATGTCCTTCGGTAGGTGAATGGATAAACAAACTGCAATCTAGGGGTGCCTAGGTGGCTCAGTGGGTTAAGCCTCTGCCTTCGGCTCAGGTCATGATCTCAAGGTCCTGGGATGGGGACCCCGCTTCCCCTTCCCCTCTCTCTGTGTGCTGCTCTGCCTACTTGTGATCTCTCTATCTCTCTCTCTCTCTCTGTCAAATAAATAAATAAATAAATAAAACCTTAAAACAAACAAACAAACTGCAATCTATACAATAGAATACTATAAGCATAATAAAAAATGAGCTATTAAGTCACAAAAGTTCATGGAGGAAACTTATATGCATATGCTGAGTGAAAGAAGCCAATCTGAAAAGGCTACATATGTATGATTCCAACAATATGACATCTGGAAAAGGAAAAACCATGGAGACAATAAAAATATGAGTGGCTGAGTGGGGAGAAAGGAGGGAGGAATAAGAGGAAAACAAGGGATTTTTAGGACAATGAAACTGTTATTTGATGTGGTATGTACTGGTGGATACATTTCATTATGTTTGCCAAAACCAATGGCATAGAAAACATAGATAGTGAACCTTAATGTAAACTATGAGCTTTCTTTAATAAGAAAGTATTGATACTAGCTCATCAATTGTAACACATACACTATATTATTTGATGTAAGATATTACAAATAGGGGAAATTGGGGAATATAGTGAAGGGGTATGTGAGAACTCCGTACTTTTTGCTCAATTTGCTCTTAGTCTAAAACTGCTTTAAAAAACAAAGTCCAGGGGCGCCTGGGTGGCTCAGCGGGTTAAAGCCTCTGCCTTCGGCTCAGGTCATGATCCCAGGGTCCTGGGATCGAGCCCCGCATCGGGCTCTCTGCTCAGCAGGGAGCCTGCTTCCTCCTCTCTCTCTGCCTGCCTCTCTGCCTACTTGTGATTTCTGTCTGTCAAATAAATAAAATCTTTAAAAAAAAAAAAAAAAAAAAAAAAAAACAAAGTCCATTAATTTAAAAAAATTATTTCCCTAGATGATTTATTCAGGGTAAGTTAATGATATTATTAAAAAAAAAATCCTGATTCTGTATTTTAATCACCAGCTTAGTTTGACGAAAACCTAGGACTCACCATTCTTTCTAGTGATCTTTGGAAATCTATTATGCAGAGAGTAGGATTTGACAATTCTCTAAGAAGAAACTTTATGAGTTGCTATAGAATCATGTTTTATTTTTATGCCATGGAGATGTGAGGACATATTTCAATCAGCCAGAGAGATTTCCTTTACAGACTGTATCTGCAGTGTAACTGGTCCCGTAAAAATGATAGAAAACATTAACACACTTATTTTATATCCTTATTGATAACTCAGTTTGACTTGAAATAATTAAGAACTTTTAAATGTGAAGAACTTAAAAACAACAGTATGTGGTTAACGTGATCTACTCTGCATAGTGATATTCATATCTAGAATTCCTCATTAATTGGTTTGAATTGCAAGCACCAAGATTCATACAGGTAATCTATTTGTTTAAAGATGATAGATAATTTTTTTAAAAAATCTAATAATTGCCAGGAACTTTTGTATTGTAACTCTTAGTTCAATGGTTAATTGGGACTCAGTATAATAGGATTTGCATAGAGTTTAGGGGTGAGATTGATAATGTTTTTAATTGCCTTTCTCTATTTTAGGTAATGCATTGGTAAGTTTTTGTAGACCAGTATTCATTAGCTCATTAGATAGAGAAGTCTACATTTTGGATTAAAGGCTTCCATGAAAAAAATATAAATATAATACATGATCACTATTTTGCCATATAATTAGTTATACTTAGCAATGCCATCTTCTACAAGTAAGCCACTAATGATTCTTGGCAAGAAGAAAAACAGAAGCATTTGAAAATCAGTTATATTTTCAGATCATTTTCATGTGAATACAAATTATTTGGATGACCAATATTAGGCTAGGGTTTTGTTTCTATCGCTAATTTGCACAGAAGAAAAATTGAGAGTGTGGATCCCACCATGATAAGGCAGTTTCAAAATGATTTGTTCTAGCAACAAATGTTCATGCTGGCCAGATAGATTTTGTTGTGTGTAAAACAGACACATACATACACATCAATCACTATGGATTCCTCAAGAACAATGTATTTTGTGCCAAGTGCATTAAGGGAGACGGTGAGGCACTTCAGTAGCTTTTACTGGCGGGTATTAATGAAAGCAAATAGCTGTGCTGGTAGGCTCCTTCTCCCACATCAACCAAGAAATCTCCATGTTCATCAAGTCTGTATTTTACACTCTCAAAGACAGTTGCTCTTTGTAGCCAAATAAAGTTTTGGGATTTACTACACCAAACAAAACCAGCAGGGAAATTCTCTACAAGAAATGGTAGTTCAAGTCATTGAATCATTTAATTAGATTAGTACCATTTCTCACAGAAATCTCTTCTCTGTGTGCTAGTTGTATATTCGTCTTTAAAAACATGGAGACAAACACACAGAAGTATCTTCGCCCTTGATCTTATTTCACTCTGAGAAAAACGTAGAAAACTAGGATATGTGACATAGAAATGAACATACTTCATAAAGGAAATAAAAATGGTACTTAAGCAGTGTGCTGTGTTTTTGTATAAATTGCCTTGTTTAAAAGCAACAAAGATTTTGTATGATAACTGACAGAAATTCAAGTTCAAATAACACTAACAGGCAGGGATCTATTTAGTTTGTGTACCTAACAAGATCAAAAGGGTAATGGATAGAGACACCGGTAGGTATAAGAGTACAGTGATGGTCCCAGGAATATATGCTGCTTTAAATATTTTCCTGGTGTGTTTTACTCTTCTGTTGAGTCAGGCTTTAATCAAATGGTAGGAACAATGGTAATCCACAACTCTAGGATTTTACTGTCTTTTGAGAATAACCATATCCTTAAAAAGTGCCACTTTCCCAAGAGTGCACAAGTAAATGAACTGGTGTTTTCCCTATTCCCAACTGAACTAATAAGAGGTTGAGAAAAGGCCTATAGAAAATACAAAACTCAAAATAAGTGAGGTATACACAACATGCTAGCCAGAATAATACCCTACATAAATACTATTATTCCCATTATGTCACTATAGTGAGAATGGAATGGAAGCTTCCAAAATGTATGTTCACAAGCCAACTGCCAGAAATATGTGGTGTGGGTAAGACCAAAAACACGTTGTCAATAAAGAAAGGTGGGATGAAAGTAATAGGTAGAAATAAACACTGCAGGCACTATTGATAATTAGTTTAAGAGAATGAAACAGACTTCTAAATGACATTACAAATGTCTGCCTCATGTAGTGCCTCATATGCCCAGGATATCAAGTGATCTCTCTTTGTAGCTTAGAGAATTTAGAGATGATACTTCTGAGTAAAATATGTATTATTAGAGCAATGTGGCAAAATATTTACTACACAAAATACCTAAATAAAACTACTACTACAGCATCTTCCTTCCAAAACTGTTGTCAACTAACACATTGCTAATAAGGAATTACCCCAATCCAATATTGAATAACAATCAGACTTAGTTTTGGATTTAGTATTGTTAGCAGAGATAGTTAACTGCCCACCAATAAGTTATACTTTCCCATGCAGCATATCATAATTCTACCAAAAATTAGATTTCAAGTTCTGTGGTTTTTTAGAATTTTTGAAACCAGGTGTGGCTTTTTGAAACCTTAGTACATGGTAGAAGTGGTATGTGTACTTCTAGGCCTAGCTTAAAACAATATCCCAAGTTCCCCAATTCTTTTTATTATACTTTTTTATCTTTCAGATGCCTAGAATGAAATCAGCCTCCAAGACAGCCTCAGGAAAGGCTTTGTTCAAAATGACAGAGCCATTGTCTGTCAGACTACTTTAATTATTTCATGAAGGAGGAAAACCTACTGAACTGTTTACTGTATAAAGCAAGACTAGAAATAGATTCATATCACTTTAAGCCATTTAAAGTTCCACATGTTATGAATGGAGTCAATGTATTATTCAAACAAATAAGTAATCTGACAGCAGTTAGATTACTTTAAACAATGCAGTCATAGATCAAAAGAGAAAAGTTACTGCAAAAATGACAAGATGAAAAGAGTATTCAGAAGAATCCTGCCAATAGTGGGGAAGATCCTTAAATCTGCATTTTCAACTTCAATCCATATTCAGATATCGAGTCTTGTTCCCAGAGGGAAACAATGATCTCCTCCAATTTTTTTTTCACTGAATTAAATAGGGGAAAATTTAGTGTGAGAACTTGGGAGTGTTTTGTTTGTTCGTTTTTTGTTTTTTTTGTTTTGTTTGTTTGTTTGTTTGTTTTTTCACCTCCAGTTCTTCTGAAACCTAAACTTTCTCCTCCAGGCTTGATCCATGATTTGATGATTTAGAGTTCTTCTGTTAACACGGGTTTTAGAATCAAGAGCAAATGAAACCCGTGTTAACAGAAGAACTCTAAAACAGCTGGAGCTTAAACTCAAATTATGTAATTCACTTCTACCTTTTTACTTGGAGTAATAGGTTCAAAATACAAATACCGGAGATGACATCAGGTAGCAGGATATCAGCTAGATAGCTTATCTAACCATTGTGAACACCTACAAATCCAACGGGAAATCGAAGAGAAGAGCAACAATTCCAGAAACAGAAAATCTATCACTTTCTGAAAGGTAGGACCTGCGGAGAAGTGAATCCAAAGCTATGGGAAGACAGACCGTGAGGGGAGGGGCCGGCTCCCAGCAAGCTGCGGAGCAATGGAGCACAACATCAGGACTTTTAGAAGTCTGCTCCATGGAGGGACATCGCTCCAGAGACTAAACTGGGGGGAAGCCCAGGCGGGGTCAGCGTAATTCCAGGTCCCGTGGGGTCACAGGACCAGGGGTGTCTGAGTGCCACAGAGCTCACAGGTATTAGAGTGGGGAAGCCGGCTACAGCAACAAAGCCGAGGAGTGAGCTCTCAGCCCGGGGTTACCTTGTGCCGGTCGCAGGCTGGGTGGGCCTGGAGCATGGCCGGAGGCCACGGAGATGGAAGCGACCGGGCGCTTTTCTCCAAGTGCCAACAATTGACTGCTTTCCTCCAGGGGAGACCACAGGCCAGGGAGGCGGGCGGTTGGATGCTTTTCTCTGAGGGTGCACTAAGGAGCAGGACCCCAAGTTCTCGGCTCCTCGGGCCGGAGACTGGGAGGCCGCCATCTTCATTCCCGTCCTCCGGAACTCTACGGAAAGCGCTCAGGGAACAAAAGCTCCCAAAAGCAAACCCAAGCGGATTACTTAGCCCGGCCCCTGGCAAGGGCGGTGCAATTCCGCCTGCGGCAAAGATACCTGAGAATCACTACAACAGGCACCTCCCCCAGAAGATCAACAAGAAAGCTAGCCAAGACCAACTTCACTCATTCTAGAGGAGGAAAAAGCAAATCTTATCTGGACAAAATGACAAGGTGGAAAAACTCACCACAGAAAAAAGAACAAGAGGCAGTACCGAAGGCTAGGGACCTAATCAATACGGACATTGGTAATATGACAGATCTAGAGTTCAGAATAACGATTCTCAAGATTCTAGCTGGGCTCGAAAAAGGCATAGAAGATATTAGAGAAACCCTCTCCGGAGAGATAAAAGCACTTTCTGGAGAAATAAAAGAACTAAAATCTAACCAAGTTGAAATCAAAAAAGCTATTAATGAGGCGCAATCAAAAATGGAAGCTCTCACTGCTAAGATAAATGAGGCAGAAGAAAGAATTAGTGACATAGAGGACCAAATGACAGAGAATAAAGAAGCTGAGCAAAAGAGAGACAAACAAATACTGGACCATGAGGAGAGAATTCAAGAGATAAGCGACACCATAAGAAGACACAACATTAGAATAATTGGGATTCCAGAAGAAGAAAGAGAGAGGGGAGCAGAAGATATATTGGAGACAATTATTGGAGAGAATTTCCCTAATATGGCAAAGGGAACAAACATCAAAATCCAGGAGATGCTAAGAATGCCCCTCAAAATCGATAAAAATAGGTCCACACCTCGTCACCTGATAGTAAAATTTACAAGTCTTAGCGACAAAGAGAAAATCCTGAAAGCAGCCTGGGAAAAGAAGTCTGTAACGTACAAGGGTAAAAACATCAGATTGGCAGCGGACCTATCCACAGAGACCTGGCAGGCCAGAAAGAACTGGCATGATATATTCAGAGCCTAAACGAGAAAAACATGCAGCCAAGAATACTATATCTGGCTAGGCTATCATTGAAAATAGAAGGAGAGATAAAGAGCTTCCAGGACAAACAAAAGCTAAACGAATTTGCAAACACCAAACCAGCTCTACAGGAGACATTGAAAGGGGTCCTCTAAGCAAAGAGAGACCCTAAAAGTAGTAGATCAGAAAGGAGCAGAGACAATATACAGTAACAGTCACCTTACAGGCAATACAATGGCACTAAATTCATATCTCTCAATAGTTACCCTGAAGGTTAATGGGCTAAATGCCCCAATCAAAAGACACAGGGTATCAGAATGGATAAAAAAACAAAAACCATCAATATACTGCCTACAAGAAAGAATTTTAGACCCGAAGTCACCTCCAGATTAAAAGTGAGGGGGTGGAAAACAATGTACCATGCTAATGGACATCAGAAGAAAACTGGGGTGGCAATCCTTATATCAGATCAATTAGACTTTAAGCCAAAGACTATAATAAGAGATGAGGAAGGACACTATATCATACTCAAACGGTCTGTTCAACAAGAAGACCTAACAATCTTAAATACCTATGCCCCTAACATGGGAGCAGCCAACTATATAAACCAATTAATAACAAAATCAAAGAAATATATCTACAGTAATACAATAATAGCAGGGGACTTTAACACTCCCCGCACTGAAATGGACAGCTCATCTAAGCAAAAGATCAACAAGGAAATAAAGGCTTTAAATGACACACTGGACCAGATGGACATCACAAATATATTCAGAACATTCCATCCCAAAGCAACTGAATATACATTCTTCTCTAGTGCACTTGGAACATTCTCCAGAATAGGACACATCCTGGGTCATAAATCAGGTCTCAACTGGTATCAGAAGATTGGGATCATTCAATGCATATTTACAGACCACAATGCTCTGAAGCTAGAACTCAATCACAAGAGGAAATTTGGAAAGAACCCAAATACATGGAGACTAAACAGCATCCTTCTAAAGAATGAATGGATCAACCAGGAAATTAAAGAAGAATTGAAAAAATTCATGGAAACAAATGATAATGAAAACACAACGGTTCAAAATCTGTGGGACACAACAAAGGCAGTCCTGAGAGGAAAATATATAGCGGTACAAGCCTTTCTCAAGAAACAAGAAAGGTCTCAAATACACAACCTAACCCTACACCTAAAGGAGCTGGAGAAAGAACAACAAAGAAAGCCTAAACCCAGCAGGAGAAGAGAAATAATAAAGATCAGAGCAGAAATCAATGAAATAGAAACTAAAAAAACAAGAGAACAAATCAATGAAACTAGGAGCTGGTTCTTTGAAGGAATTAATAAGATTGACAAACCCCTGGCCAGACTTATCAAAAAGAAAAGAGAAAGGACCCAAATAAATAAAATCATGAATGAAAGAGGAGAGATCACAACCAACACCAAAGAAATACAAACAATTAGAAGAACATACTACAAGCAACTCTACGCCAACAAATTTGACAACCTGGAAGAAATGGATACATTTCTAGAGACATATAAACTACCACAACTGAACCAGGAAGAATTAGACAACCTGAACAGACCCATAACCAGTAAGGAGATTGAAACAGTCATCAAAAATCTCCAAACAAACAAAAGTCCAGGACCAGACGGCTTCCCAGGGGAATTCTACCAAACATTTAAAGAAGAATTAATTCCTATTCTCCTGAAACTGTTCCAAAAAATAGAAATGGAAGGAAAACTTCCAAACTCATTCTATGAGGCCAGCATCACCTTGATCCCAAAACCAGACAAGGATCCCACCAAAAAAGAGAATTACAGACCAATATCTTTGATGAACACAGATGCGAAAATTCTCACCAAAATACTGGCCAATAGGATCCAACAGTACATTAAAAGGATTATTCACCACAACCAAGTGGGATTTATTCCAGGGCTGCAAGTTTGGTTCAACATCCGCAAATCTATCAATGTGATACAATACATTAATAAAAGAAAGAGTAAGAACCATATGATACTCTCAATAGATGCTGAAAAAGCGTTTGACAAAGTGCAGCATCCCTTCCTGATTAAAACTCTTCAAAGTGTAGGGATAGAAGGCAAATACCTCAATATTATCAAAGCCATCTATGAAAAACCCACCACAAATATCATTCTCAATGGAGAAAAACTGAAAGCTTTTCCGCTAAGGTCAGGAACATGGCAGGGATGTCCGTTATCACCACTGCTGTTCAACATAGTACTCGAAGTCCTAGCCTCAGCAATCAGACAACAAAAAGAAATTAAAGGCATCCAAATTGGCAAAGAAGAAGTCAAACTATCACTCTTTGCAGATGATATGGTACTATATGTGGAAAACCCAAAAGGCTCCACTCCAAAACGTCTAGAACTTGTACAGGAATTCAGTAAAGTGTCAGGATATAAAGTCAATGCACAGAAATCAGTCGCATTTCCTTACACTAACAACAAGAGAGAAGAAAGAGAAATTGAGGAGTCAGTCCCATTTATAATCGCACCCAAAACCATAAGATACCTAGGAATAAATCTAACCAAAGAGGCAAAGAATCTATACTCAGAAAACTATACAGTACTCATGAAAGAAATTGAGGAAGACACAAAGAAATGGAAAAATATTCCATGCTCATGGATTGGAAGAACAAATATTGTGAAAATGTCTATTCCCCCTAAAGCAATCTACACATTTAATGCAATCCCTATCAAAATCCCATCTATTTTTTTTTAAAGAAATAGAACAAATAATCCTAAAATTTATATGGAGCCAGAAAAGACCTCAAATAGCCAAAGGAATATTGAAAAAGAAAGCCAAAGTCGGTGGCATCACAATTCCAGACTTCAAGCTCTGTTACAAAGCTGTCATCATCAAGACAGTATGGTACTGGCACAAAAATAGACATATAGATCAATGAAACAGAATAGAGAGCCCAGAAATAGACCCTCAACTCTACGGTCAACTAATCTTCGACAAAGCAGGAAGGAATGTCCAATGGAAAACAGACAACCTCTTCAACAAATGGTGCTGGGAAAATTGGACAGCCACATGCAGAAAAATGAAATTGGACTATTTCCTTTCACCACACAGGGAGACAGACTCCAAATGGATGAAGGACCTCAATGTGAGAAAGGAATCCATCAAAATCTTTGAGGAGAATGCAGGCAGCAACCTCTTTGACCTCAACCGCAGCAACTTCTTCCTAGGAACATCGCCAAAGGCAACAGAAGCAAGGGCAAAAATGAACTATTGGGATTTCATCAAGATCAAAAGCTTTTGCACATCAAAGGAAACAGTGAACAAAACGAAAAGACAACGGACAGAATTTCAGAAGATATTTGCAAACGACATATTAGATAAAGGACTAGTATCCAAAATCTATAAAGAGCTTATCAAACTCTATACCCAAAGAACAAATAATCCAATCAAGAAATGGGCAGAGGACATGAACAGACAATTTTGCAAAGAAGACATCCAGATGGCCAACAGATACATGAAAAGATGCTCCACATCGCTTGGCATCAGGGAAATACAAATCAAAACCACAATGAGATACCACCTCACACCAGTCAGAATGGCTAAATTAACAAGTCAAGAAATGACAGATGCTGGCGAGGATGCGGAGAGAGGGGAACCCTCCTACACTGCTGGTGGGAATGCAAGCTGGTGCAACCACTCTGGAAAACAGTGTGGAGGTTCCTCAAAATACTGAAAATAGGGGCGCCTGGGTGGCTCAGTGGGTTAAAGCCTCTGCCTTTGGCTCAGGTCATGATCCCAGGGTCCTGGGATCGAGCCCCGCATCAGGCTCTCTGCTCAGCAGGGAGCCTGCTTCCTCCTCTCTCTCTACCTGCCTCTCTACTTGTGATCTGTCAAATAAATAAATAAAATCTTTAAAAACAAAACAAAACAAAACAAAACTGAAAATAGAGCTACCCTATGACCCAGCAATTGCACTACTGGGTATATATCCTAAAGATACAAATGTGGTGCTCCGAAGGGGCACGTGCACCCGAATGTTCATAGCAGCAATGTCCACAATCGCCAAACTGTGGAAAGAACCTAGATGTCCATCAACAGATGAATGGATAAAGAAGATGTGGTATATATATACAATGGAATACTATGCAGCCATCAAAAGAAATGAAATCTTGCCATTTGCGATGACATGGTGGAACTAGAGGGTATTATCCTTAGTGAAATAAGTCAATCGGAGAAAGACAACTATCATATGATCTCTTTGATATGAGGAAGTGGAGATGCAATGTGGGGGGTTTGGAGGATGTAGGAAAAGAAAAAATGAAAAGATGGGATTGGGAGTGGGACAAACCATAAAAGACTCAATCTCAAAAAACAGACTGAGGGTTGTTGGGGGAAGGGGGGACGGGAGAGGGTGGTGGGGATATGGACATTGGGGAGGGTATGTGCTATGATGAGTGCTGTGAAATGTGTAAACCTGGCGATTCACAGACCTGTACCCCTGGGGATAAAAATACATTATATGTTTATTAAAATAAAAAAAACAAAACAAAACAAAAATACAAATACCAAGAATGCCTATCATGTTAATCCTGCTTTCAAATGCAACTAGGCATTCTACTACTAGACAGCTGATGGAGGCTTTTATGATTTCAAATGTTAATCATTTTTTTTCATCACCATTGATTCCTTGACTACAGGATCCTATTCTATCACTCAAAATAATCTTCCCTGTATGGCATTATTCTTCACACATTTTCTTCTAATTTCTAGTTCTGTAGCTCAGGCTTCAAATTATATTGATCTATGTATCATCTATCCACACGTATATAAATCTTAGTCTCCAAGGGAACTTATATAGATGGTCAATATGAGGAAAGGCCTTATTAATGAAATAAAATAACCTCTATGTGTAGAGAAAATTTCAGTTTCCAAAGTCACATGGAATATCTTTACTGTATAACTACATTCTGCTTTGCATACATTTGGCTGTTTATCTAGAATACTCAAACGTAGATCAGGGTTTTCCCAAAGGATGTTTCCAATCTTCATGCAGTTCTCTAAAGTTCCTTTTGGCTGTCAGTTGGAACTCTAATAACTATTGTGTTCAACTTTATCAAACTTCAAAATAAAATAGCCAGTTGTTTTACTAGCAGAGTAGCAGAAGAATTATAATTCAGGACAAGCAAGCTATGGTGAACCATAGGCAAGTCTGAGGAGACAAAGGAAAGATAAGGGTTTGTAAGGTTTGGAGGAAATGGAGGAGAGTGGCTTTGAACAGAAGTTCATTGGAGAAGAACAAGAGTTTAAGGTTGTGGCAGTTTCACGCTCACTGCAAGCGGTGGTTAGGGCGTTAGGGCATGGAGGGATCTTCCTTCTTTAAAAGTAGAGATAAATTTCTTATGTGAAACAGGTTCTCACTTGTCAAAATAATTCCTATCTTTCTTTTCCCTGCTAGCTACGCAGCCTGCTGTGAGCAGCACATGCAAGTGAAATGCCCCTTCAGGGCTTCCTGACTCCATCTTAAATGAGGTTTCCTTTATTATTTTCATAACTTTAAAAATAATTTTAATTCCTTTACATTATAACTTCTGTAGCTTAACAGTTATATTGATGCTATTCTCATTTATATGTGGTGAATTAATTTATCCATGCTTTCAATCTTGGGGTCACAGTCTTGGAAGGTAGATTTAGAACGATAAATTGCTTAAACTACATATGTAATCACATTGGTATGCTGATCCTTATGTTATGTCCTGACTATGGTGATGAAAATGCACTCACAAATGCCTTTTAATAGATATATTTAAAGGCACAGACATGTTATCCCAAGGTCCAAGAGTTATTGCATAATGAGGATGGCTTTAGGATGAACTGACTTCTAATTTCTCCCACCTGCATTCTCTATAGAATAAGACTTGTTGCTAATAATGATCTATATAATTTTTTAAAAGATTTATTTATTTTGAGAGAGCAAGAGAAGGAGAACATGAATAGGAGGGCCAGAGGGAGAGGGAGAGAAAATCCCAAGCAGACCCCTTGTTAGTGGGAGCCTGACACAGCTTCCATCTTAGGACCCTGAGATCACTACCTAAGCTGAAACTAACAATTGGATGCTTAACCTACTGCACCACCCAGGCACCCCTCTATCAATTTTTTTAAGGAGTTAAAATTTTTGAAATATTTTCTGAATATTACTTTTATTATGAATATTTAGATTTACAAGCTTACTGATAAAAATAGGTTTCACACTATGAGGGGTTTCCATGCAGGGAATTTTCCCTGTCCAGTGTTCTTAGAAATAAGATTCTCCCTTCCAAGTACTAACCAGGCCTGACCCTGCTTAGCTCCCGAGATCAGATGAGATTGGTTGCATTCTGGGTGGTATGGCTATAGACAATTATCATAGGATCTCTCTGATATGAGGAATTTGAGAGGCAGGGTGGGAGGTCCTAGGGGCTAGGAAAGGAAAAAAAAAAAAAAAAAAACGAAACAAGATGGGACCTGGGAGGGAGACAAACCATAAGAGACTCTTAATCTCAGGAAACAGACTGAGTGTTGCTGGGGGGTCAGGGGTAGAGATAGGGTGGCTGGGTTATGAACATTGGGGAGGGTATGTGCTATAGTGAGTGCTGTGGATTGTGTAAGACTGAAGATTCATAGACAGGTACCCCTGAAGCAAATAATATATTTTATGCTAATAAAAAATAAAATTCTCAATTTTGTTTCCTAAATCAATAATATTTATAATCCCTAAATTAACAATAATTATATTTCATACCAATGCATGCATGCTCAGGTGTACGGAGGTTTGGTTATCCCAATTCAAGTTCGTGGCAGTCCTTACCCTTTCATTCCCCTCTTCATTCTCTTGCTTCTGAGAAAAGAAATATCTTTGCCTCTCACTTAGGTCCTAATATACCTGTGGCTAGCTGAATATTTCAATCTCATTATTATCTAGAATACAAAGAAATAGCTGAAAAGATAGATCAGGGTTGACACTGGCATTGCGTGTGGAAAATTTTCTTGACATGTAAAACACCTGATATATTTACTACAAAAATTCAAAGATGCAAGTATATGCTATTATTTATTTTAAAGATTTTTATTTGTTTATTTGAGAGAGAGAGAGAATGAGAGAGAGAGCATGAGAGTGGAGTCTCAAGGGAGAAGCAGACTCCCTGCTGAGCAGGGAGCTCGATAAGGGACTCAATCCTGTCACTCCAAGATCATGACCTGAGCTGAAGGCAGTCTCTCTTGACCAACTGAGCCACCCGGGCACCCCTGCTGTTCCATGAAATATTCTCAATATTTTGACAGATAACTGTAAGTCCAGACTCAGTCGTTTTTCTGAAACACAAAACAAAACTTTTCATTGTTCCATGGTGTGTGTGTGTGTGTGTGTGTGTGTGTGTGTGTGTGTGTATTTTTTATTTATTTATATATGTATTATTGCATTAATTTACCCAAATAGTATACATAATGACTAGAGGTTTTCATACAGATTCTTCTATAAATAATGCTTTATTATTTGGAGTTCTGAGAAACAGAACTGAATAACAGAAATATTATTTTTAGTACTTTTTATTTTCACTTAAGTATACAAAGACAAAAATACATATAAAACAAAAATAGATTTTAGTAACTTAGATGTCACCAGTCCTTACAAAATGATTCAATATTTCAAAAAGTTATGACTTTCCTAAACAACTCTTTAAATATAGCCAGACATCTGTTGCCTAGATGAGTTGCTAACGTTTTTTGGATAAGGATATTTCCCAGCAAGCTATTCTGCTTTGAATTATTTGATTTTGAGCAAGATGAAATGGATAATAGACATACCAGTGTACTCTCAGCAAACCTCTGTCTTAAGTTACTCCTTATGCCAGGCATGAGGAGAAAGACATTATATGTTTTACTACCATCTTAATTTTCTTCAAATGGAAGACATTTCCTCTTAGAGAAGCATAGCTGAGAGGGGTCCTCTGCTTTTTGTAATACTCTAAACCCAGACACTGTGAATTCAAGAAATATCTTCAAGAAAGATTAACTTTCTATTACCCAGAAAATAAGTTTGAATAAAATTTGAATAAAATTTCATCAAGTATGTATTTACCAATCACCTAAAAACACAACTCCCTTGCTTCCTAAGCACTGACTGTAATTCATTTTCCATGAGAAATATAAATTACTTTATAAATCGATTAAAAAATATGTAAGTATGCATGGACACCTACATCAAAACAACATGCCTATTTTTTTCCTAAATCCAATTAAAAAATCTTTATCTGCTCGTACTGATCTAAACTACAGTTTTCTTCAATAATCATAATATAGTGTATATTGCAGTTATTTGTTTTTTAAAATCAATATTTAAATATAGGAACATTTGGTAATGTATACATTAATTATCCCAAACCTCTGTATTCTCATAGTGTGTGTATATATATATACACACATATATATGTGTGTGTATATATATACACACACATATATATGTGTGTGTGTGTATATATATGTATGTATATGAGCTAAGACATATTTATATGGTCTATTTGTATGGGAATATTATTGGGATATATACACATATATATATATTTGTATGTATACATATATATATGTATACATATATATATGTATATATGTATACACACATATATGTGTGTATATATACATATATACACATATATACACACACACATATATACATATGTGTATATATGTATGTATACACATATACACACATATATGTGTATATATGTGTATACACATATATACACATATACACATATGTGTATATGTGTATACATATATACACATATATATACACTCCCATACAAATATATATGTATATATCCCAATAATATTCCCATACAAATATATATATACATATATATACACACACACACACATATATATATCCCAGTAATACTCCCATACAAATAGACCATATAAATATGTCTTAGCTCATTCAAGTTGCTATGGCAAAATACCACAGACTTGGTAGCTTATATACAGCAGAAATTTTGTTTCCTCATACGTCCAGGGGCTGGAAAATCCAAGACCAAAGTGTCCACATGGTCATGTTATGATGAGGGCCCATTTCTTAGTTCATAGGCTATGCCTTCTCATGGTGTCTTCACATGGTAAATGGCGAATGGGATCTATATTGGGCCTTCTTTATATGAACATTTCATATAAATTTGTGATTAAACCAAAGGAAAACTACTCTATTGACAAAACCATTAGAATGAATACAACAATGAATGATTCTAATTACAACTTTTTCTCATGTAGCTATTTATAGAATTCTATGTATTTCAATATATGGATGATGTACTTTCAAAATAGAGGGTACATCTCATTACACTAATGAGACATAATGTCTTATTTGTGTTATTTGTTTGAAGAAGCTCTATATTCAAAAAAGATGAATGTTGCAACTATATTGCTATTAGTAACCTAATATATTGAACCTTTATATAAGAATACATTCATAAAAATAGGTTTCAGTGATGTGAGGAATTTTAAGAGAGAAATTAGTACAATATAAAAGTACTTGTTTTCTTTATTTAAATGGCAAAAGATTTTGTACTTGAAGGAAAATTAATGTATCTTGAAAAATATGGTACTTAATTGAAGCACAAACTGAATATGTTTTAAAAAGATGTCAATGCATGAAAGCACTTTTTCTGTATGGGGTTCTAATTTATTAGTGACAACTTGGTATTTTAAGATTTAATATTCAATGAACTTGAATGTTTATGTGTTAATGAATTTTGCCTTCAAAAGTGTCTTTTGATAAAAGCAAACTTAGTAAATTTTAAATTGAGAAATAAAAATCATTGTATCATCATGGGTATTGTCTCTTTTAAGTAAAAGTAAAATTCTAGGGGCGCCTGGGTGGCTCAGTGGATTGGGCCGCTGCCTTCGGCTCAGGTCATGATCTCAGGGTCCTGGGATCGAGCCCCGCATCTGCCTCAGCATCCCTGCTGAGCAGAGAGCCTGCTTCCCCCTCTCTCTCTGCCTGACTCTCTGCCTGCTTGTGATCTTTCTCCCTGTCAAGTAAATAAATAAAATCTTTTAAAAAAAAAAAAAAAAAAAAAAAAGTAAAATTCTAGTATTTTAAAAAATCCAATTGCAATGCATTGATTTGCAAAAAAATCAAGAATTTAATAACTATTTATTAAATATCATATAACTCTGGAAAATGCATGTAAACTAATTCAGTCTAAAATTAATGCATTGGAATATCACATACCCTTTCTTAGTCATTTTATTGAATACTTTATTTGATTTTCAATCACTGGCTTACTGTAGTGTTTCTTTTGGTGAAATGAGATATCTAAATTATATTAGAGTATTTCCAAAAAAGATCAAGTAGAACTAATATCAATGGCCAATGATAATCCGTATTCAGCAAAAAAAAAAAAAAAAAAAGGGACTGATGACATATACAAACACTGGACTTCATAATATATTTTTTGTTAGTCCCAAATGAGACATGAATTTGTGTTACAGGACAAGTTCATGAATGACACTTACTGTTTTTACACTGCTCGAAGTTCTTTACATATATTAGCACATTACATGTTCAAAGCAACACCTATGTGGTAGATATTCTTATAGTCTCATTTTTATAGAATAGGAAACTGAGGCAGGAAAAAAATAGTAACTTGTTAAAGATCACAGGCTATTTATTGCTGGAACTGGGATCAAATTGAGTAGTATGGACCCTGAGCCTGGGCTCTTCATCTTTATGCTATCCTACCTGCAAAGAGCATAGGTCCTCCTGTCAAATTGGCAAACCTCATCTCTTGTCCTAGAATCAGACAGCTTAAGAGCAGTGCTAGTCACATCTCTCATAATTTTCCCAACAAATATTTTATTTTCTCCCAACCTCTATCAACTTTTGCCTTCTCATTGTATTTTTGTTTGTGTGTTTTTTTAAAGAGGCTTACCCTTCTCTGATTATTTCATTTTGTTCCAGAAAACTAACTCCAAATGACCCAAGAAATCTCTTCACTCTCCCACACAGAAAACAAAAAGTCCTGGAGACCTTTTAACTTTTCTCTATCTCAACTATCATTGATCCAGCATAGTAGAAGCAAGAAGACAAGTGAGAATTTATGTTATCATTGCAATCATTTGTCACATTTTGGAAACATCTGAAAAAGCATTTAGAGATGTCATGAAGAGATGTTACTTCTGAAAAGATAAAAATGGTGCCAAATAGCCCAAGGGTAAATTCACAGCTTGATAAAGATAAAGGTAGTATGTTTCAAACACTTTGAGTTATATTTTACCTCATGTGAGAGAGAAGAAATTTGGACATACATTTAATTAAATCTGGGAAGGGGGCACATTTTGTGAAGGAATTTAATAATTATTCAAAATAATTGTAAAGTATCCATTTTAAGGGTAGAGAGACTGACTCAAAATTTAAAATTACTTCTGATGACAAAATACATTTTTTCTTATGGAAACCCGTAGTATGTTCAGTTAAACTTAATAAACTTCTTTGTCTATTTGCTTCTTACATAATGACTGGAAATTCTGCCTGTCACCAATTACAACATGTGAACAAGGACAAAAAACTTTGAGAGAATATCAGAAGCAGGATGAAGATTGAATTTTTAATATCTTTCATCTTTTAATTTTGTTTAATAGAGGACTGTATAAATGCTGGAGAAGAAACAAACTGTCAAATTTAATTGGTTTCATATGCACTCATTCTAAGTCATTTTTTGGTTCAGTATGTGAAGGAAAATAATGGATACTTTAAAATTATTTTGGATAATTAGTAATTTCCCTCATAGAAAAAAAAAATAGGATTCACAGGTCAAGCAGAACCTACTCTTTCCTTGAAATTAAGATAACTTACAGTTGCATCATTATTTGTTGCCCTATAGATGTTCAGTTCCAACTCAAGAGGTCTACATTTTAGGAGAGTCACTTAAATTGCAGCAACACCTGTCCTGAGTTCACTGACTATCCTACATGGCAGTTTAATGTATAGAATATGGTCCTTCTTTTTATTTACCTCCAAATTTATCCCTTTTTAATTTATTAAATTAAAAAAAATGAAAGAGCTTTCAATGGCCAAGGCTGTAATAATTTGAGAAAAAAACAAAGTACAAATAAATATACATGAGTCCATAATGATATGGCTGAATGATTGTATAAATGAATGGGGAAAATAGACAAGTCTCCATGCAGAAAAATTTTAAATTATTTATGAAGATATTCCATACTCAAAATAGTGGGGCATAATTCATAATTTCCCACTGCCTCAGTGTAGCTGTACATAGTGACTTCCTTCCAAAGAGGATACTGTATAAGGAGGGGAGATGAACTTTACAGTGGAGAAATCTGAAAGTCAATACACCGCTCATGTAATAAGCATGAGCATCAACAATGGTAAGACATGATGGTGGTATATACCATTGATACAATGAGAATGACCCTTTACCTCTGTAGTCTTCACCAAAATTTATAACCTCAATCTAATCATGAGGAAAAATGAGAAAAATCTTAAATGAAAAATATTTTTATAAAACACCTGACCAACAAAAAACAAAAACAAAAACACAATAGAAAAGTCTGAGAAACAGTCACAGCCAAAAAGTGCATAAGGACATATGAAAACTAAATGTAATGTAACATCCTAACTGGGATCTTGGAACATGATTATCAAGATATTAAGGACGAAAAGGACATTAGCTAAAAACTAAATAAATATCAATAAAGTATATGCTTCAGTTAACAATAAGGTGTCAATAAATATTGGTTCACTAATTGTTACAAATGTATTATACTAGTAAGGTAGTGATAATGGTTTATATGGGAAGGGCCTCATTATTTTTACAATTTTTCTGTAAAGCTGAAAGAATTCTAAAATTAAAAAATATTAAAACAAATAACAGTTCTCAAATACTTCTGATTATAGATGCTGATGTCTTCTTGCTTGAGGAAAACGAATACAATAACATGAAAAATAAATCAGAAACTTCAAAATAGGTATTATAACTTCAAATGGGTTTCTAAAAATCTCAATAACAGAATTTATTCTTAAGGTATTATATGAATGGAAACTCAACTCAGTGATCTTTGATACAGATAGCAAGCGCAAGAAGGAGAGGCGAGGGTGGCGAAAGAATAATTAAAAATCTTCTAAAAAACAGAGGCTCTGAATGGCTCAGTGGGTTAAGCCTCTGCCTTAGGCTTGGGTCATGATCTCAGGGTCCTGGGCTTGAGCCCCACATGGGGTTCCCTGCTCAGCAGGGGGCTTGGTCCCCCCTCCCCCTCTGCCTGCCTCTCTGCGGACTTGTGATCTTGTCTGTCAAATAAATCTCTCTCTCTCTGTCAAATAAATAAATAAAATCTTTAAAAAGAAATCTTCTAAAAAACAAAAGGTGCTTTAACTGGCAAATCCCATCAAACAACTGAAAAGTAAGTAATATCAATTTTTGAAATATTTTTCGAAAAAACTTTATCAGTGGGTTTTATCCTACAAATGCAAGATTGGTTAAACATTTGAGAATCAATTAACTTAAAATGCCAAATTGGTGGGAAAAGGACAAAAAACACATTATCATCCCAACAAATGCATGAAAAATATTTGACCAAATCTAACACTCAAAAAAGGAATAGAAGGGAAATTTCTCTATCTGTTAAAGAAAATCCATAAAAAAATTACAGCTAATATTATACTTGATAATAAAAGACTGAATGCTTTTTTTCCCTAAGGTCAGAAACAATTAACAAACTCCATCTCAACTTAGGGAAAAAAAAAAAAAAGAATAAAGACACAGCTTACCAACATCAAGAACAAAGGAGGACATATTATACACATTCCACAGACATTAAAGGGATAAAATGTGACAAATATGAAAAGTTCTGTGCAAACAAATATCATAACTTAGATAAATTGGTCTATTCCTAAAAGACCGAAATCCCAAAATCACTCAAAGAGAAATAGATAGCACAGCTAGTCTAACAAAGGAATTGAATTTGTATGAAAAACTTTCCAAAAAAGAAAACTTCATGCCCTATGGCTTTACTGGTAAATTCACCAGCTATTTGAGAGAGAAACAATAGCAATTTTACATGATTTCCAAAATAAAAAAACAACCATTACGTTTAGAATTTCAAGAGCCCTAATATGATACAAAATTTGATTATAACTTCATTTATCCCATGGCATTCTTGAGTACTAACTCAGTACAAACATTCGGCTAAAAAGTTTTTATATTCCCTGAAATTATTGTTAGCTCCAGGATTTAATAATCCTTGAGATATTTGGATATTTTGCTTTTCTTAGTCTACAGTTGCCTTGGAAACTAACTACAGATTGTATTGGAAATGACTACAAAGAACATTCAACAATTACTGAGTGTAGTGTTAGAGCAGGTTTCCTTCAAGGGTACACAGACTTCATTTACAACTCTGTGTCAGTGACACAGACCTGCGTGAGAGCCCACGACTCTATATGGTGGCAGTTAGATTAAATTTATTTTCCAAAGGCATGGATACCTTTTACTTTTCCCAGTTTATGCAAATTTTGTGGTAGCCCTGTGAATGGATTGCCTGTTGATTTCTTTCCTAAGAGCTCTATGATTAATTAGCCATATCTAAAGTACACAGTATGTAAACTGCTTGTTGAGTTCCATTTAGCAAGCTTACTCTGCTGCTTATTATATTAACCTTATACACATTGAAATTGATCAGAAAAATACAGTGAATGGACTCAAGTGTCTCAGTTTCTTTCTGTTTCTGCTGGTATCAGAGACTTTATGACAACAAGCTTTATCTCCTCTATTCCCAACTTGGGGGGAAAAAACTCTACAAAGATTATTTTTAAAAGATTCTGGCATTTCTCTACCAATTTTTCTTAATGGCATGAGGAAAAGGAGTTTTTTGGGTGTGTCCAAGGGGGGTGTAGCTTAGGACAGATGTAACTCAGAATTCTAGTTTCTTAAAGTTGAATCACCACATACTTTATTAATTGGTCTGTGTTAGCATATATATTGATCACAGAACATTTTTCTTGGTAAGTACAAGTTCTCAGATAATTAGAAGATATTGCATAGTCTTATTTTTTTCTCTCTGAAAATTATGTGCTTTGGTTTTTTTTAACTCCAGACTGTGGGTGGCTATGTTGTTGTTTTTTTATTACATCTTAACACAATAATCGCTTCCAAGTATCTTACATTTTTCTATTTTCTGTTGCCTACCTTCTATGACTATATCAACTATTGACTATCAACTTCTTAATTACAGTCCTTGTTTTATTAATGAGCGATAGAAACAAGTTATAATAACAATAATAATAACAATACATTAAAATGTTACTAAGAAATTTACAAAACTTAGGAAGTTTTGAATGAAGATTGTGGCTGTCATTATCTTAGGCAAAACTGTAATTGGAGTCCTTCTGGATTTCTATAATCAGGAAATGACTCTTTACAAGTATCATCTGGTCCACTTTTCTTGGAAGTTTTCTCTGACTTCCACTGAGATGTCCATATCACTTATTTATTCCCACTTTTAATTATGTAACAATATTAATCATGTGGAATTATATATAAGCATTCAGGGTCAAAGCTGAAAGAAGAATCATTGCATTTGGTCAGCTGGACTTTCTACACAAGCCCAGATCCATTTTGAAGCACTTACCTTCTTGGCATTTCTGTATTTCAAAACCAGTCATGTAGAAATCTTTATATCTGCCACATGCTCTGTGCCAGCCTATAGCCCATTTCAGGCCTTTTACCTAGACATAGCCCTCAACCGGTGATGCTCCATTCTCCCCACGGCACAGAAGACTTGCCAGTAGAAGTGCCATGCATAGCCACTTTTCTCTTATGCTTTCATAAACAAGCTCAGGTTTTTAACAGTGTCTTTCCTAGAGACCCCATGTCCATGATTTTAAATCATAATTTCACCTAAATCTAATCCTCTTAACTTTTTTTTATCAGTATTTCCAAGTAAGTAGACCTCTTACTCCTTCCCATATCATGTTTTATTTTATATTTCCCTTTATATAAGCATTCTCTGATTATAGTAAAACTTTGTACTTGTTTATTATATTAAACATTACTGTTAAAGTTAGTGGTGTGATCTTATTAATTTAGTTAATCCACTTCACAAAGAAATGTTATTTTGTGATATTCTATATTCATTATGGGAGTTTTTAGCTAGCTATCTCACACTGCTATCTCTGTTGTTCATAATCACATTAGTGTCTTCATATTATGTTACATCCCAGAACTTCAGATGTGGGAAATGGGCACAGGCATATTCTTCATCTACTAGAAACCTAGTGTATCTTTATTTTTTAATATTTTATTAATTTATTTGACAGAGAGAGGCACAGAGAGAAGAAGAGAACACAAGCAGGGGGGCAGCAGAGGGAGAGGGAGAAGCAGACTTCCCACCGAGCAGGGAGCCCGATGTGGGGCTTGAGTCCAGGACCCTGTGATCATGACCTGAGCTGAAGGTAGACACTTAAGGACTGAGCCACCCAGTGTATCTTAAGAATATATTTCCTGGGGCTCAGTTTTGGAAGACCAAGTTGTATATCCCTTCTGAACACCAGTGTATTTCCATATACTCCAGTGATATTTCTCCAGGGCCAGGGGATTTTAATCAGGAGTAGAATAAGATTTTATACAAATTTTCTTAAAGATATTACTAAATACACCAGAGTCTTGGTTTTTGAAACACAAATAGCAATAGTATGACACTGTTATTCTGTACCATTATAGCAGCTACAACCTTACCCTGAAATACTGGATATCATGGGGTAGTATTAATTATAGGAATGCAAAACATATTCATATATATATATGTATATGTGTGTGTGTGTGTATGCTATAATTTGCACAGTTCTCATTTCAGGATATGAGATGAGCATTTTCAAAAATATATCTTTTATTTATAGTATTTTGGCAAAACTTTAAATAATCCCTCTGGATATTATAGCTAGAAACCTGAACTGACTATTCAAGGAAAATTTCTAATGCCAAGATTGGTCCAACAATGTAAGTTTCACCTTCAAAAGAATATAATTTTTAAAGAAATTTAATTATATTTTAGTACATGTGTTACAATTTGAAGTATTCTATTCATCCATTCTAACATTGAAGACCCAATAAATGCCATCCTTCTTCCCCTAGCAATTTCTATAAGAAATAAAACACTTAACTCTAAAAAATGTAGAAACAAAATGGAAGTTCTATTTCTGATGTAAAGCATATTGGAGAATTTGGCTTAGCTGTGAAAACCAAGTGGACTCACGAACCATTTACTGTCTAGACCTGCAGACAGCCTGCTAGAGAATAGACGGAGTGAAAAAAATAGGTATTTTTTCCCTAGGTCATTGCCTCTAATGGACTGAATTTTGTTTTTTCTAGTTTCAAAATCTGTACAGATGAGTTTTCCTAAATCCAGAAACATAAATAAGTGCTACCACCATCACGAGGTAACTTAGCCTACCCCTAAGTATGAGAAGAGTAAAAGGATTTGGTCAAACGGCCAAAGATGAGTCTCAAAGAGAGAGTTTCTCCTCTTTGAGGGGGAAAGAATAGTGTGGTAGCTCTGTAATATGTTAACTTGCTATGCTGAACTCCTTTACTTCTCAGGATTTCCTACTGCATTTCTTATAAGGGTGAGACACAAGAAAGAATCATGAGATTATGAGTGCAGAGGGAAGCGAGTCATTTTGTAACTCACACACACTGTCGTTAACCTACTGACTCATGTCCTTGACTTAAAGCAGTGACTAAGCCTGCACGTGCACCTCCCCACAGATCCTCCTTCAGCTTTCCCACTACTGAACCAGGAGTGAGGGATGTGCACTGGGTATTATATACAAGTGATGGATCAATAAATTCTACTCCTGAAACCAATACTACACGATCTGTTAACTAACTAGAATTTAAATTAAAACTAAAATAAATAAATAAATACGGAGTGAGCGGTCAGTTCTGTGATGAAGGGTTCTGGTTACTATAGGATATGGTAGTCACCAAGGTCAGAAACAACAAAAACTGACACAAGTTTTACTTCTTTTTTTGTGGGGTTCCAGTTAATGCATGTGCATCCACCCTGCATTTGATCTACTCTACTCTATGTTCATCTTTACTTCCTGATGGCCTACACTGTGGATTTGAAGATCCAGCAACAGATACAGAATCAAGAGTCTTTCAGAGACAGTTTAACAAGCACCTAAAGTTTTGTTTGTTTTTTTTTAAATTAAATATTTTATTTATTTATTTATTTGACAGGCAGAGATCACAAGTAGACAGAGAAGCAGGCAGAGAGAGAGAGCATGAAGCAGGCTCCCTGCTGAGCAGAGAGCCCGATGCGGGACTCGATCCCAGGACCCTGGGATCATGACCTGAGCCGAAGGCAGAGGCTTTAACCCACTGAGCCATCCAGGTGCCCTGTGCCTAAATTTTCTTAAGATCAATTACTTGTAAGGAATTGTCCTAAGAATTTTTCTTTTTTATCATTTGTAAATCTCTGCCCATTCAACTCCTTGGGTTACACCCTAAACTGATGTTTGACCAGAAATACGGTGATTACCCGTAGATAGGGTAACAGCAGTCTATCAATCTCCAGTCATCATGACTATGATCACATTTTACAAACTGTTTTCCCTTTGTGTATATCCATAGAACTGCTTTTAAGCAGTGGATTTTTTTGTCTTTATGGATCAAACAACAAAAGAGATATATCAACTATAAGGACATGTTGAACCCAAACTTGAAATCTCATCCCCTATTTTATTTCAGGTCCCCAAAGTAATCTATTTGCATTTCCTAATCACCTGTTTTATCTACAATGAAAAGAACATAATCACAAATACACTCCAATAATCATATGTTACAGCCATGTCAAAAATAACATGCAAGTAACAGAGAAGCCACACATTTGCTTTGTACACTTCATTATCAAATTTCCGGAGAGAAATTAAGATCACCTTGCAAGTCAAAACCCAAAGACTGAGAAAAATTAAAAGATAAAAATCAAAGTATTTTGATTTTGTGAGTTAAAAATTCTAAAGGAATTGAAATCACAATTCCTAATTTTGATTTTAATTAATTTTGATTAAATTTGATTTTAATTAAAAATCAAAAACCTTAATTCTGTCCGATCTTAACCTGAGGACTTATTGCAATTTCTTACGCATTGCCCACTAGATACATAAGTATGTGTCCTTCAGGACCTCAAAAGGTGAATTGGTTCATTGCTGTTTCTCTGATGCAGCTCATTTTATGTAAGCAGTATAGTATACTAGGAAACACAATAGTAACCCACAACTTTATGTTCACCGATTGCTCTTGGAGTGCAACTTAATACCTAGCCATTTAGAAGTTATTCCAGGCTATTTTATTTTCCTATCATATAATATTAAGTATTGCCCAAGATAAACGCAAAGATTTAGTGGTAACTGAAGAGAAGAATGTAAATGGAGAACTCAGTTCTTTTCTTTTTCCTTTTTTTTTTTTTTTTAATAGACTGTTTTTTTAAAAGCACTGTTAGGTTCACAACAAAACTGAGCAGAGAGTACAGAGAATTCCATGTAACTCCTATCCCTACTTGATAATGGATGCATTATAATGTTAACATGTAAAAATTTGCCTTTGCTACAGGACACCTTGCAGGCTTTGCTGGTACATCTACAAGGAAAGAAATGGGCAATAAACCCCCCAAATTCCAAGGCCCAGGCACTGCCATAAGATTTTGGATGTCTGGTGGGATAAGACACATGTCACAAAAGCTGTGATTGATAATATGCAAGTTTATCCAACCTCTCAGAATGTGAAATAAGTATAAGCCTGTAGGAATTTCGGACTTTTGGAAGACTTTTAATACCCACCTGGCACAGAGTCTCCATCTCTCTTACCACTTGGTAAAGAAGGAGAACTGTCATGAGCACGTTGTGAAGGTGTATACATGAGTTGTGTCTTTCCACAATGTCAGCTTTATTCAATCATAAAACAAAGTTAAATCTTTTTTTTGCTAAATTCGAAAGCAAGTTCGGGATTCCAAACTCAGTGACAATTCACCATGTGATTAAACTTGGCTTCTCACACAGCACACAGAGCAGGACAGAAGACGAGCCACACAACAAACAAGATAACAGAGGGTGCAGGAAGTTAATGAATTAAATGCCAAGTCAGACTATGGACATGCAGTTGAGATAAGGGTTGGGTCTGTTTGGCCCTTACTGCTGCTTATGTTCCAGCAAGGAAGGACCTCGATTCTGTTGGGAGATCAATCAGGCAAAGCCTTCAGTAGCAGTTGCCTTTTTTAAGTGGTCAGACATACAGGGTCAGGTCTGAAGAGTCTGACTGTTTGCTGCCAAAAATCCTCCCCTTTTTAAAGGGATTTAATCAGTTTTGGGTCTCTGCAGACCTTCTCTGGTTCTGTTCATTATCAGTTCTGGGGTATCAGCCGATGTTGGTCTTGGCCTCCTACCTGCAGTACCTTAACTGTTTGCGTCATTGTTTGACACAGGCTCCTGCTTGAACTGAGAGACTCTGTTGTGCTCTTTATAGGCACATGTGAGACTAAGGATCAGAGCAATGGCCACCTTTGAGAAGGCAAAAATACTAATGAAATAGATTTAAGCTGCGGACTCTCCTAAGCTACCATTTGACTTAGATGTGCTTTGACTCCAGAAAGTATGATTTGGGCACTGTGGCAAAAAAACAACTAAAGGGGAGAATACCCCTGGGATTTTGGTTCCAGCTCCGGAAGGGGGCAAATACCTGATATAACTCAGTAGAATAACAGCTCCTACCTGTATCACAGCACACCTCTAGATAGAGTCTCTCACACAGCACCCAGTGCAGCAGACAGTGGGCTGAGCTCAAACTGGGCTGGCTGGTGATTACACTTGAGTCCTGGCCATTAAAGCAGCCAATTAAATTGTTAATGGGTAAAACCACCTTGGATGTGTGAACTAAAGTACTATTCCAGGTTTTAATATATTTGAATGTTCAACTAGTACAGCCTATTGCTCCATATGCCAGACTAGGGGCCCAGACACACAATATTGCAAAGGTATGGAAATCGTGATAAACAACTATTGCCCTAACTCTCTTGGTAAATCAACACACTATGCTGCTGAGAACACCAAGCCCCATACACCCAGAAAAAGAATTATATACTAGAATTTGCAATGGGGCATCCTACTGGGATGGGTGAATTAATTTGCACCTCTGGGTGGGGGGAACTACTCAATCTCCACTGGGATCCCATTGTCTTCCTGCAAGCCGGATCTATTGAAACACACTATGCATGTTATGGAACATGTGCAGTTGAAGGAGGAACAGATGGGGTCCTGGTGTGGCATATTTCACCCCACACTATCTCCTTACACCTGACGGTGCTGTCTCTACACCCAACTCATATGGTATATACAACTTGGTCAGATTACTAAAGCTATCAACTTCCCTCTCTTCAAGGCTGGGGTTGAGGGGAAACATTCTATTTTGAATTATCACCTGACTTCTATCTTTGTTACCTCCGCTGGCTTAGAGGACATTATAACACATGTAAAATCCCTTATTAATTCACCCAGCAAGTCTTAAATGATAGCCAACAAAGTCTCTCCTTGTTGAACACTGAAATGTTTCTGATGCGAAAAGCTGTCCTCCAAAATAAAATGGCCTTCAACTTTATTACTGCTTCACAAGGAAACATTTGCACCATTATCCAAACAGAATGTGTTCATACCTGAAGAGTCTGCTAATGAATCATCTTTATTAAGTCATATGGACACAAATGAATGCCCTGAGTGATCCAACCCCCAGCCTAAGGGATTTAATAAATCAAGGGTTTGGATCCTAGGGCTCATGATGGAAGAAGTTGTCAGTGATTTGGGGAACTGCTGTCTTAATCTGTGTTTTCTCTTGCATGTGCCTGCTTTTCTGCTGTGGCATCTACCTCCAGTGCAGCCAGACACAGCCTCCAAACGGGCTACCACCCTGCTAATGAAGCCCCTTGCTGGCTGCTCAGGAACCACTCCAGAAAAAAGAAACATGATTTTATAAGAGCTGGTCCTGAAGAATGGAGTGTTGGAGAACATCATCAAAAGGCCGTTAACTACTGACTGACCCATGACCTGAACCTAGGTACTCAGAGCGTCTTTATCCCCTCCTCCTTGGAACATGGGTTCTGCTTACCTTCCCCACACCTCGAGGCTGCTTCAAGGACATAGCCTTGAGATAGCGGTATAGTGTAGAGAACACCTGTATGCTATTTGTGACTAAACCCATATAAGGCCTCTTTATAAACTTTTAAGAGTCAGTGGACCGGTGTGGGTATCCTTTCGTCTTGCTGCCACCCAAGACAAGCCTTGCACATACGTTTCCTTTGCTTACTAGAACTGTTACCTACCAACAGAGTGGCCTGTGCCTTTCTTTGGTCTCACACCTCCCTCTGAGTACAGGGGCAAGTTTCTCCCAGAAGAATTACTACTAATCAACACTACTCTACCTCCTGAATGAAGCAATGCCACAATAGAGGTCTCCAAGATTCAATAATAAAATAATAAAATATACTGTTTAAAAAATTTCCTTTTTCTTGTATTTGACAAAAAATAAGATTAAAGTTCATTGAATAAACAAGTTTAAAACCAAATAAATTCTTAACTGAAGAACTCACACATGCCTATACAATTTTTCTTCCTTAAAACAACCCAGCAAGGAAATTATTTTTATTTACCAAACATTACACATGGAAGAAACAGAGCCTTGATAAGGTTAAATAAGTTATCCAAGGTCACACGGCCAGGAAGTGCTAGAAGCAGTATTTAATTGTGGGCAATCTGCCACCGGGGTGTGACCCTTAAACCAATATGTTATACAACTTCATGAATAAAAATGATTCCTTGAGAAAAGATCAAATAAATTGGGACATTTAGATTCTGGTATAGATTATAACTCATTATCTACAAAAACTCCAAGTTGTGACATATCCTTTGACAGACCTTAACATCAGTTCTGAGAAATTACTTGTACCAGACTATGCATCTGCATAGATTAAGGAAAACATACATTTTATTGACATTTTCAAAATGGTACTGTTTTTAAAACTATTGCAAATTGTTAGGCCAGAAATCAATGATGTATTAAGAGCGTTAATGCAGGCAGTGTTACAAGCTCTTAAAAAGGACCAACACTATTGTTAGTAGATAAATTATGCAAGCTTGGTCATGTACATCTGTTGATTTGCCAGATAGCTAATTAAAATGCATTAAAGCCATTATGCTGTTTAAAGGCACATTTTGTGATTTCATAAAATGTCATTTATCTACTTTAAACCATACTTGTTTTGATTTGCTGCACAAAAATCACTAAAGGCACAGATTTGGCATATAAATGTACCTCCAAAGAAGAAGGATGTGTTTCTCTTGACCTTAGTTTCAATGGAATATAATCTATTTTGATGACATTATAGTGGACAAAAAAATGTCATGCCTAATACATGGATTTTGATTCTTTACTATGAGTAATCTTTAAATATTTAATTTATTATATTTAATTACATTCAATCTAACAAAAGCTCTCATAGTATTATCAGCTAACATTTATTGAATTTTGATATGTAACAGGCAAATTTAATTTCTTAATATATACTAAATAGCTTCATACTCAAATCATTAAATGCTCAAAACAACCTTTTAGAGTACATATATTATCCTTATTTTGCAAGTAATGCAAAACTGATCAAATATCACCCTACTAGAAAGTGGGAGATTCAGCATGCCCAGTCAGGATTGTTCCTGAGTCTCACCCATATATTTTTCCAGCTCTCAATTTTTTCCAGTAGAAATCCTCTTTATTTTCTCAGGAAACAACAGCAACAAAATAAAATAGATTTTGCATTTCCATGGTAAAATTTCTAACATTAATTAAGATTTTTCTGATATTTGAAAAGGCAGACATATTTAGTTTGGCTCACAGCCATATTTACTCATGGAGTCAGGGTTGTTTTCACATAACCATGTTAAAGAGGGTAAAAATCAGTCATATTTTAACAGTATCAAAAAGCCTTGAAGTTTAGACAATATTTATTCAACTTTGAATGCTCTCTTTTTTCCCCTATCTTTACCTACTCTTTCAAAAGAAGACATCTTTTCTAAGTTAAAATACAAGAATGCCATATTTTTCTTTTTCTTTTTTTTTTTAAAGATTTTATTTATTTATTTGACAGAGAGAGATCACAAGTTGGCAGAAAGGCAGGCAGAGAGAGAGGAGGAAGCGGACTCTCTGCAGAGCAGAAAGCCCGATGTGGGGCTTGATCCCAGGACCCTGGGATCATGACCTGAGCCGAAGGCAGAGGCTTTAACCCGCTGAGCCACCCAGGTGCCCCAAGAATGCCATATTTTTCTAAGGAAATATTATCTACGTACAGCAAAGTTTCAAAATGAATTAACACAATCATCTTCGCTTGAAAAGAATTGACTTTTCATAATATTATTTTCAGTAGGAATTTTATATTAATCTAAATTAGTTTTTATTTTATTTTCATTTTATTTATATTAATGTACAATATTAATCTAAACTGTGAGGTAATATGGAAACTGCTAAATTGGACTGCTTTAATTCTGCAGCTTTTACTCCAACAAACATAGACAGGATTAAATAGAAGAAAGCTATTGTTCTCCTTTTTCCTTTTTAAAGTAAGGTAAAGAAAAAAAGATACACATTTCCAACTTCAGCCAGATGTAACACTTCCCTTAATTCTCAGGAAGTGGAATTTGTATCTATTTGTCTGCCCACATATTTGTGATCCTATGTAGAGTTTTGAACACTGTTTTCATGCTTTCGAGACCTACCTAATTTGTCTTACTCTAGACCAAAGTTCTCAAATCTAAAACTCAGAGGAAAAAAACCCACATTTGTTCATGTGAGCGCCCACACACATACACGTGTGTGCACAGATGCACACACAGATACACATTTTTTCTTGTGAAGAACTGACGAGAAGAAAAAGGTGGCTGATTTATAATTCCTTATATTCAGTATTTGACACTAGATAAAAATTAACTGAGACAACATTGTTTCCCACATCTTTGGGAGTCCCGAAGAACAGTGAGAAAATGAACGACTCTAATAAATAGAGTTTTAGCAGGTAGTCTGCCTGTCAAATTGCCTATAGAGAGACATAGCTAGAAGAATTTTTTCATAAGCAGTTGCTGGTGGTTTGACGTCATGATGAACCACTTGGAAGAAACAAATGGCAAGATTACTAATGAAGTGGTGTAAAGAAGAATCATGTGAATAGAGTCCCATGAATGAACCACCGAGTATGTGCTGTGTTTTATGAGAATCCTCACCCAAGTAGCAGAAGAGATTTTCAATAATCATATGTACAAAATAGCCCTTTCTACTAATAATTCTCGCCCAGACATCTCTCTGATTGCTCACTGGCCTCAAGAAAGGTGAAGTTTATGCATGAGCTTGAGCATATGGGCTTCACCTCACCAAAATATATCTTACCAATGTTGATGACCATTTCTGGAGGGACTGGCCAGCCATCTAGTAGCAGGTTGATTATATTAGAGTTGCAGGGTTAATGCTTTGTCCTCACTGGAAAGAATAATTAATCTATGTACTGATTGTCTATTCTGCCAGTAATTCTTTGGCCTGCACAATCGTATGTGAAATTACTAAATATCATATTCACCATCTTTATATACAAAATAGCATTATTTCTGACCATGTAACACAGTTTCAACAAAAGAAGTGAGAAAGTGAGAAAAAAAATCTCTCTCTCAAAAAATAAAAAAAAAATTAACTAATAATTAATTAAATAACATTTTTTCTTCTTACCTGCTTCCTATTATTTTATAAAAGGTGTTGATGATGTTAGTTAACTTTCTAATTTAATCTCTAGGTTATAGGTTATCAAAGGGTAGGTTGTGGTTGATCTAGAAGAGGAAGCAAATGGCGAAAGACAAAAGAGTTTTTAGTCCTCTTTTTCAGAGAAGTGATGACCACCTTATTAAACAAAGAATAACTATCATGTTAAGAAGACAAGTAATACAGTTCCTATTATTTTTATTCCCAGATTAAATTTAAATGGAAAAATACATTTGGATACTGAATTGATAATCTCACGGACTATCTCATTTTTTTGTTATCATCTTGAAATCAACTGCAGCCCTTTGCAATCCCATCTACAAAATAGGAGAAAAATTTGGTAACAATTTCCAGGCACTCTTTCCCATAGAATTCTGGGGCAGTATTGGAATGCAGCAGATGGTGTGAAGACTTTTTTTCCCCATTGTCAGTACATGGATTTTTTTTTTTTTTAATGTACAATACAGTTGTAAGGTTTACATTAAATTTCAGGATTTTTTAGGTGTGTCACTCAGGTCAGTGCTGCAGGTACCAGTGATTATCAAGGGCAGTTTTCAGTGTTCACTGTAGCCTTCTAATTTCCTGAAAGCAACAGTGGTTTTCCATGAACATTTTTCTTCCAAACTTCCGACTTTGTTGTTTAATTTTACTTATAGTACAGCTATCTATCTATCTGTCTATCTATCCATCTATCATGTTTATCATTATCATCATCTACCTAAAACCATTAGTCATTTTTAGCGTACAACTAAGTGGCATTAATTATATTCACAGTCTATTTCAGATGTAGTCATTACCACTATATTTATAGTTTTATCATCCCAAACAGAAGCTCCATGACCCCATTTTCCTCTTTTTTGCATCCATTAGCCTACAAAGACATGACCACTGACACCAGACCCTTGCACCCATACTGGCCTCGGCACCTAAGCTGGACAACTTTATGCCCAATGACTGTCACACTCAGCATCTCCTGGTTGGCTTCTTCTCCATCTCTGGGGTCTTGGCTGTAACCACATGGCTGTTATAACTGTTATAACTGTTATTGTTATAACTGTTGTGGTCCCCCTAGGGACTTAGTAGCTACTGTCTCTGTGCTGGTTTGCAGTATAGGGGTTCATTCACATGGTGACTGAGGGCTGGTTCAGCCTCTACCACAAACACTCTCTTGGAGAATAAGCTTTCTTTCTTTTTCATTTTTTTAAATTAAATTTAATTAATTTATTTGACATAGACAGTGAGACAGCACAAGCAGAGGGAACAGCAGAGGAAGAAGCTGGCGCCATGCTAAGCAGGCAACCCAAAGTGGGGCTCAATCCCAGGATCCTGGGATCATAACCGGAGACAAATGCAGGCTCTTAACTGACTAAGCCACCCAGGAGCCCCAAGACCAAGCTTTCTTCTCCCAACTTTGGAAAGCCTGTGCTACAGGAGACAGCTGATACAACCTGAGTGACAACTTCACATACGCATGGAGACCATTACAGCTTGCCTGTGGAGACCCCTTAGCCTTTGGGTGGTGACCGCCTTTCTCCACTAGCAGTCCCTCTGTTTTGTCTTACAGCCTGTGGTCTCTGTGGATCAGATCTACAGGGATGTGCTCTATTTCCTGACAGAGCAGCAGGATGGATTCCAGCATGGGGAGCTGGGCCACCAGTCTATTTCTGGTTTTACTTTGTCTTCATGAGTGCCCTTGGCTGGAATTCTCATGCTTAATTTTCTAAAACAGCTCACTCTTGTCTAGAATGTGAAAGATGCTGAAGCCACAAAAACCAAGACGAAGCAGAATTAATAAGTAATAGGCTGGGCTTGAACACTGGCTGATGAGGAACACTCCACCAGCCAGAAAAGTCAAGTTCTTATTCCCACAGGTTGGAAGGACAAAGCAAATTGATGTGTCAAACTCAGACTGAATGAGTAAGCAACCAGAAGGGCAGAGGGAGGAGCAGGAGAGGAGCTGTGTGTGGAGCTACCGCCAAGAGCCACTGGGACAAAGGTGCAGGAGAATCTAAGTCCATGATGGTGACAATTTTAAAAGCAGGATATAGGGGTGCCTGTGGCGTAGTCAGTTAATTGTCTGCTTTCGGCTCAGGTCATAATCCCAGGATCCTGGGCTCAAGTGCCACATCCAGCTCCCTGATCAGTGGGAAACTTACCTCTCCCTCTCCTTTTGTTCCTCAGCCGCTCCTTCACCCTCCTCATGCGTCTTTCTGTCAAATAAATAAATGAAATCTTAAATAAATAAATAAATAAATAAATAAATAAATAAATAAACTGATTAAATCAGGAAATAAAAGTTCTTGACAACCCCTCCCCCAAAAGGGAGAAGAAAACTCTGTGACCACTAAACAATAACACCTCTTTCCCTCTGACCCTGGCAGTCTCTAACCTATTTTCTGTCTCTAAGAATTTACCTTTCTACATATCACATATAAGTGAAATCACATATTTGTCTTTTTATTTCTGGCTTATTTATTTTAGCTCAGCATTTTCAGGGTTCATCCCTGAAATAATTTTTTTATGAATAAATAATATTTCATAGCATGCATATACCACACTGTTTATTCATTCATCTGTTAATGAATTTTGTAATGTTACCTTTTGACTATTATGAATAATGTTACAATGAACACTAATATGCAAGTATTATTTGAGTTTCTGATTTAAATTATGTTGGGTATATGCCCAGCAGTGGAATAACTGGATGATATGATAATTCAACATTTAGCTCTTGGAGGAAGCATCAGACTGTTTTCCATGGGGCCTGTACTATTCTCATTAAGAGTACAAGGGTTACAATTTGTCCAGAACCTCACCAACACTTGTTGCTTTCTGTTTTTTTAATTTTATTTAATAGTCATCGGAGGAGGTATAAGTGATGACTCATACTGATTTCAAATATCTTTTTGAGTGATTACTGGCCATTTGTTTATTTGTTTATTTTATTTTTTTAAAGATTTTGGTTATTTATTTGACAGAGAGAGACACAGCAAGAGAGGGAACACAAGCAGGGGGAGTGGGAGAAGGAGAAGCAGGCTTCCCGTGGAGCAGGGAGCCAGATCCAGAGTTGGATCCCAGAACCCTGGGATCATGACCTGAGCCAAAGGCAGCAGCTTAAGGACTGAGCCACCCAGGTGCCCCTGGCCATTTGTTTATGATTTTTGTAGGAATATCTGTTTAAGCCATTTGATTATTTTTAAATAGGGTTTTTCTTCTTTTTCAATTATAAGAGTTCTTTTTTAGTTAATAGTATTTATTAGTATTATTAATATATTCTAGATAGTAAACCATTATTAAATATACAATTTGCAAATATTTTCTCCCATTCTGTAAGCTGTCTTTTCACTTTCTTAATAATGTCTTTTGATATCCAAATTTGTGTTTTGATAAAGTCCAATTTTTCTATTTTTTTTCTTTTCTTCCATTTAGTTTTGGTATCATTTCTAAAAATTCATTGCTAAAGCTGATTCACCAAGATTTACTCCTAAATTAGATTAGCTCTCATACTTATACCATTGATCTATTTTGAGTTATTTTTTCCTGTATGTGTTAGGTAGATATCAGTTACATTCTTTTGCATGGAAATTCAGTTCTCCTAATACCATTTGTTGAAGAAACTGTTCTTTCCCCATTGTGTGAGCTTGTCATTCTTACTAGAAATCAGCTGGCCATAGATACATGTGTTTATTTATGAACTCTCAATTCCATCCTATTGATCTAGCCTTATGCCAATATCATGTTCTTTTAAGTAGTTTTGGATGGTATTTTGAAATCAGGAAAAGAAAATCTTCCAGCTTTTTTTCAAAATTGATTTGGTTATTTGAGGTCCCTTGCAGATCTACATGAATTTGAGGATTGGCTTTTTCATTTCGACAAATGAAAGTTTTGAAATATGATAGGGATTGCATTGAATGTGTAGATTATTTTAGATAGTATTGACACCATAACAATGTTAAGTATTCCTGTGTATGAACTCAGGATGTCTTTCAATTTATTTAGATCTTCTTTCATCATTGTTTTGTAGTCTTCACATCAACTGAGTTGATCGTGTATTTTTTTCCCCTTCTACTAATATGATTACATTGATCTGTTTATGTTGAACCACCATTGTATTGCGGGGATAAAACCCACTTGTTAATGGTGTATAATCCTTTCCATGTATGGTGGGGTTGGTTTTGCTAGTATTTTATTTAGAATTTCTACATCTATTCTCAAAAGACAGATTGGTCTGTGATTTTATTTTGTTGCAATGTCTTTATCTGGCTTTTTTTCAAGGTAATGGGGAACTCAAGAAATGAGTTTGGAAATGTTTTCTCATCTTCTATTTCTTTAAGGAGTTTGAAAATAATTGCTGTTAATTCTTCTTTAAATGTGTGTTAGAAGTTTCTCATCCTGAATTTTTATTTGTTGTGATGAAATTCTTTAAGTACCTAATTCCTTATATTTGCATCTTATGATATTTAGGGTATTTTATTTCATGTTATTTGGTTTTCCTTTTTCTGACTGATGCATAACCCAGTGGCTCCTACTTGACCAAGAGTAAGATGATGTATTATAACTGTAGAAATTATTAAAAGATAGAAATAATAGTAACACTGTATTTATATAAACCCAAGGGGTACCTGGATGGCTCAGTTAAGCATCTGCTTTTGGCTCAGGTCATAATCCCAGGAGTACCAGGGATTAAACCCCACTTCAGGTTCCCTGCTGAGAAGGGAGCCTGCTTCTCCCTCCCTCTCCTTCTGTCTCCCCATCCCTGCTCATTCTCTCACTCAGTCTCTCAAGTAAATAATTAAATCTTAAAATAAATAAATAATTAAACTAGAACATTTTCTATAAGAAGTCACTTGGCTCTCAATTTCAAACAGGTGAAATTATAAGTAGAGAAGCCACTTCTACTTTCACCTGAAAGTTTTAGGAGACCACTGTTACATGTGGACTTTTTAAACATCGAAGTAAAATGATACGTTACACTTAGTTGTTTAATCATGTTTGTATTCCCATCACCTAACGCTTTGTTTTTTTTTTTTTGTTTGTTTGTTTGTTTGTTTTTAAAGATTTTTATTTATTTATTTGACAGACAGATCACAAGTAGGCAGAGAGGCAGGCAGAGAGAAGGGAGGAAGCAGGCTCCCTGCTGAGCAGAGACCTGGATGCGGGGCTCGATCCCAGGACGCTGGGATCATGACCTGAGCCGAAGGCAGCTGCTTTAACCCACTGAGCCACCCAGGCGCCCCACCTAATGCTTTGTTAAAAAAAAAAAATGTTCCACTAATTATCTTTAATGAATGGCAGTGATGTAATTAGTTGTCACATTATTTATTAATGAAATAGGAAAATAAAGATTAGTGCATTATCTACAAATTAACAAAACTCCAAATGTTTTTTTTTAATCATAATTAAAAAAAAAAACTCACCTATCATATTTTAAGGCACAAAATATAATTAATTCAACACATGTTCTCTCAAGATATATGACTGATTTATATAAAAAATATAATTTCTGCTGTATGGGAAAGAAACCATCCTTAAAACATAAAATGCAAATTTAAAACTTTAATTCTACTGAGAAAACAATTTAATCACAAGCTGAGGCAATTTTTCAGCAATATCTGATTGATACATTTAGTGGTAGACAGGTTTGAAGACAGCTGAGTGCAGAGTTTCAAACGATGGCATGGTATTTGATTTTTTGTTCTCTCAATTTTTGATTCTGTATTCCTCTGTGTATGTTTCCTTATTAGTTACTGTTTCCACATGGTAGATCTGGACAACTCCAATGTACATTCTTTTTATGTCTTTACATCTGGCACTTGTATGAGATGAAAAAAAGGCACAAGTGATAAGACATTATGGCCACATGGAAAAGAAGGTCCATAAATACATGGTTTCTTTGTCTGAAAGAGACAGAGGATCTGGAGGTAAAAGTTGAAGTGAATAGCAAATCCTTCAAATGTTCTATCCTTATGGGATATTCAGGGAAATCAAGGAAGGTCTTGATTCTGAGGCTGGAACAATTGTGTAAGGGTCCCCTAAATTCACAATACTTGTTCTCTCAGGCCCCTCTGGTGTTTGTGCCAAAGACATGCTCAAAACCCAGCTTTCCATAATAGCCAGCTGAAGTAGGAAGAGTGCCATGGACAGCATAAATTCCTTATTCTCAGTATGGAGAAAAATCTGAGTATGAGATCTTCATTTTAGTTAGTCTGTGTTTTTGTTTAGCATCATGTTAAGATATTCCTTTGTCTTTAGGCTGACTAGAGGTAAAGTTCTAGAAGGATGAGACCTAGTGAAATTGAGTTACACAAGGAAGATGGATAAATTTTGCATCTAGAAAAGAAAAACAATCTTGAAATTATGTGGATTCAGTATCTATCATTATAGAAAAAAAAATGGAATGAGAACAAAACTGAGTGATAGCGATTTTATTTAGTCATATAATAGCATATATGTGAACATGCTATCCTCTTTATCTCGTAAAATACCCAGTAAACTTAATATGAGTGTCTAAACTCTGGAGTGAACTTAATTATGAAGAGATTTTTATAAGTTTATTAACTATTTTAAGCTATTTATGATAAATTAAGAGGTTATTCTTAAGAGGACTGTCACATTTGAATAATTTTGGCTATCCTGATGCAATAGGATGGACTCCACCCCAACAGGTTTGAATGCTAAGACTAATGTTTACCCACATGCACACGTGGACCGACACACACACACACACACACACACAATGGTATGAAAAACTTTATTACTAACATAATGAGGGTTTGTGGGAGAACAGGGCATGTTCTCAAGCTAATCTGAAAATATCCTGAGAAACAGCAATAAATGAAACTTGGTTTGAAATTTTTGTGGTTGTTAGATGGGAGGCCAGATTTAGGATTCTCAAGAGCAACATGGTTTGAGTCTCCTGGAGACACAAAGGAGAAATTTTTAGAACTTTCTTATCATCAGCCCAAATTTCTGGCAAAAAGGGGCAGAGGGGTATAGAAGTGTTAAAAACTATGTAAGCAATCCATTATCAAAAAATGGATCCATGCTCTTTTATTACAGTGTTCTACCACAAATACAGGATATCCATAACTAATAAGAAGATTCTTGTTTTATATGTGCAAGAGGTTGAACTTATGAGGAAGGATTGAGAGAATGTCTGCTAACTTTTGATAAAATAATTGAAGTGGAACATTTTTCTATGAAATGCAAATTATCAAAGTAAACCGAAAAGTGGAAAATCTAACATAATCAAAAATAACTCAAATTAAAAAAAAATCTACCTCAAAATAACATTTGAACATTAGGTTAAGACAGTGTTCTGGGGAATTTCTACTAGATCTTAATAAAAGAGATTGTTACTGGTATTAATTTTTTCATAACATACATTAAAGACTTTCCAAGTTCTTTAATACATAGCATGCAAACAGCAATAATCAATATCAAATTAGAATTAGTTTGATGAAATAAGGATGAATAAACAACTGCAAATGTTTAAATTTCTTGAAGAAGAAGAAAGGAAAAAGGTCAAGGAGGAGGTAAATATTATGGGGAGGATGGGTATGGTCTGAAGTACTTTTTTTTTTTTTTTTGAAGTACTTTTTCCATGATCTAATTTGATTCTTACAACATCTGTATAAGAAAATACTATTATTGGGGCACCTGGGTGTCTCAGTGGTTTAAAGCCTCTGCCTTCAGCTCGGGTCATGATCCCAGGGTCCTGGGATCGAGCCCCACATCGGGATCTCTGCTCAGTGGAGAGCCTGCTTCCTCCTCTCTCTCTGCCTGCCTCTCTGCCTAATTGTGATCTCTGTCTGTCAAATAAATAAAATCTTTAAAAAAATACTATTATTTTTATTATTCTTATTTCACAGGCACATGGACTTATCCAAACTTATCCTATGTTACGGAGCTGGTAAGGAGCAGAACCATTACAAGAACACATGTCTATATGATCCCCAGAATCACAATGACAAAGATGAGTATGAATGAAAAGTAGGTCTTCAATGATTTCACACACAAAAAATTATGGTTTATAAAATAATTGTTCTATGTATATATCTAAATGTACATATTTATCTATATAAACTCATATTTGTATTTATGTTTAGAAATGCATGTAAATACAGGTTAAAATATGAGGATTATATATCAAAATATTAAGTGTTCATGTTTGTATATTAGAATTATCTAAATTATTTTATTTTATTTTAAAGTTACAATTTAATTTTTTTTTTACTCATCTACCTTTACTAATATTTGCAATTAAGATACAAGTTAATTTGCTCTGTAACAAAACTAAATTATTAAAAACTCAAAAGTAGACATGAGGGGGGCGCCTGGGTGGCTCAGTGGGTTAAAGCCTCTGCCTTCGGCTCAGGTCATGATCCCAGGGTCCTGGGATCGAGCCCCGAATCAGGCTCTCTGCTCAGCAGGGAGCCTGCTTCCTCCTCTCTCTCTGCCTGCCTCTCTGTGATCTCCATCTGTCAAATAAATAAATAAAATCTTAAAAAAAAAAAAAAAGACATGAGGTAAGAGAAAGGATACATAGTATTTGAATACTTATTAAACTGGAGTTTTAATTGTTGAATTATTGAGAAATAAATGCATAAAATATGGAATCTTAGCTAACATATAGCCATAATTTTTCAAACCAGATCGTCATTCATACTTTTATATTTAAAATATTTCTTCATTTTTCCATAGACGGGAGACCTTAAATTGTATGAAGAAGAATGAGAATGAAAGGAACCACCTCATTAAATTAAATATGGGGATTTTTTTTTGATCCTATGCTGTGACTATTAGACAGCTTATTAAATTAAATAAAGGGCTTTTTTTTGATCCCATGATCTGAGTACTCTACCTTTAGAACAATTAAAGAACCAGTTACTTGTAGACTATTTTACTATAAAAGTCTTCTTTTACTGATAAAACAGGTTATTTTTTCTTCATTCTTGCTAACATTTCCTATATCTGTTAAAGCTTTTACTTAATTAAGTTAATTAACTGAATCTTCATTTTGGGGGCCTCAGATGTTTCTGTGTCTTAAAAAATGATAAAATATATTTGATGTGTTATTCTTACATTTATTCTAATTAGAAATCACCTATTTTCTTTTAAAAGAAAGTGTTTTCTAACCCTTTTATAGCTTATAGTAGACCTCAATTTTTTTGCTGCACTGGAACAAGTTTTAATGAGTTATCACAATTTGAAAGGGCTATTCACATGCAATTTTAGTTTGATCAAATATGTCAAGAGATTCAGATTAACCACTAACTATTAGAAATATCAGTACAAAATAATTGCGTCAAATTGATTTGGACCTCCCCGGAAATTTTAAATGTCAGTATAACTTAAATTGTGTGATATTTTGCTAAGAGTCATTTACAATAATCCATGATCATTAGTGACAGGTTAGCTAAATAAATGTTTTAAATATATCAAGTGCTTTAGAAAAAAATAGTAGAGAATAAAATATGAAGTATGTATTGCATTTTAATTGAATATTTTAAAATTTCAATCTATATTCCATCTATATGTATTTCTTGGAACATAAAATCTGTACTCTTCATTTGTTTTTAGGTGAAAAGAGGGGAAAAATGTTAATAGATATTAATTTTTACCATTATTGTTTATAGCAAAGGGAAGCCAAATTTTCAAGAGTAACTGAGTAGAATACTGGACCCAAATCTATACTGTTGTGTATTTGAATTTATCTTTCTAAATAAATTGTAAGGCCTTTTCAGGTTAAGTGTTTTGTTCTATCCTGATTTTATTTCTGGTGACAAACTGAAGGTCTTGCGTATAGTAGGAAATGCAGGTTGAAATCTGATTGCTATTCATTTTTGTTAGATAATATAGCAGTAAATGGCAGTAGTATTTTCATTGAATATAAAAATGATAAAGGATAATCTCTTTGTCTCTCTAACAAATAAATAAAAACTTTAAAATAAATTTTTAAAAAATTTAAAAAGTTAAGATTTAAAATGAATTATGGAGATAACAAAATAAATGAAGCTTATAGTATAATATTTTGAGAAGAAAAATATTCTGTGCTTGGTTTATTCTAAAACTTAAAAAATGTTGACACATTAGAGTAATAAGTTATTCTTTGATGCAAATTTAAAATACACTATTGAATAATTGATTTTAAATTTTAAGTTTTTTTTAAAATTACTATCATATGTACTATTGAAGTATATAGGAAATCTTAAGACATCATATTCATTTCATTTATGTTTCATTTATTAGTTTTATACAAGTTTTTTGGTACTTTGGAAGATTTAATTTGTTAGGCAAATATCTGAGTTCTTAAAAAGTAGGTCAAATACATTAATTTTTAAGTGTCAATCAAAGTTTAAGAAAAAAATAATTAAATTGTAAACCCTCCCCACTTGATGGGGATTATTAATATTTTTCTATGTTTTAACTGGGCAAAATCAGATTTGTAAACTAAAAAGAAAATCTTAAGAATCATAACTTGGGATTTCTACCTTTAATGGACTGAATTTTAAAATATAAATCTCAAAACCATCATAAAATTAGTAACCTTCTTCTGTGCACAAAACGCACCATGGAGGACACTAAAAAACCAACAACGGTTAGTAAATGTTATCGGTGACATAAAAATCTAAAGAATCATACATAAAGATTAGCAATTTACTTAAGTTTTGTCCATTTTAGCCAAATTTTAGGAATTTATAACTGTATGTGTTATGAACTTTTATTTTCATGGAATTAAACATGCATGAAAAGTTAAATAATTTGATTGCTTAATGTCAGAATATATCTTTTGTGTATTCTGCCTCAATGCATCTTTTTTTTTTTTTTTAAGATTTTATTTATTTGACAGAGATCATAAGCTGGCAGAGAGGCAGGCAGAGAGAGAGTGCGGGGGAAGCAGTCTCCCCATCAAGCAGAGAGCTGGATGCGGGGCTTGATCCCAGGACTCTGGGATCATGACCTGAGCCGAAGGCAGAGGCTTTAACCCATTGAGCCACCCAGGTGCCCCTGCTTCAGTGCATCTTGTACACATAAACTGGACTCATGATGCTTACATGTTCATAGTTCTCATCTGTATAATTATGACTCTCTCTCTATATATATTTCAGACCTGAAATTTTCTTCCCGGAAATTTATCTTTGCCGTGAGGTGTTAACGTCTCTTAACCTTCATTCAGTGGTTAATAAAAACAATATAGCTTTTATGGATGTTACAGCATATTTTGGAGAAATTTCTTAAGATAAAGTATACCTATAGGTGTAATTGGAGATCATTCCACAGTTTATTGACAAAATAATTTTTCCAGTTTGGGCCACTTTAAATATTTTAAATATCTGAAGGTATTTTACACACTGGTTAATTTTGAGAGTCACTCAATGGAAAGAACGAACACTATGATACCCACTTGAACAAAGTAGGTTCTACTTTGTAGTGTCTGCACCTTCGCTAGCTTCCTAAGGTGATATGGTATAGAAGAAAATGTTAGAAGTTGGATTGATAAATGTTTTCAACGAAGAAAAGTAAATTAAATTATTACATTAAATATGGAATGATAGTTACACATACACACACAGACATATACACACACGGAGATAGAGTAAAAATAAAAAGATTTGGGGAGAGAGTACTATCAACAAAATGGTAGTTTGTAGCTCCAGATGCCCACCCCTCTACAGAAACATGGAAAAAAACGAACAGGAATTCTCAAAAACAACATTTTCCTAACTCTGAAAAAGGCAAACTTCACAAAAACCAAGCAAATGCTGAATAAAGAAAAATGCAAATTAAAAACGTAAGAAATGGTAGCATTTTAACGTCCTCTTTTCCTAGCGTCTGCCAGCTCAGCAGCACTCCTGAAGGTGACAGTCTGTGTCCTCAGTGTGGGACCATGGTCTTTGGTCTTGAAGGAAGCAAAGTATATCTTATCTGCCGTTTCTAGCTCTTCTGGAAGATATGTGAAGGACTGATGCAAAGCGTTTATCCCTTTTTGCCTAAATTGGAACTCTCTCAAGAGTGGAAGAGTAACAGGCATTGTTTGACACTAGTGTGAGGTGAAGTTAAGTCCCAACAGTGACGGGTGTAAAAGATTATTCTTAAGCTATATGCATTAGTTTTTAGAACAATTTGGCAAGTAAAAAAAATAAAAGTCATCCACATTGGAAAGGCAGAAAGTAAAATTATCTCATCATGTCATTAAGGAAATTCAAATCAAAACATAATTATGTATAACTTCACACCCACTAGCATGGCTATAATAAATTTTTAAAAAAGGAAAACAACTACTGTTGATGCAGATGTGAAGTAATTGGTCCTCATACATCACCAGTGAGAATAAAAGAATGGTTCAGCCACTATAGAAAACAATTTGTTAGTTCCTCAAATAGTTGACTATAGAGTTACCATATTAATTGCAGACCCTGAAATTCTACTACTAGCCATTTACTACAAAAAAATTAAAATTCAGGGTACCTGGGTGGCTCAGTTGGTTAAGCTACTGCCTTCAGTTCAGGTCATGATCCCAGAGTCCTGGGATCAAGTCCTGCTTCAGGCTCCCAGCTCCATGGGGAGTCTGCTCTCCCTCTGACCTTCCCTCTCACACTCTCTCTCACTTTCTTTCTCTCAAATAAATAAAATCTTAAAAAAAAAAATTAAAATTCAACAAGCACAAATACATGTCTAGGCATGTTCATAGCAGCACTATTCACAACAGCTCCTAATTCCACCAACGGATGAATGTATAAGCAAGTTATGACATATGCATGCAATTGAATGTTATTTAGCCATGTAAGGGAATGAAATATTGATACATGCTCCAATGTGGATGAGCCTCCAAAACACTATGCTAAGTGAAAAAGATAGTCACAAGAGACCACATGATTCTATTTATATGAAATATCCACAATAGATAAATCCATGGAGATAGGATCTATATTGGTGGTTACCAGAGGATGGAGAGTAGTGACTCAAAGGGTTTTGCTTCAGAGTGATGGAAATGTTTTGGATCTAGATACAAGTGGTGGTTGCACATCAATGTGAATGTACCAAATGCTTGAAATGGCTAATTTTATGTTATGTGAATTTCACTTTCATAAATTGTTTTAAAATATTTGAATAATTTTTGTTTATTATTGATCATGAATCCTTGGATATCATTTCCTGGAACTTGCATTTCTAATAATTACTTTTAGAGACTTAGATGTGATATATTTGACATAAACAAAAGTTCCTTTTTACTCAGTTTGTAGACTACTTCAAATTCACCAGATTTTATTCATGTTGAAATCTTTGTTGGATGAAAAGATAGTGAATAGATAGATGGAAACAGAGAATAAATCAAATTAAATACAAAGCAATACATTTCATAAAGTTAGGTGAATAATATGTTACTTTTTTATTAATAGTAAAAAATGAAGGCTGATCATATTACAATTATAAGTAATACATTTTTAACCAGTTCAAAGTACTTCATTTTATTTTTCCTTTATAATCAGATATTTCCTTACAAGTCCTTGGCTTAACTAGACTCAGTTACCATCTAGCCTCATTGCTTATGTTCCTCCTTGCTCCTCTTGTTACAGTCATACCAGATTTTGTTCAGTTACTCTATAGTGTTCTGCTTTTTAATTTTTTTTTTTTTTCTTTTTCCCCTATGGAACTCTTGTATCCCTTTAATGGCTCCTGAAAGAATTCTCCCTATCTCTTCACGGACAAAGTCCCTCATGAGCCTGTTCTAACCTAATTCTCACTACATGTTTAATGGACTTATGCATTATTTATGTCTTATTTCTTAAGTTCATTGACTATATTTATCTTCTTCACAATTTGACTATCAGCATGTACACATTTGGTAAAGTGACTAAATGTATTAAGGCTTAGATGGAAGAAAGGGTCCAGAGAGAAAGACCAGCCAGAACAGGAGCAACCATTACAAATCCATGTAGAAAATGGATTCCATTTTTATGTAATTATTTATTTTGGTTTAAGTATTTAGTTAAGATTTTATATTTAAATGCATGCTGTTTATTTAAGATGCACTGAAGTCATATAATCTCCTTTAGTGGTTTATTTCTTTGTTCTGTTTTAATTTTATTTTTACTAAATACCCATGAAAATCTCTGTCTCCCATAGTTATCTGATATAATTCATCGACAATGCCAGGAACTCTACACAAGAGGATAGTTCTTAAATCACATCAGATACAAAGAAAGACTAGTTCATTCAGCTATTCAAGTTCTGTGATAGGAAAAGAAGCTATAAGAAAGCAAATTTATCATTAGTAATATAAACACAAAATTTAGTTTGTAATATTACTAATCTTTATTCTCATCAGTGAGATAAAGCCATGAATCAAAGGGTACTAAGATTTTGCTCTCAATGTAACCAACTTGGACAATAAATAAATAAATAAATAAATAAATAGTAAAATAGGTCCTATCATCAAAATGAACACTCTACGAATTGGGAGCAAGCTATATTTGCCTCAAGAATTTGGGGCTTAAGCTATACCTTTAATTTATTTTCTCCCCATCAGAATAAAGTTAACATTTGCATTGCTAGTGATAGTTCTCAGGTAAGTCTCAATGAGATGTGCATCTTTCATTATTTCAACTAATGGATCCTATAATACTAGCGAAGTTTCCACTAATCAAGTTTCTCCAAAATTGGTCCCATTTGCTACTTAATGCTATAAATGAATATAGTGGACCTTTTCATTAAATCTGCCTCAAATAAGATAGGACTGTTGGGATTGGGCTTAATAACCACAAAGTAATTTTCCTCTATGAAAGTTCATAAGAAATATTAAATATACATCATCCTTCTTGAAGGCCAGATCCAGTATTTAGGTTTTCAAACAAAAACTAAACTATAATATACATAAAAGAAGAAATACATCTCATTAGCAATATGTTCATACAGTATAATTAGTGTGGTGATGTTATGTTGTTTTGAATCCAAAAATTAAAAAATGCAGAACAACAATTTGACTGGATCTATAGCTTCTCGAAAATAAAATTTCTTCTATGTTGCCTCAGTAAAATGTAAAATATCCCTAGCCCAGAGGAAGAGACTTTTCTTGAGATTTTGTAACCCTTTAATGTACCTCATTATCCTGTTTCTTTCTCTAACTCACTAAATCCCAGTGAGCCACTTTGACTTCCTCCTTGTAAACAAATAATTTAATAGGGATCCAAGTGCCCTTCAAGCCATATTCAAAGAATCTTAAACATAACATCTGTCACTGTCCACATTCTTCCTGAAGGAGACTGTCACGACCATGACCATACACTGTCTTGGGTCAAATAGTTGAGGATTAAAAAGAAGAGTGATTGGCATCTCTACATCTTTCTTTGTCTGACACATCTAATACATTGTCTGTATTTTTCTTTACAGACTTTGAATTAATAGCATTTAATTGGATTGTTCTATGTAAGTGGCTTATGGGGAATTGAGTTAAAATAATTTTTTCTTCCTTATTCTTGCTAACTACCATGCTGGTAGTGGAAGGGGAGCTATTGCAGCACGTATTCAAATAAGCATTTGCAATCAAGCAACAAGTCTTGATATGACAAAATACTTTCCTACTTCATTTCAAACAAAAAACTTTCTCTCATCACAAATAATTGTTTTATGCCATAATTAGGATCAGTAGGATGTATCTTTCTAAGAATATGGGAGATAAGTAGGCTTTTGTTACCTCCTGTTTTTCTCTCATATTTTTTTTAATTTTCTCTAAAATCAGTGCAACAAAACAAAGTGAAAAATTGAACACATAGGTTCTTTTCTAAATAATATTTTGCTCTAATTGTATATCCATTGGGTTTTGGCATAAAGCCAAAATTTATTAAGTCACAGTTATAATTCAGATGTCATTCAGAGAAGCCTAATCTGTGAATAAAATTAGAAGGGAAATTATCTAGGGAAAAAAATCATAAAAGAAAACAAGATAAACAAATGCTTCTAGTCTTTGAATTTTTCTTAAATTAATGACTTTGATCTTACCATTGACTATATTCAATGGCAATTCTTATTTGGAAAATTAATTGACTGAACTTTCTATTGCCAGCTGGGAATGCTATTTGCAAATTTTTTCCAGGGAATTATTTATTATGCAAAATATTGTTATTTATTAAAGTCCAATGTATCAGGTAAATATCACCTCTTTTCAAACCATGCAAAGGTCAAAATTGTCTCAGAGCAATGTTGGAGAAGTAGCTAAAGATTAAGCTTTTATTAATATGATGCCAATCATTTGACTGGAAATGGAATAATGCATGTGTGTGGTTAAATATATACATATATATTTTTTTTTCCAAAATATGAATGTGTGGTCAAGTCCAACTTCTTTGTTACATACTTCATCATAATCTATCAAATAATTTCCTACTAAATTGAAAGGCAAATAAACACATTCTTCCTCATAATCATCTAGCTTTATAACACTTTAGTTCAAAGTTCTTATTTACCAATAAAGATGTAGGTATAAAAAGACACTTGAATGATAAAGTCATTGACATTTATACAACAAAGAAACATGAAGACAGTGTAGACTTTCATTTTATATAAATATGTCTTCTATAGTATCCATGGCAACTTGTCAATCAGACTCTTCCTGAACATTCTCCTGATAGTGTATTTTATCCTGTAACTTTTTTTTTTTTTAAGATTTATTTATTTGATAGGGAAAGACACAGCAAGAGAGGGAACACAAGCAGGAGGAGTGGGAGAGGAAGAAGCAGGTTTCCCACTGAGCAGAGAGCCTGATGTGGGGCTTGATCCCAAGACCCTGGGATCATGACCTGAGCCGACGGCAGACGCTTAAGGACTGAGCCAACCAGGTGACCCTTGTAAGCCTTTCTAAGCTTGAAATGTATCTTTCCAAATGGGTGCTTGTTTGCTCTACTTCTACTTTTACATGCAATTAAAGATTAAGTCCCGTGAGCTTTCTTACACTTAAAGAAAGCTCTCCCAAAACTTTTATATTTTTTTTTCTTTAAACAAAACTTCATGGGCACCTGGGTGGCTCAGTGGGTTAAGCCTCTGCCTTCGGCTCAGGGTCCTGGGATCGAGTCCCACATCTGGCTCTCTGCTCAGCAGGGAGCCTGCTTCCCCCTCTCTCTCTCTGCTTACTTGTGATCTCTCTCTGTCAAATAAATAAAATCTTTAAAAAAACAAAAGAAAACAAAACAAAACAAAAAAAAAACTTCACCTTCTACAGGCATTTTATGTAATTAGGTTTCCAGATGCTTCATGATCTTTCTCTGGATGCATGTTCACTTTCCCAGGAGCAATCTGAACATTGATCTCCATATATATTGTTATGCCTGAATTGAAAACAAAAATCCAGATGTGTCCTGACAGTTTAACACACTTGTTGATACCCATTTAATCACAGGCTTTAGGGCTTATTCCTGCATTCTCAATTTTATTTCACAGACCTGTAAGTCTAGCCCAGTTTCATTATCCCACTGATTTGATTACCATAGCTTTGTACTAAGTTTTGAAATCGGGAAATGTGAGTCCTCCAAGTGTATTCTCTTTTTTTCAAGATTATTTTGACTATACTGGGCCCCTTGAATTTCCTTACCAATTTTAGTAGTTTGACAATTTCTGAAAAAAAACAAAAAACAAAAAAACAAAAAAATCTGGGATTTTGATAGGGATTACATTGACTCTCTAGATAAGATTGGAGAATATCATCACTTTATTAGTATTAAAGCAATCTCCTAATCCATGTTATGGATTATCATTCAATTTAGTTGTTCTTTTTTAATCTCTTTCAACAATTATTTATGGTTTTTAGTTTACAACTCTACTTCTTTCATCAAATTTATTCATACTTAGAGTTTATTGAGCCTTTTGTATTTAGACATTATTTTTCATCAAATTAATTTTAATCCATCATAACTTCAAATATTCTTCCGATCCTTTCTCTCTCTCCTCTCTTTCTGATACTCCCATTAGGATATGCTGGTACACTTAGTGATGTCCTATACTTCTATAAAGTTCTCTTTATTTATGTCATTCCTTTTTCTTCGAGAGAATTCTTAGAGATTGCATAATCTCTAATAATGTCAATATTTTTCTCTTCCAGTTCAAATCTACTATTGAGCCTATTCAGTGAATTTTTCTCCTTGACTATTAAACTTTTTTTTCTTAAAGACATATTTATTCAGTGTCATGATCAGACCATAACATTTAGCAATCAACAGCAGGGATGCAAAATAAAAACAAAAACAAAACAACAAAACAAAATAAAACTACATTAAAACCCATTATTGGAATGATTTCCACTTTCCACAGAACAGAAATTAAAATAAACTGTTAAACAATTAGTCACAAATACAATCCTTAAGTTTTTACCCATATACATGAGTATTATCTAAAATATGTCTTCTTTGTAGCAACAAGGCCCTTGCCACCACTGTGTTGACTGAGTTTACAAATCTGCTGTAACCTATAGCTTCTCTGTAACTTCTCTGGCTCTTGTCTCCTGCTAAGCCTTATTTCCTGTCAGTAATTAAAATGTCCTGCCACTGCCATAGCTGCTGATGCTGCTGGAACCACCATAGCCACCTTGATTTCATGGTTGGACAAAGTACTGGCCTCTACCACCATAGAGGCTAGAGCTTCTCCCTCCAAAATTTCTTCTTTCATGGGCCCAAAATTTGAAGATTGATTGTTGTAATTGCCAAAATCATTATAGCTTCCACCACCTCCAAAATTACTTTCATCATTATCAAATACATTATAACCATCTCCACTGACACTATATCTACCACCACTTCAACTGCCACCAGAGTCACCTCACCCACTGAAGTTTCCTCCATGACCAAATTTGTCATTCCCATCAAAACCACCTCCACAACCACCAGCTTCCAGAACCACATCATCCTCTTTGACTGGATGAAGGACTATCCAACTCTTGCTTAGGTAGGGCTTTCCTTACTTCGAAGTTGCGGTCATTCACAGTACAGTATTTTGTATAACAGTCCTGTCTACAGAGTCATCATCATATGTTACAAAAGCAAAGCCTGTCTTCTTGCCACTGCCTCAGTCAATCATGATTTTAATCACTTTCATTTTTCCATAATATACTAATCTCTTAGAACATGTTCTTCAGTATCTTTTTAATACCACCAACAGAAATCTTTTTTAGTTATGTAGGCACCAGGTCTTTGAGAATCTTCTCTTAAGACAGCCTTCTGTGGTTTCACAACTCTTCCATCCACCTTGTCTGGCCTTGATTTCATGGTTTCATCCACCTCCTCCACAGGTGGCATACGTGACAGACCCAAAACCTCTGAAGCACTGGGTGTTTGGATCTCTCATTACCACACAGTCTTTGTGTCATGGATACTACTGAAGACATATTTATATAAAATGAAAGTCTACACTAAGTCTTCATGTTGTTTCCTAGTATGAATGTCAATGACTTCTCAACTGCTCAGACTCTCATTGGTTGTTTCAAACTCAAACCTGTGCAAGCTCTTTGGGAGACTCTGCCTTAGACATAACAGTGATAGGAGGGAAGACTTTAATGATCTTTATTCAGTGGCATCCATGGGCAGAAAGGAGTAATCTAATGACTGTATCTTGCCTATTAAACTTTTAAATCCCATAATTTCCACTTATTTTTTTTTACATTTTTAATAGTCTCTATATTATAGTCTCTAAATTATAAGACATAGTTGATATATATTCCTTACTGCTATAAACACATGTCCCTTAGTTTTTAATAATAACTGTTTATTCTGGCATTTGAGTTCTCTCAGAGGCAGTTCTTGTTGCATACTTTTTTTTTTTTTTCCTTGCATGTGTGACTTTTTTCATTTCAGAGAATAACTTTTAGTAAATCTGGATACTAATCCCCACCCTCCTCTGGAGCTTCCTGATGCTCTTCATGTTATTTGCTTTATTGATGGGTTGATTCTTTCAGTGACATCTACTTCTCCTGAAATGTTCAGCTTCTTCTAACACTTTCCAGGGTGCATTCTAATATATTGTCACAATCAACATAGGATGGTGCTGGTTTTCACAGGGTTCTCTTTGACGTTCTCTTTCCCTGATCTGACCTGCTAAGGTTTTAGCTGATTTGCATCTATTGACATTACACTCAGCTCTTAGCCCTCAAATTGCCAGCTGATTGCTTTTTTTGATTACTGCTTTGACAAAGTCCGGAGACAAATTATTCCATAGTCTGACCCAATTAACTTTTGCATGGGTAGACTTGAGACCTCTCTTTGAGGCCTGTTCCAATGCCCAGGAAGACTCTTCTTAGCTGCTTATTTTCCAGATACTCTCTGCTAAAATTCTAGTTCTTTTATATTTTCACTTTTTACTATCATTGAGCTATCTGCCTCTTAATTGCTTATAACCAAAATCCCCATTTCTTTCAATGGTGACTTTTAATTTCCTTGAGTTCTGTATGAAATAAAGTCAGTCCACTTAGGGACAGCTACTGATCTCTCTCTTCTTAAGACCTACATCTCCCCTTGAACAAAACTATCTATACCACGACTTTGGAGTTGGGGATAAGGTAATGGCCCACTTCTCGCAAGTGACATCATGTGTTATAAGTAGGGTACTGGGCAGAGACAGTAGCCCCTCATTTTCTCAACTTGTCTCCCCTGATATGAAACCTTTACCTTCAGGCAAACAAGGGTAAGGGTAATTCAGGATGAGTACTCTCAATGTCTCAGGGAGATACAAAAAAGCAAACATGGGCATAAGACAGTAAAATTACTGAAAACAAAAATGTTGTGAGACTATATTAAAAGCAGTTGGCATTGGTGGGTCCACAGCCTAACTTCAAAGGAGCAAGCAGCAAACTGAAGATGAATCACTCACAATAAAGAATAAAAGCAGAATATCATAGAAAAATACTTTAAAAGACTGAGTGAAAACAACTGTCAAATCTAAAATTTGAAATTCACTAAAAATCTGAAAGCAATGTCTGTATAAAAATATTCTCTACAAGATTTATAAAAAAGAAATTTCTCTACAAGAAAAATTGTAACTTTTTTTCCCAGTAAAACAGCATTAAAAATGAAAATAAATGCAACCAACAGGGGGAAAAAAAACTGAGCAAAGTTCTTGGGGAGTAGAAAAGTATCTAAGATGGAATTATGAAAATATAGATATCCCCTACTATCTGAAAGTAGAATGTTTCTATGAAACTTTTCTTAAGCCAAAATGGCAAAGAAGCCATTATCATTAATTTAGATGAGCAATTTTTGAGCATTCCCAGACCTCCAACTTATCTTGGGCTTTTCTGATACTTTAGTACACAGGTTGCTAAGGGATGCACATAATAAATGGAGATGAGGCACAGATGCTCACAGACACAATTCAAAGGTAGGGTTGCTTGATGCTGAGATGCTGAGTGTAGTCCAGGGGAAGGAGACTGGTGGGGCCACTCTGCTCTGGGTACATGTTGCCTCTGTAAGGGCTCACTGTAAAATAAACATTAAACACTTTTTGCTTTTCATCTTTTTTCATAAAAAATCAAAATCCTCTTCTTAAAATGCTCTTTAATTTAGCAAAAACAGATACTAAGTCTTTCATAAAAGTGAAGTGATGTAATACAAACTTTCAAAAAGCAGGAGATACCTGTATAGAAGAGTGGGAGAAGAATGCAAGTATAGAAAAGGGACAAATCACATAGAATGGAAAGTTCAGAAATAAATCCACAAATTTACAGTCACATGATTAATGAAAACATTATGCCCTGAAGTGTAAAGATGTAGACTTTTCATTAACTGCTCTGGGTCTTTTGAGATATATGTATTTATAAAAATGATAATGAGGGGCACCTGCGTGGCTCAGCAGGTTAAGCCTCTGCCTTTGGCTCAGGTCATGATCTCAGGGTCTCTGCTCAGCAGGGAGCCTGCTTCCCTGCTCTCTCTGCCTGTCTCTGCCTACTTGTGATCTCTCTTTATCAAATAAATACATAAAATCTTTAACAATAGTAATAATAATAATGAATTGTTTTCTGTATCTCATATAAAGTTCAAAGGAATATAAATAGAAATGTGAAGGTTAAAACAATAAAGCATGTGATAACATATGAGATTATCTTTGTGAACTCGGCATTGCCTAAACTTTTTTTTTTTTTTTTATGACTTTATTTATCTGACAGAGAGAGAGAGATCACAAGTAGGCAGAAAGGCAGACAGAGAGAGACAGGGAAGGAGGCTCCCCACCGCGCACAGAGCCTGATGTGGGGCTCCATCCCAGGATCCTGAGATCATGACCTGAGCCAAAGGCAGAGGCTTAACCCATTGAGCCACCCAGGCACCCCTTGGCTAAAATTTTAAACAGTAATCCAAAGCACCAAACTTAAAAAACGAACAAATAAACAAAAAACCTAAGTCAGACTTCATTAAATTAATTAAGTCAAAAGGAAATATTAAGAAAGAGAAACAAGATCATCTGGGTGGTTCAGTTGTTATGCATCTGCCTTCAGCTCAGCTCATGATCTCAGGGTCCTGGGATCGAGCCCCATATCGGGCTCCCTGCTGAGCAGGAAGCCTGCTTCTCCCTCTCCCTCTCCCACTCCTCCATGTGTTCCTCTCTTGCTGTGTCTCTGTCTGTCAAATAAATGAGTAAGACTTTTTTCTTTTTTTTTTTTTAAGAGAGAGAAACAAACAAGAAAAAATTAACATTGTAGATCTTAAATAGGATTTCCAAACTACTTCTATTACATCAGCAGAAATGAGTGTTTTCATTTTTTTCTAAGCTGTCTCCAATATACTTTACATTTCCAAGTGAAGAAATGGGCACTGTGAGCATTTCTATCCCAGACTTTATTACAGAAGAATAAAGTAAATTATGCTTTATTCAGTAGCCTTCTGTTGACTCTGATTGTATCTTCTGCTCTAAATAGTACACATGTATTCACTGAACCAAGAATAACTCATTTCAAACTCATAACTTTTACCATCTCTCTCTTCTCTGGAAGGCAGAGAATGCCAAAATAGTTCACAAAATTGGCAGTTACCACAAGCAGAGAAGCTTGATTAAAAAAAGAAAAAAAAGTGACGGTGTTTCCAAAAAGGGGAGGATATTCTTATAGACAACAGAGCTATTTTTATAATATTATCTTAGGATCAAAAAATAAACTAAATCCAAAGTTTACACAGATTAATTAACTGATAAGAAATAACTGAATTCTGGTTAAAATATACAGTATAGCTATAATATTTATAATTATTTGACAATGGATGTATATAAAGGAAAGTACACAGAGTACTCTGGAAATGTAAGCTTAAGTGAGATACACAGCAAGAAAAAAATTATGAGTTTCTAAAGGAATACTATGAACAATTGTATGCTAATATTTTGGGTAAATTCCACAATCAATATGAAGTATTGTGCCTCTACTTGGGCTCTTTCTAACAACAAAGAATTCTTTTTAAAAAACAAATTAACATCTTAGGGTTTTAAATTAAGCTGAGGGTGACATCAGTGACCCCCAGAGATTCTATAACAGACTTAAAATATTTTCTTCTTGTTCATTCCCAAGGTAACGCAGTTAAAAAAGTACATACCAAATTTAATTCTATGGCTGCAGAACTACAATGTAATTTGAATTCACATTCTCACCAGTTTCCTTAACTGAAAGTTATGACATAAATTTGGAAAGAATGGATCCTGAGTATTTGAACGGAGGTCATTTTATGGAAGCAAACAAAATCTGAGACCTCCTTTAGCAGTCTTTCTTCCTGGGACTGACAAGAGCAAAGTTAATAGAAAAATACATCAATTCAATAAATCTCTATTATTCAGGATATGCAATTGATTTACTCCACAGATTAGGTGGTCCTCTGCTGAGGGTCTCAGTAGGCTAAATTTCAGGCATTGGATGGGTCTGCAATCTAATGTGATACTCAGGTTTCCTCTTCTAAACTCACTGTCAGAATTTGCTTTCTTACAGCTGTGTATGTGAAGACACCCGCCATTCCATGTCATGTGATCTGCAAAACATGGAAGGTCAATTCTTCAAGGCCAAAAAAGAAGGAGTTTGTATAGCTATGAACTTTTACAACTTTTTCTGTTTTGGAACTAGAACTTATTGTAAAGGCTCAGATCATTAGTTTAGGCTCATCCATGATAATTTCCCTTTTGATAACACTTTAAAAAATATATTTATTTATTTATTTATTTGAGAGAGAAAGAGAGACAGAGAGAGAGGGACAGAACACCGGTGGGGGGGGCAGAAGGAGAGGGATAGAGAGTCTCAAGCAAATTCCTTGGGGAGCCCCCTGACACGCACTTGATTTCATGACTCTGAGATCATGACCTGAGCCAAAAATAAGAATCAGGTGCTCAACCAACTGAGTCCTCCAGGTGCCCTTTCTCTTTTGATAACTTAAAGTCAACTAATTGGGAAATTTAATTACATCTGTAAAATCACTTACCCTTTTCCATATAACTCAACCTGATCACGGAAATATCCCATGGTATTTATATCTCTCACTGTTACTCAAAGATAGAGAATTAGATAGGTCTGTCCAGTGGGAAGTAGAAACCTTGTGGACTATCTTAAAATTATGGGTGCTGAAATTTTCATTGTGTCTCTTTCATAGATACTTCTATTATCCCCATGTCCTCAGAGCATTTCCCTTGTCAATATATCATCCAAGTGAGATTGATGCACAAGTTAAAAGAATTAATAATGTTACAATTTTAGAAAGCTTTCTTTCCAAAGAAGCAGAAGCCCTGCCAGATTATGTCATGTCAAAATAAATGATGTATTAAAACAGTCATGTTCTCAATGTGATAGCAAGGAAAAGTTTTAGACATTTGAGAAGATAACTGATAAAATATGAAATTAAAACATTAACTTGTTGATGAACACTTCCACTCTTGTGATATACTTCCAATTCAAACTCATGGCAGTTGTTCCATCACATAAGTAGAAGGTAGATGTAGAAGTTTGGAATAAAAACCTGTGAAGTTATATTTAAAACACATGTGTTTATAAAACTTGTTAATTATACCATTTAAATTTTCTACTTATATTCAGATTTCACTACTACATTACTCTATATATTTAAGCAAAAGTGGTCTAATTTAAAAAATAAATAAATAAGGTGAGAGAGAGAGAGAAGGTTCCAGAACCTGCAGGGTGGGCACAAGATGAAGGGTCGGATATGAACTTTAGCTTTTGTGGGTAGAATCACATGCACAAGGAACACACCAAGAATAAGGATCCAAGAACCCAAAAGTCTCCAGGGCTCCCCACCATTCTTAGGTCCCCTTTGAGGCAGCAGTGTCAGGAGTACAATCTATAGCAATGAACAGCTGTGGGAACCAAAGAAATACTTTGAGAAGAGCAAGTGCCAAGTGTAGGTGTGGTTCAAGCACTGGGGGACTAAATACTCAAGGCAGCAAACAAACAGCTGTAATAACAACTCCAACAATTGCAGGTCTGGACATTGGATGAGGCTGGGAAGTTAGCACTGAGCTAGGCAAGGGCCCCAGAACTGCTGCCCCAGCATGCCCTCTGTTTCCAGAGTGGAGGGTAGGGGGAGATAGAGAGTAGTAGATTTCCGTAAGCCCCTCTGCCTAGCCCCTTGGAAGTCTTCCAGCCCCCTCTCTATTTCCAACACAGCCACATCCTGGGGAGCCCCTGCCTGTGCAGAGTGCCTAGTAGGGAGCTTATCTTCCCCTGTCCCAGCCCTAGCTTCACCTCAGAACCCTTTGCAGGCTCTGTGTTATTCCTTGACATGGCAAGTCAACTGGCTCCCCAAGACCTTTTGGGGGACCCTCCATTTCCTCATGATGTTTGAGTAGCAAGAAGGCAATGGCTTTGTGGACAAGACCTCCAACCTCAGGAGCTTTCTGAACTTATAGAGGACTCTGTCTCTTCCCTACCCTGTAGATCCTGAAGAGAGGATAAGGCACCATACTCCTGCACACTGAGTCTGTCCAGGTGCCTGAAGCATGAGTGGCTGGGCTTCACCACCGGTTAGCCTTCCACAGCAAGAAAGCACCACTATTTCTATACCCAACCTGTTAGTAGTAGACCTTTGCATGTTTTCACTGTGCTGCTATCCTAAGTTGTGTTGCTATGAATGTTTTGGAGAGAAATTGGTACCTTCACAATATCAAGCTGTCCAAACTAAGAATATTATTTTTTGTTGACTCATTTTTTAAATAAAGTCTTTCCACAAAATGTTATTATTTAGCAATAGAGATCTTGCATATATCTCTGTAGACTTATTTCTGACACTTCATCTTTACTATTGCCTGACATTTTAGATGGTAATTTTAATTTCATTTTCATTTCTCTGTCTTAATATGGGATTCAGTTCTTTATTTACATTTATTTTGGATTGAGGAACCTAGCTCAACTCTTTTTAATTCTAATAATTTATCTGGACAATGTCTTGGACATTACAATTTGAAAATTAATAAAGTTCATAGTAATCTTGAAAAAAAGTATTTAAAGAATACAGAGAGATAAATAGTGTTTTTTCATATTTCTTGAGTTTGATGAAAAGTAATTACAAATAAAGGAAAAATAATCAGTATTCCTGAAAGAAAAACACATTTTTTTAAGTAGTCTCCACATGCCCAGCATGGAGTCCAACATGGGACTTGAACTCACATCCTGAGATTAAGACCTGACCTAAGATCAAGAGTCAGATGCCTAACCCACTAAGCCACCCAGGAACCCCCAAAACCCTTTTAAAAGACACAGGAAAAAAAATACACAAATCAGGAAAACTCAAAATGAATATAATAACATTAAAAAGATTTCAGACCAGTCATACCAGACATATAAATGTATCAAATAGTCTTAACTCACAAAGCAAAACCAAATTTTATGGTAATTCCAAGAGACAGGATTTCAAAAAGTAGTGGGAAAAAGGCTAAAACAACAGGATTGATAAAAGTACCCCAAACGGCTTTCCAAAAAAAATTAAAGAAGCAAGAATTAGAATCCTGATAGAAGACAAAGTAGAATTTTGCCTCCAAAGTTCATTGAGAAAAAGAAAATTTTTATACTAAACACCACAATTCATATTGCATATGTGATAGTTATGAATGCCCAAGCATTGAAAAATATAGCTACAGGGCCACCTGGGTGGCTCAGTTGGTTAAAGCCTCTGCCTTCGGCTCAGGTCATGATCCCAGGGTCCTGGGATCAAGCCCCGCATTGGGCTTCCTGCTCAATGGGGAACCTGCTTCTTCTTCTCCCTTTGCCATTTCCCCTGCTTGTACTCTCTGGTTCTCTCTCTCTGTCAAATAAATAAATAAAATGTTTAAATATATAGATATAGATGTATATAGATATATAGATAGATATAGATATAGATAGCTACAGTCCTCACAAGACAAAACCTCAAGAGATAGAATAGCAAATAACCACACATATTCCGTTATCAATTATTACTGTTGTACGATAACACCCCCAAGCTTAGTGGGTTAAAACAACATCATTTATTCACTTATTTCACTGTGAATTCTGAGGTTGGCAATTTAAGATGGATTCAACTGAGTTCTTATGGTTTGATCTTGACTGCCTCATGCACTTGAGGTCAACTAACAGGATGTCTTAAAGGCCCTTCTTGGGCTTGGCTGACTATTAGCTGACAAGCCTCAACTCTCCTTCAGGTGGTTTCTCATCCTCCATCAGGCTAACTTGGGCTTGTTTTTGTCACAGAGGCAGGAGTCTGCAACGTGGTAAAAATGGACAAGATTTCTTGAGTATAAGTGTGAAAAGTCCTTGTTACATTTCCTGTCAGTTCATTAAGAACAGTCCAGATTCTGGGCATACAAATATAAAATCCACTTCTTAATGAGAAATGCTGACAAGTTACCTTGCAAAGGGCATGGATTGACATACAGAGGGTTGGGTCAGTTTTGCAGTTAACCTACAACAATGCAGTAACCTACAGCAGTCCTCTGTATGTGTGCAAATATTTATATCATCCTCACATGCAAACACACTATCCACATCTTCAAATCTCCCCCATATCTCCATCTAATTTGGTATCACACTAAAAGCATTAATATCTTGAAACCTACATCAGCTCTGGATGCAATTCTTTATATGGAGACCTATGATATGAAATGATAGATATCGTCACCCCACCTCAATCTGTTAGCAAGACATGATGAAGTGATGCAGAATAATTTTAACTCATATTTTAAAAGGGAAAGAATGAGAGATAAATTAGCAAATCTGTAACAACTCTATAAGATGGCAGAGAAAATGCCGACAGTTCATCCCCAATCTAAAGATAAGGAATGTTTCTTGATTAATCCTAGTGTTGGTCCCTGGGAGTAGCTTCCCAGGCAATGTCTCTCCTATGGGCTGGGTTCTTTGCTTTACAGTCTTGACCTTTCTATTTCTATTTTTATTTCTATTCTATTTCTATTTCTATTTCTATTTCTATTCTTTCTTTCCCATTATTCTTTTTGTCTACTTCTGTAGAAATCACCTCTGTTAGCAGCTAAATAGATTTATGATCCTGCTTCCTGCATGTAGAAGATCAGTAGTGTTAGATCCTTATAATCTCAGCCCTGCTTAGTCCAGGTTGGTAACACTTTTGTTAGCACCAATCCCTTAAAATGTTGTAAGTATTCTATGTAACAAATTAAAATAACTGGGGTTGTTTTCAATAAACTTAATTTTTTTCAAGTACTTTTTAGGTTTACAGGAAAATTAAGCAGAAAAGTGTAGAGATTTTCCATATACCCCAAGCACCCATATATGTATAACCTCCACCATTACCAATACTCCCTATCAGAGTGGTCTACTGTTACATTTGATGAACCATATCGACACATCATTATCACCTAAAGTTTATCACTAATATTAGGGTTCACTCTTTGTCCTGTACACTTAAGGCTTTGGACAAATATATAATGACATGTATCCATCATTACACTACCATGAAGAACAGTTTCATTACCCTAAAAATCTTCTCTGCTCTGCCTGTTCATCCCTTCATCCCTCATCCCCTCTGGCAAGCACTGATCTTTTTGCTGTCTCCATCATTTACCTTTTCCAGAATGTCATAAAGTTAGAAGTATATAGGTTGTATGTAGTCATTCAGAATAGTTTCTTGCATTCACTGTATGCATTTAAATTTCCTCTGTGTCTTCTCTTGGCTTCATAGCTCATTTTTTAAAAAATTGCTGAATGATATTCCAATGTCTAGATCTCCCACAGTTTATTTATCCATTTACCTATTAAAGGACACCATGGTTGTTTCCAGGATTTGGCAATTATGAATAAAGTTGCTATAAACACCCACATGCAGGTTTTTTTGTGGACATAAGTTTTCAATTTCTTTGGGTAAAAACCAGGAAGTGAAGTTGTTGCATCATAAGCAAGAATGTGTTTAGTTTTGTAAGAAACCATCTAAATGTCTTCTGAAGTTGCTGTACCATTTCACATTTCTGCCAGCAACGAATGAGAGTTCCCTTTGCTCCACATGCTTGCCAGCATTTGAAGATGTCAGTGTTCCAGATTTTGACCATTCTAATATCGGAGTAGTAATATTGCCTAACTATCTTAATATGCATTCCCCTGACAATATATGATGTGGAACATCTTTTTGTGTACTTATTTTCCATATGTATGTAGTCTTTAGTGAGGTACCTGTTAAGGATTTTGGCTAATTTTTAAATCAGATTGTTTTTTATTGCTGAGTTTTCAGTTTTTTATGCATATTTCAGGTAATAGTCCTTTATTACATATGTCTTTTACAAATATTTCCTCCTACTCTGTGGTTTGCCCTCTTATTCTCTGAACAATGGCTTTTACTGAGCAGAAAATTTAATTTCAGTGAAGTCTAGTTCATCAACTCATTTTCATGGATCATGCCTTTGGTTTTGTACCATCAGCAAACCAAAGATCATCTAGATTTTTTTCTCCTTTGTTATTTTTCAGAAGTTTTCTAGCTTTTTTTTTCTTTTTTTCAGAAGTTTTCCAGTTTTATACTTTACATTTAGGTTTGTGATCCATTGTGAGTTAGTTTTTATGAAGGTTGTAAGATCTATGTCTAGATTCATTTTCCCAATTGTTTAAAAATAGGTTGATAATGGATGGATGCATGGATGGATGGATGGATAGATAGATAGATACATAGATAATAGATAATAAATAGAGTCTCTCTAACTACTTACTTCTATTTTAGTAGTAAACTTCCAGTGGAGAGTATCCTCTATAAACCTTGTGGGCTAAGAGGTAGTGTTTTCATGGTATTGCCTTAATTCTTTTGGAAGTCTTATCACATGGGTTTATAGTCACAACCTCAATTGGAATTATTATTCCAGACTATATTTTATAGTTAAAATGTTTGTAGAATTAGAGGCTGAACTTGAGAAACAGTTTTATTTCCCAATCCGAAAAGCCCTTGCCACACTATTTTCTCCTTGTATTCTGCTAGCTAATTATCCATTTCTTTCTTTAGATTGCTCTTGCAGTTTCATATTATATACTATCTATTTATGAATAGAACTAATAACAACCCTTGACTAGCTGCCTAAATATTCTGCTTGGAGATCACCTCACTAAGGGTCAAAGTTTATAAGGTATTTTTTCTTAGCTTCCACATTAATGTGAGCAACAATTCAGTACAATATTTTAAGATTGTATAGCACAGACTATAGTTTTTCCAACATTGGCTTGTTACCTAGTCCTAAAGCTAAGCTCACATATTTAGGATTTGATAGGACAATACCCTATATCTAGGTACAGTATCTGTATGAATAACATTTTAAACTACAGACAACTTAAGACATCAGTCATTTATTTAGCCTACGATGTTTTTGTCAGCAATTTAGGCTAAGATCAGCTGGATCTTTTTTCCTACCCTTTTATGGCTCTCTTTTTATATTTTTATATTTGTAGTGAACTTGTGGAGATTGTCTAGGAGGCACTGCTTTTGTAGGTTGGCTGATTGTCAGGTGGAGCTCCTTCCAGCTTGCCAGCTTGGGCTTAATTTCATGGTGAAGACAAGGTCTAAGAGAAAGTAGATACACACAAGATCTCTGGGGGTCTAGGCTTGGGCCGCACATACTGTCATTTCTGTCATATTCTGTTGGCCAAACTGAGTCACAAAACCAGCCTAGATTTAAGAAGTAAGGAAGAAGGACTGAACTTTTGATGGTACAAGGTGCAAGTTCACATCATAAAGGGCAGAGCCACAGGATAGGAGAGAAAATTCCATCCATTATTTTTCTACCAGTCTACTAAAAACACTAATAATAGGAATATTTAGCACACTGAAGTCAATTTAAGACATTTCAAGCAGACAAAAAGTTTGGTCAGGATTTAGAAGAATTTAAGAATATCAACAGATCTTATGAATATGTTCTTAAGTGTAAATAGAACATTTACTAAAATTGACCATACATTATATTGTACACTAAGTATAAATAATTCCATATAGGAAAAACAAAATTCAGATCATATTATCATTCTACAAAATATAAATAACAAAATGTCCTTCCATACTAAAATTAAGAATATTTTCTTTCTTGGTGAAAGACAGAATAGAAACAGAAATGTTAACATTGCTCATAATAGAAAAAGAAAAACGTAATTTGTCTATGGCACATATTTGAAACAACAATACAAGGAGAATTCATTACCTTAAACAACCACATCAATAAAAATAAAATAACATAAATGAATAAAATAATTCCTTAATTGAAAACCTGGAATCACCATCAAAGTAAACCATAAGGGAAGCAGAAGGAAGCAAATACTATATATATATAATATATATATCTATATAGTTATATATATCTGTATAGTTTTATATATATATAACTATATATAAATTAAAAGGTAGAAAGAAAATAGTAAAAATAATAAGTCAATAAATGAATAATAAATATAAATGAAATGCTAATTCCTTGAAAAACCTCAACAAAAGAGATGATCAAAAAGGAGAAAGAACAAATAATAAATAAGAACTAATCAAAGTGAAATAAGAAATAAAATTTTAAAATGTATCTCTACTTTGAACTCCATGTATAACATTTGCTAAACTAGATGATTCAGATTAAGTCCTAGGAAAAATTGTTATAAAATCTGAAGTTAATAGAGTTTAAAAGTTTATACAGAGCAATTAAAAAAAAAATAACAAGTTATTCAAGTACTAACTCACAAGAAACTACCAAGCCCAGATTATGTTAGGGAAATTTTATAAAATCATCAAAGGCCAGAAAATTGTGATAGCTTATAAATAGATCCAGAGACAATTAAAAAGGATGAAAACTTCCAAATTCCTTTCTGAAGCAATTATAAAATTAAAATTTTAAAACTGATAAATATAGCCTCAGGTAGATGGATAGATATATGCCATCTCACCTAAAAAATCCATGCAACTCAACCTAAATACAATTTTCATGAACAGAATTGTCAACATCACATTAAATTATAAATCCAGAATGACCTTATGAATATATATATGTATTTATTTAAAGGTGATTAAATAACAGGAAATCACTTGATACAGCTCGCTGTATTAGAAGATCTAAGAAGAGAAGTCAACAACATAGACTTTCAAAAGATGTTTGCTAATATTAGACACCTAATGCTATGAAAGCCTTTTTTATTTATACATATTTACATTTAGAAATTATGGTAAGCATGGGGAAAAGCACAGAGTTTCCTACTACTAGATAACCTCGGGAGTTGAGAGAACAGCAAAGCCTTTCCTAGGAATGTACATTTAAAGGAATATCTGTATGAAAAGCAGGAATTAGAGGTGGAGTGGTTAGAGGAACTGGCACACCATATATCAAGAACAGCCTGTGTGGATAGCCTAGAAAGGAAATAAGAAACTACTATGTCAAGTGAACTACAAGAAGGCCAAGAAGGCCACTATTTGTGAAGTGGAGACAAGATTTAGAGAAGCAGGCTAAGACCAGATTAAGTAAGACTTGTAGCTCTGCAAAGAATGTACCAGCACATCTGAAGAAAATTCAGTAATGTGACAAAAAGCTCTTATGAGTGATCCTAAGAAAATAACTAAAAATAAGCACAGACTTAAGTAAAGAATATTCAGCATGGTACTACTTATATGTGATGCAAAATGTACAATAGGTAATTAATTAAATTATGTTGTATTCATAGACGAAATATTTAAAGTAATACAATGTTCTGGAAGAAATATTGCTTATAAAAAATGTCTATTATACATTGTTTGAGTTGGAGAATGGACTCTTCCCAAATTCCCAAAAGTTTCTGCTTTTATTATAGATTTAATTTTCACTGTTATTCAAAATTACATTTCTGCACTTTAAATCCAAACACAATTTATTAATGGAACCATACATAAGAAAGACACAATTTTGCATTTACTAATTATGCCTAACAATTTTTAGGAAATGCAAATGTACTGTTCGGTAGTTTGCATATTTATTAAGTTGGAATGACTTTATTGTTGATAATAACTAACACTAGAGCTTATAAAATCTTTAAATATGATCAATGTTATTATTTTGAGTCTTATATATCATGTTTTATAGTTTTCACAGAACATTTAAAGTTTATGGATATTGACAGAAATTCCTCATTAGAAAGCTAATCAATTCACGACTAATTCCTTAAAAAATGAAACTTAACTTTTAACAGTAATCAAGTATACTGAAGTTGTTAGACAGTTATGTCATTGTGTTCTTGCTAACTTCAGTTTAAAAATTACTCAAATTTATACTGCTTGTCAATTAAAGAGTAATCAGTATATGTAAACATTTAATGCAAAATTTTATTATGTTCATACTTCTCAATCACTGGTGATGAATAATAAGTTATAAAGAAAAATTCTTATCAATCATGAAGTAATTATAACAACTATGAATTACTTCATTTCAAACTAGAATAGCAAATACAGACAATTATTCTCTGTGTAATTCACAAGGAGACTTTAAAATAACTTTCTGGAAAATAAATAAAAATTGAATGTGCCCTAAAAATAATTGTCTTATTTTTTCTTCTTTCAAAAATTTATCTCTTAGAAGAAGTAAGATTTCGACATTAAATAAATTTTATATTTGCCTATGACATTAGTAATGATGTTTCAGGACTATTTCATCATTTTTTTTTTTTTTTCCTGACTCAAAGATCCTACATCCATTAAATCTAGTTAGATTGGATCATAGAACAATTTAGCAATAAGCAATATTTTTTAAAAGTCATTTCATTTTTTGAATTCTCATAGATCCATTTGGATTTCACATAAGAAATTTTAGCAAGTCGTGAAGTGTGTAAACCTGGCGATTCACAGACCTGTACCCATGGGACTAATAATACATTATATGTTAATAAAAAAAAAAGAAATTTTAGCAAGTCACATTTATTAGTCATAATTCAAAATTTAGGGAAACCAATTTTAGAATGTTACACTTTTTACAGGAAAATCTCTAATTCTTTAGAAAACCTAAGGCCAAAAATTTGTTGACCAAGAACTTTATCTATTAACCTTTATGTTTTATCAGTGAATAAACACATATTTCCCTTTTTCAATTTGGAAAACAATGTAACATAGCAGTGAAGGATTTTGGATACATAAAATGACAGTTTTTTACTCTGTGTCTTACCAAAAGAAAACAGCACAATCTTTTAAGATCTTATTCTTTAAATAATAAAAAGGAAAAATTAAATGTGTTGAGATTTAAATTGTTTAATATATGTAAATCTCTTCCACTAATGGAAAGCTAGTGGGTGCTCAGCAAAAGATAAGTATTCTCTTATTATCATAACAGGTATTGAATTAATCTCTGAGGTATATGAAAATCTTTAGTGATGTGAAGTTTGCATATGTAATGTCCTAGGTGGTCATTACAGTTAATTAAGGCAACAGTCAAAGTCAAAACTAACATAATTGCATGATAGAACCAAAAAATAATGAAAACTTAGGGCACCTGGGTGGCTCAGTGGGTTAAAGCCTCTGCCTTTGGCTCAGGTCATGATCCCAGGGTCCTGGGATCGAGCCCCACATTGGGCTCTCTGCTCAGCAGGGAGCCTGCTTCTCCCTCTTTCTTTACCTGCCTCTCTGCCTACTTGTGATCTCTGTTTGTCAAATAAATAAATAAAATCTTAAAAAGAAATAATGAAAACTAACATAGTTGCACAATAAAACTAAAAAATAACTTAGAGATCATTTATGATATATACCCTTCCCATTTAACAGGTGAACACACTTTTTTCAAAGATTAAATAATTTGTCAAATGTTGATAATTGACCAAAACTAAAGTGCAAAATACTCTAGTACTTTTTTCTTTATAACAAATTTTTACAGAATATAATCATTTACCAGATTAATCAAATGACCCATGGCAATAAGCAAATATTTTAAACAGTTGCTGCTTTTAAATAAGAGTAAATGATGAAATCAATCAATCAAATAATTGATCAACCAACAAATGATTTTATAGTTTTCAAGTTCCAAAAGGGCCTTTCTTTCTGTGCTCTCCAAAATACACATGAATTCATACTATATTGTAGCATACATACAGAAAAGTATATAACACATCTATATGCACATTATCATAAATAGCACATGATAGCACTTTAATATAATTGATGTCTTTGTCTGGGCTGCTATAACAAAAATATAGACTAGTAGCTTACAAACAATAAACATTTGTTTCTCACAATTCTGGTGGCTGGAAAATCTAAGACCAGTATTCTGAGTCTAATGAGAATCCTGGTTCACAAAAGGCCATCTTTTTTCTATGCTCTTGCATGGTGGAAGGGCCAAGGGAGCTCTCCAGGATCTCTTTGATAATGGCATTAATCCTATCAGTGAGAGCTTCACTGTCATGACCTAATTACTTCCTATAGGCCCCTCCCTCAAAATACCAACACATTAAAGATTAGGCTTCCACATACGAATTTTTAGGGGGGATACATATATTCAGTCTTTAGCAATTTAATTTCCTCTGTGCTTCACTTAGCATATTTTGTTTTGTTTTAGCAAACATTGGCAGAAAGAATTTTAGATAGACCCCAAACCAGAAAAAAGAAAAAACAAAATATTGAAGGGGGAGAAGAAGTAGAATACTACACCAATTCAACTTTGTTCCCTAAGAGGAGAGATTTTCATTTACGTGAAAGTACCAGATTTTCAGGTACATGAAAAGTTCAACTGAAGTAAGACATATACCAGTACAACCATAGTTCATGCAAATAGCAGTTCATACAAATAAAAAGTTATTAGATAATTTAAGTAGTGGAAATGACTCTACACTAGCAGTGGGCTTGCAGAAGATACATAGAATTAAATAAGATGTGGTGGTCACATTTAAATTTAGAGCTATTACCAAATAAACAAACACCTAACACTCCAAAAAGAAAATGCTTCTCACATTACACTGAGTTTTATTCTCGTAACACAATCAACCCTCACAAAAGTGTCTTCACTATTCAAAGATTTACCTAGTATTCATATAATTATTTTATGGTTCCATGGCTTATTTTCAAATAAGTTATTATCCTATTTTATAAATAAAAATGAGAGATAACCTGTGGGACTTGGGTAGAACACTATGTATAAGACGACATTCTTTTTTTTTTTTTTTTTCCCCAAAGATTTTATTTGTTTATTTGACAGAGAGATAGCAGAACAGGGCACACCAGCAGGGAGAGTGAGAGAGGAAGAAGCAGGCTTCTCGCAGAGGAGGGAGCTTGATGTGGGACTCAATCCCAAGACCCTGGAATCATGACCTGAGCTAAGGGCAGATGCTTCACAAATGAGCCACCCAGATGCCCCAGACTACTTCAGTTCTTAGTTTAAGATAAAATAATATATAGTGAATATTTTGGGAGCTCCTGGTGGAGCAGTCGGTTAAGTATCCTACTCTTGGTTTCAGCTCAGGTCATGATGTCAGACTCCTGAGGTCGAGCCCCTTATCAGACTCTGCACTCAGCATGGAGTCTGCTTGAGGTTCTCTTTTCCTCTCCCTCTGCTGCTCATGCTCATGCTCTCACTCCCTCTCTCTCAAATAAATAAAAAAAAATCTTTTTAAAAAGATGAACATTTTGACTAACACATAGTTTAATTTGCTTCGATATAATTAACCTACCTTAAAATAATGATATTTTGAGAAGAAGAACTATTATTTAATAAATTTGTGTGGAAAAAAATATGGCCATATCCTCCAGGATAAAGAAACTAAAAGTGCTGGTAAACCTTTTTAGCATCTTGTATTAGGAAAGTTTCTTGTTAACAAAATGATCTATTTTGCTGATATCATTCACTTTGACAAGTTTATTTATTATCACTAACACAATAGTGTAGCAATTTACTAAGAATTTCCATAAATCAGGGGCACTGCGTGGCTCAGTCAGTCAAGCATCTGCCTTTGGTTCAAGTCATAGTCCCAGGGTCCTGGGATTGAGCCCAGCAGGGTGCCTGCTTCCACTCTCCCTCTGCTATCTCCCCTGCTTGTGCTCTCTGTCTCTCTCTCTCCTCAAATAAATAAATAAAATCTTAAAAAAAAAAAGGAATTTCCATGAATTTCCATGAATCAGATTGCATTATGCTCCATGAGACATAAACCAGATATTTGACATTTTTTCATCAGTGTTGTGCAATGATGCTATTTTCTTAATCTTTAACTAAATAAAAGTAAATTTATTCTAACTGAAAGCAAAAACAGAATGTTCTTCTATAACTCATAGGATAGCCTTTTAAATAGTCATTGACATTTGAAAGATGTTTGTACACTGAAATTAGCTCATGGAGAATGCTTTCCTTTTCCATTTTTTAATAATAAATTTACGATGAAAGGAGTGCGAAGGAACACAATTCATAAGTAGAAAGAAATAGTGTTAAAACAAAACCACAGAACTGTGCCTTTATTGTAGTCATTACCTTGTGCCCAGCTCCTGACTCACCTCCTTTGGCTATGCAGCGCTGGATGGGGATTCATGAGCTACTTAGGAAAATTGCTAGGACTTAATTCGCAAAAAGGTGGCATTTTGCCTTATTGTGGATTTAGATACATGATGAACAATTTGAGATTTCTGGTAAGCACCTCAGAATCTCTCATTTAACTGCTGCCAAAAGGGAGTTATTAAGCCTTAATTTGTAAGCCTGGGGAGCATAAACATTCAACCTTAGTCAAGAAAAAAATGACAGATCTCTTTTCTGAAGACCCTGATAGGAAAAATGTTGCCCTTCCAAAAAGAATTGTGACACAATAAAGTGTTATAAAGAACTGTGTCTCTACACTGAGTATTATATGCAAACAATGAATCACAGAACACTGCATTAAAAACTAATGATGTACTGTATGGTGACTAACATAATGTAATTTAAAAAAAAGAATTGTGTCTTTAATGAATCTTTGGTAAAAATGAATACATATTTTGAAAAGATTATATAAAGTCTTATTTGCCATAAAAAGAGTAGGCATTTCTATTTTAAAATAACATCTAGCCCTGATACATCTCTTCTCAAATTCACACTAAAATATCTATGGGAACGTGTGTGCAGAGACACACAGTTAGGGAGGGAAACGAAGAAACAAAAAACACTGAAAAACCAAGAAAATGAGGACTGAAAGTGAACTTATTGCTAAAATTAGTGGTTGACTTCCCAGTATCTACAAAGCTGATAGAAACTGAAAGTGCTTAGTTACTAAAAAACCAAATAAGTCTTCTATCTTAAAGAAGAAAAATATAAACAAATATAAACAGGAAGCTCTTCATTTTTGTTCTAATGTCTACTTACCATAATTTCATTGTCTATTCTTCCATTTAACATTTGCCACTCTCTAGAAAATTCTTTTCCCAATTCTAAATAAAGTTACTTTTCACTTTATTTTATTGTGCTAAGAACACCTGCCATGAGATCTAGCTTATTAAGAACTTTTAAGTGAACAATATATTATTATTGACTCTACATAGAGTAGATCTCCAGAACTCATTCATCTGGCTTAGCTGAAACCACACGTCCATTTATTAAGAATTCTTTGTGTAAAGGTAGGTGCTAGAGTTCAGGAAGAGCTGATTCCACACTATTAGGGAATAGGAGTGAGAAGATAAGAGTGGCACTGCAAAATTCATACATATTGAGAATTATAAGTGTTTTGTTTTTAGCTCTTTGATTCATAATATCAGAAAATCAAGCAGTAAGAATAAAGGATTGTTCTCAACTTAAATGAATGTTTAATAGACTAGAGTATTAGACTTAATAAAGACCTCTCATTCAGCCTCCTGAATACCTCTTAATTCTGTCCACTTCTTTCTGATAGCATTGTAACTATTGTAAAATAAAACAATGTCTCTTGTTTTATCACTACAATACTCTCCTGTTTCTTTGCCTGTAATCTTCCTCTCACCAGTCTGCTTGCCAGGCTGGAACAAAGTGATCTTTCTGAAATTTATGTATGGATATGTCATTCCCTTTATTAAAACTTTCAAGTTGTGACTCATCATTTTTTGAGGGTCGTTCAGACTTCCTAATAGCATTTATAAGGCTCCTGTACTTTATGGGTCATTTTTATTATTTCAACTCCATTTCCTGCTACAGCCAGAAAACAGTAAGGTAGACAGAAAAATGGCTCACCAAAGACATTTACATCCTGATTCCCCAATAACTGTGGATCTGCTACTTCCAAAGGAAAAAGGACTTTGTAGATGTGATTAAATGAAGGGCCTTGAGATGGGGAGATTGCCCTGGATTATCCAGGCAGGCACAATATAATCATAAGGGGGTTCAGAGTAAGGGCGGAATATATAATAACAACAGAAACAAAGGTGGTAAGAAGAGAAAGAGAGGTTAATTTTGAACTTCTGACCTCCAGAACTGTAAGATAATACATTTGTACTGTTTTTAAACCACTACGATTGCAGCTCAAGTACAACATCCTTGGGAAGTAGGGAACTGAATAGTAAACACAAAGAAACGTAAAAACAGTAAGTAAATCAAATCTATGAAGCAACAGAAAGCATGAGGCAGAGATTAGATAAGAGGAATCATAGCACAGAAGTTTAAAAATAATAAATAAATAAATAATAATAAATAAAGAAATAAAGAAATAAAAATAAAGAAGCCCTAAATAAATGAATACCTCATGTGTGTGAACTGAAAGACACACTACATTTAAGATTTAAATTCTTACCAAGTTAACAGGTTTAATGTCATCCCAATCAAAATGTCAAAAGCCATTTATATTTAAAGACAAAATAGTACTGAAATGTATTTGGAAACACAGAAGATTTAGATAGAGTAACTAAGATAATCTTGATAAAAGAGGATTTATACTGCCACATTCTAAGACTTAGTATAAAATTTTAAAAATTGACATAGAAGCATTGAAATAGTAGTGTTGGAATAGAATGGAGAGTATAGAAACAGACTCACCCATACAGTCACTTGATTTCCAAAGAAGACAATAAAGTGATTCCATATACAAAGGCACCATTTTCATTAAATTCTTCTGGAGCAACTGGATATTTTTCATAAAATAAATAAATAAGTAAATGACTCAACCTTATAAATCCTCAACAATTAATTTAAAAAAATATGAAAGCTAAAAGTGTAAGACATCTAGAAGAAAAAGAAAATCTTGGAAGCCTCAAGGAAGGCGATGATATGGCAGATAGGAGACAATAGCATTGACTTTTAAAGAAAAAAATATAGATAGAAAGAGTTTCCACCACCCATGTGTGAGTTCCTAACCTTCTCAAGAGCTTTTTGGGTATAATCTGAAACTAGCCCTCATGTGGAGGGAAGGGAGAGACTGAATCAGGCCATGTCACATTTCTAGGTGAAAATTTTCATAAGCAATAAAACTTACTTATGAGGCTTGTCCTAGGCAGCTGCAGGACAGGTAGATCTCCACACCCACCCACCAAACCTTAAAAGGTTACCTAGAAGCCTTAGGGGTTCAGTCATGTGTGCCTTCCAAATGATCTCAGTGCTCCACTCTCTCAAGGTTATATCCTCTGGGCAGTCTCTAAGAGTGGGGAATGTAAGTGAAAGCCACATTCCAAGGACAGAAGAGAGGGTGATAAGCCTTTTATTGCTCGGGTCCAGCTCATGGGTCTACTGACAGTCATATCTTCTCATGTCTCCTAATACTCCATCCCCTTCCCTCAGTGACCACTCTTATAGTCATACCTGCACCCCTCTTCTGCAATGGACCTGGAGCTGTCAGCAAGGGGCTTTACTAGCGTAAAACCTCCTTTGACAACTATCTGGTTGCACTGGAAGCAGATGTCACAGCAACTGCATAGGCACAAGTAAGAGAAAACACAGATTAAACAATGGTTTCCCAAAGCCAGTGACAACATTTCCACCCAAAGTAACATGTTCTGAATCCTCGATTTATTAAGTCCCCTAAGCTGGGGGTTTGGACCACTCAGCATCTTAACTTGTATCCTCACATGACTTAATAAAGATGATATACTGGCAGACTCATCACGTATGAACATAGATTATTCTGTTTGGATAATGGCACAGGTGACCCCTTGTGAGACAATCAGCAGTAATAACGTCCAAGGCCATTCTATTTTAAAGAGCACCTTTTTTCATTAGAGACATTTTAGGGTAAATAAGTATAGGCTGTGTTGCAATCATGCAAGGCTTGCTGGGTGAATTTAGTAAGGGTTTCTATGTATTCTGTAACATCCTCCAGGCCAGTGGAGGGAATAAAGACAGCAGACAAGTAACTGTACCAGTGGAGAAGAGAACATGCCCATCTGACCTTAAAAAGAGAGAGGTTGGCAGCTTTAGTAAGTTGACCTGGTTGTGCATACCATACTTGTTGGCCAGAGACAGCAGCACTTTTAAGAGTGAGGAGATAAACTGGGGGAAGGCTATGCCAGAACAGAACCCCCACTGTTTACCCTCCTTCAGTGGTGTGAGTTCCATTTCAGTCATAGTGCATTTCAACAGGTCCAGCTCGTGGCAGGGCCATGGAATCCCAGTGGGGATTGAGGAGTTCTACCTCATCCAGGGGTGTGAAGCAACTCCAGTAGATAATTCCAGTAGATAATTTCTTTTCCAGGTGTCTTGGGGTTTGGTATTCTCAGCACATAGAGGTTTAATTGATGGTAAGAGTCTAGGCAATGGTTATTTTCCCAGAACTTCTGTAGCTCTATGATATTGGGTACCTTGGCAAGGGCTCCAAGTCTGGCATATGGGACCACAGGCCCTACTGATTAATCATTCAAATGCCTTAAAGCCTGGGAGAGTACTTTAATCCGCCAGGTGAAAGGGGTTTTACCTGTTAATAATTTAAACTGCTGTGCTAATATTCCATTTTTCTTTTTTACCAATCCTACTGAAAGTCTTTCTTTTAAAGAAAGTCTTTCCTTTCTCACCTAGCAACCAAGCCAATGAAAGACTGCCACAACCCAGCCAATGAGAAGGCTCCTACAATTTGAAGGTTACTCAACTTGACTCTTTGTAACACCCTTTCCAGCTACACCTTCCTCTATAAAAGGGTATTCCTTTCGTTTCTTCTGAGGGTTTGCCTATGATTTTGCCATAGATTGCCTGTCCTGGATTGCAGTCCTTTTTTTTTTTTTTTTTTTTTTTTTTTTGCTCATAGAATAACAGCAGTTCTCATTTTAAGATTAACAATAGGATTAATAATCCCTGTTAGAATGGCCCAACTGTCAGTGTGAAGAGTTAAGTGCTAGGGCTCCTGAGTGATCACCAGCTAAACCATGCACTTGCTGTGGCACTAACTGCTGTGTGAGAGGCTCGACCCGGAGGAGAACTGTGCACCCTGCTAGATGCTGTTGTTCTGTGGGGTAGCTCAGATTTCTGCCCCCTTCCAGAACTGGGCCACAAATCCTAGCAGTATTCTCCCCTTTTGTTTTCTCCTCCACTGGAGTCTGACCCACACCTTGCAGGGTCCCAAACACAGCTCACTCAAATGGTAGCCCTGCTTAGGAGATACCTGAAGCTTTAGTCTGCTTTATCAGTATTTTTTCCTCTCAAAGGTGGCTTGCTGTTCTGATCCCCAGGCCCACACGTGCCCATTATCAGGTTGTATAAGGGATGTGGGCACTGTGCCAGATGAAAAACAAAAGGCCTCCCAACACCCAAATCCTTACAAAGGTTTGCACCTCTTTCACATTCTTAGTGGTTGGATAAGCTGGCGCCTTATCAGTCACAACCTGTAGAACAATATGCATCATATGCAATCAGGTGACTTCTAAAATCTTATGGTGGTGCCCAGGCTTTAAGTTTTCTATGGGTTCACTGGCAAGCCTCTCCTTTGCAGGTGTCCTGAGGGTGTCCTGAGGCAGAGACAAGTTTTCACATGTTAACGTTATATCCCCAATGTAATAGGCCCATTTTACTGATGTGGAGAACAGGGACAAATCTTGGGCTACCACCTATGACATACTGGGAAGCTAACCATATAGCCTTGGAAAGGTACTTGAAAGGTTCATTATTATTCCTCCCACATGAAAGCAAATTGATATTAGTTATCAGAAATCTGTCAAAGCCTTTCCAAAGAATCTCCTTGAAGAAGAAGCACATTTGCAGGAACAGTCTTTTTTTTTTTTTTTTTTTTTTTGGCCAAGGCATCAGAGTAAAACAGTAACTATCTATAAATGACAAAAGACTTAAAAACGGGTATGGTTGAAGATCTGACGAGAGTTCATTCTAATGAAACTGATAAAGGAATTCAGTTATTTCTGTGACATGGATTTTAAAATCATGACTGATAACATTATACCAGGACTATATAATATTTAAGGAATTTTATTCAAATACACCCTAAAGATACAGCAATCACTCCTTTCTTAACAATCGTTCCTATGGAATTTAACATATGCAAAAAGTTACATAGCTGGAAAAAACTTCATTCTTTTACAAATCAATTTTGGCAAAGAAATTGTAGAGTAGTCTGTATTTTAAAAAGCTTCTTTTCCCCCTCTTTTTTAGCTTCCATATCTGAAGGCCATGTTTTGATTATCTCCTGGGTTGTTTACCTTTCAAAGAGGTGATAAGACTTACAACCTCCAGGGATGGGGAAAGTATCCAGGTTTTCTCCTAGGAGTTTGGGATAATTGTTATCTAAATTTTTTCTTTAGTACTAGGTGTCAGGAGGCATGAGATATTTCATAGGTTTTCTCATCAATTACCACAATATTCTCTTCTTCGTTTTTATCACTTCCTCAGCAATTCCACCTCTTAGCATCCTAATTGGGTTTTGTCACAAGTGCTAAAGTCTTAATCTCAGGCATTTTGTGTTCTCCTTCAGAGAGTTTTTTAAAATGGCAGTCTAACCTCTCCCACCTTGACTGCCAGCCCTAGAACTAACAGAGGAGTGGACAGTTACATGTCCTTCTCTAATTTCAGCTCTTCCAGCTTTCAGTTTGAGTTTCAGCCTCTAGCTGGACATCAGTGTCCAGTCGAAAGGCCAACAGCAGAGGCCAGCCCCCTGCACAGCCATGCCTTTGCTATCTTTGCTACAGTGCACTAAACACATGTCCTCAAACCAACCCCTTAAAGAAGTCAGTGTTTTGGGGGTGTCTCCCTACTCATTCGGCAGTCCAAAAGAGTCCAACATATGGGCCACTCTTCCCACATAGTGGTCAATAGTCAACATGGGATTTTCCCCACAGACATCTCTATCCCAAGGCCCATTTTTTTCTGTCTCCTGGCTGGCTTACCAATGGTTGGTTTGCAGCCAGCTTTAGAGCTTTGCAGGTGAAATCTGAAACTGGCCTCCTATGCAGAGGACAGGGAGAGACCAAAGAAATAGGCAGGCTGCTCCAAGTTCATAGGTAGCAGGTGTAGTAAGCAAAGGGCAATTACATAGGCGGCTTGTCTTGGGTGTCCACAAGAAGAATAAATCTCTGCACACTCCCACCAAGTCTCAAAAGTTCATATGGAAGCCTTAATGGGCTTCAGTCCTGTAGGTCATCCAGATGGTCTCAGTACTGATGAGGGAACAAAAGGCTGGCTGAGGACAAAGCAAAAGCTGACACCCTGCAACCTCCCCCCACCCTCCACTCCTCAGGTGGGACATCTGTGCCATACTTTAGGAATCCCCCACCTATTTTAATGTTAATACCTTACTGGAGGGAAAAATGGCCTTGACAATGGCAAGGCCTCAAGGCCTCTGGTATCTTGTAGGTCCTCTTTAGCATATGAAAGTTCTATTGAAACCTCCCTTTTCCTCCCCCTACACCCATGGTACATAACCTCCATGCCTCACAGCCCTGGGACAGCAGATCTTCCTGCCCATGGGTCCTGTTGTTCTGCTTTAATAAACCACCATTTTTTTTTAAGATTTTATTTATTTATTTGTCAGAGAGAGTGAGCACAGGCAGACAGAGAGGCAGGCAGAGGCAGATGGAGAAGCAGGCTCCCTGCTGAGCAAGGAGCCCGATGTGGGACTCGATCCCAGGACCCTGGGATCATGACCTGAGCCGAAGGCAGCCGCTTAACCAACTGAGTCACCCAGGCGTCCCATAATAAACCACCATTTTGCACCAAAGCTGTCTCAAGAACTCTTTCTTGGTCATCAACTCCAGACTCCACCCCTCTGAACCTCACTTATATCCTAAAACTTCACCATTTGGCACCCAATGTGGGGCTCTGAGTCTTTACATTTGGACTCTGAGCTTCGGTGCAAAATTGGTGAGTACTTTCTCTCTTCTTCCTTTACTCACATTTAAGGGGCTTTTCAAGGAGTATGGTCTTATTGGAACACTTGCATATCAACTGCTCATGCTGTAATCCTCTAGCCTCTGGCTACTCTATGGGGAGGAGAATGTTTGACATTTGGCTGGAAGTTAGTACCTGGCCAGAATGATAATAAGACACAGAAACTTGATGCCCTCTCTTTATCCCTGTTCTTATATAAAGTTATCTGTCTTGGCCACGGGGCAGCCACCTAAGTCCTCAGGATGGCTGCCAATCTTAAGACTCCCTGATTGATCTAATGCGATCCCCTCCTCATCCCTGGTCTAGCCACTTCTGGCCATGGGACCTCCACAGGGAGCTGGCTGAAACCAGCACCCAACTGAATTAAAACCCAACTGGGGACCATTTCCTAGGGAATTTGGCTGTAAGGACCACATGTGTTGGAATGTCCCTTAGACTGTGATGGATTTCAATCTTTACTGTTTCTTGTCAGTGTCCTCTACTAACTACTTAGAGCTACAAAATTGGGTAATTTCTCCTTGCCAAACTTTTCTATTATTTCCATGGGTTAAAATGGCAAAACGGTCCACCACCTTCAGGAGAGACGATTGCATGGCATGCCATGGCATGGCATGGTATTTTAGTCCATTCACCAGACACCCATTGGCAGCCTAGGATGTGCTGGGGTGGGGGAGGGGCACCAGCACTCCTTCAGGGCATTTTAGGGCAGGAATGCCTTCCCAGGGAAGGCAGGATTGTGATCAATAGTGATGTCTTGTTGAGGGATGCCTCTGGTCGCTTTTGACACGTGGGTACTTCTGACATATCCTGCGTGGCATGCCACCCAGGAGTTGGGGGATTTGGTAATGAGCCTTCTTTATGTTTCTGGGAGCGTGGCCTCACGGGGCTTCTTCGGTTCCCAAGGACTCTACCTTAGAGTGCCTTTTAACCCACTGGAAACAAATTATGTTGTAAAACTTAGGAAAGGACTGAGCTTCTGGTCTGGAACACTGCATGGCCTCCATAGGATCTATCAGTTAGATCTCCTCTGCAGGAAACAGGGCAAATGCACCTAGGAGGCCGTCATTGCTCTACACCAGGACCCCAACCTAAGGGCCTTTTTGCAGAATGTTTTTGCTGGAATGGGTCCGCTAGTAAACCTCTTCCTGACATGTTGGATGATAATTATGTAAATAAGCCTTCTAGTAAACCCGGGTTGCTGGAGGAGACACAGGCCATCCCTACCAAAGGGGACTCTGACTTTATCTCTGTTCCTCCTAACAGATGTAGGGGCTTCTCCCTCACTCATTTCCCATGTTAATGGCTATAACTGGAGCCAGCTGGGGTTAGTCTAACTTGAGACAGAGACTTTAAGGAATATTCCCAAGCAGTGGCCGAAACTCCCTTTGTTTTGGGGGAAATTCCATGTCTTCTCTGGCCTCACCTGGACTGCCTAATCCCTCCCCCACTTGTTGGCAGGAAAGCATGGCCATCTGCTCCTCTGTTGATGCTGATGAGCTCTAAAAACTGGAAACCCTTTCTCTGCCTCCTGGCAGCACTTTGTTTCTTCTCTATCCCCCTTCTCCTGTTTCTGCACCAGCTTTGGTGTGGCCTGGATAACTGGTCTCTAGACCATCCTCGTTGCCTCCTGCACCATGGCTCCTTCTCTCTTCACTATCAAGGAGCAAGAAGAATACCCCCTGGACCTAACAACCCCACTCCAGATTTCCCCACCTGTGTCTCAGGTAAATACTGAAAATGGGGTGGGCCAAGGTGGAACATAAATCAGTATGTAAACTAAGTTAAGTTTGTTGGTTTTAATTAAGATAGACATGTCTTTGAAGTTACAGCAGTAAATGTGAAACTTATTCTATCAAGGTTTACTGAAGGTCAAATAACCTTGTGTTACCTCTGTTGGGTTGTTAGTGAAAAGATGACTAAACTGATGAGTCATTGTCTGTCTCAAGAGTTTTCATGGGTAATTGTTGAGATAGCTTTCAGAGTCTTTGGTAACCTGTTTAAAAAAAAAAAAAAAAAGCTTAAAGTTGTGCTTGGATGACAAATGGAATTAAATTCGTTGGACATCTAGGTCTTTCAAATAGGATAAAATGCTAAGTCATTAATTACTAGACATGGGTTTGTGCTTTTGACTTACTGTAAAGAAACAAAGAATATTTAAATCTGTTGGTAAACATGTTTTGTGCTTAACTGATTCATAAATTTTCCATCTAAAGAATTCTGTTGCAACAGTTCACAATTGGTTAATACTTAACTGACTAGAGACTAAGGTGTTCCTAAGAGTACAAAATTCTAACTGTAGGACTAATGGAAATAAGGGAAACAACTCTGTAGGTGGAAAAGTAGGAGATATGTAAAAAACATAAGGAATGGGAATGCATTTTGTTGAAGGTAAAAGAAGGTAATTTTGTCCTAAACGAGATGGTTGTCTGGAAAGAAAAGGCTTGGGACAAAACCTGAATGCAAAGGAAAGTTGTAGAAGGTTTATGATGGAAAAAAAAAATTGGAAAAGGAATTTTAGGCATGGTCTGGATAGACTAAGATGAAAACAAATGGGTTTTAAAGTGCACTAGTATAAAATTAAAATTATTTCTGTTCAAAAAGACAAAGTTTTCTTAAATTAATTGATCTTCTGTTAAGAAGAAAATGTAAATAGTTGTTTCCTCTTAGCCTGTCCAGAGAAACCATTTTCCACATTTTGCCTATATTTGTCTTTAACATCCCTAATTATATTTAGGCATGTTCTTTAAAACTTTCTAAGATTTTAACAAGCATTGACAAGATTTAAATTGTAAATGAAATCTCTTTAACTCATTTATACTTTTCCTTGGTATGCTAAGTTACTCAGGAAGTACTGCTAAACAAATGATAAACTTTGGGTTACATTTGGGTAAATGCCATAGCTATTCTATAGATCCTATGCATTTCCTAAAGTTCTAATATTTTGATAAGATCATCACTTGATATTGTAATTGTTGAAGAGTTATACGTCAATGGGTCACAGGATAACTGAGTTTCCTTGTCTACAGTATCATAGTGAACTCTCACTATGAATAAGATCATTAACAATGTTCATTTCTAAGGGTTTTTTTTTTTTTTCATTTATAATTGTTCTAACTGTCTTATAAAAGGAGTTTCACCTTAAAGGAGATTCATATAAAGGGCTTTCAGGACAAATACAGGTATTCAATATATTGAAAATCCTAAAACTGAAATGGGTAAGAATTTCCAGAACTAACTAAAGCTGCATTCAAACTAAACCAGAATTAGTAACATGGGACTAAATGAGCTAAAATATTATAGTGTTGTGTCTCATTTTAAACATTGCTGGTTCTCTAATGTTTGCTCTTCCACACTAAGGAAACTTTTTCTTAAGATATCTGTGACTTACAGAAATGTAAAAATATTCTTTTGTAAACAAATCAAAGCATTCAGCTTTTCTCTCTATCTAAACCCTCTGAAACTCAAAAGGTCTCAGTAAGTATTCTTCCATGGCAATCAGTCATTTGCATAAGTTCAATAAGAATCTGTTCTCCTTGTAACAGGACACTATTGGAAACATTAGTTATTTTACCAAGGCTTTGACTGGAATGTCATATTTGAGAAAGATATGCATAGACTCAGATATGACCAGACAGCTTTAAGGAACTAAGGTTGACTTTATGAAACCTGGAGCCATAAATCACCTTGGAACTGTTGGCCTGATACCTTGCTTACAGAGTTCCCAGAAGCATCACCACGTGAGTAAAGAATGTCACTTCCTGGCAGGTGCAGAAACCTCAGGATACTTTGGGAACCTCAGGAAGAGACATCTACTCAAATCTACAGGTATTACAGGCATGTCTGATGGCAAATACTTAGCTTGGCTTCTGGTCTGGAGAGGCTACTAAAACTTCAACCTAGAGATTCCTTATAAAGTTCCAGCAAAGCAGATTCTGAAAGATCTATATGATCACTCACTGTATGTGAAAAATTACTGTATGTAAAAAAATTAGGACAAATCTGTTTAAACTGGACTTGTTTTTTAAATAAATTAGTCTTAATTTGGCTATCTCCAGAAATGAGGGTTATTTTAGGGAGAAAAACAATAAAAAAATAAATAAATAATATATTTCCATAACACACCTTTGTGGATGTTAAGTTCTAGATTTGAATGTCTTTAAATGTTTGTTGTTTACCTAAGCTAGACAACTTGAAGTAAACTTCAGAGAAGTTGCACAATAGCTCATTTAGACGATCTTCTTGCTTTTTATTCTGTGGGAATAATAACAGGACCCCATGGCACATGATTAAACAACTGGAAAATGGGATTGATCCCTCAACAATTGTATAACTTAACTATCACCTTGACCAATTCTGTGTGGCTGTCTGGAATAATGAAATTGTCTAAAAGCCAGAAGCATACCCTACCCCATAGGACTAACTGGACTTATGGAGATAATGGATAACCCCACTTCCTTTATGATTGGATTGGATGATGCATGTGGGACTCCCCTTATCTCTTGGCAAGTTTACTCCTACTTGCCATTGATCCTTTGTAATTAGGATAAAGACTTCTTAATGGTTTCATCTCTTAGTCATATTTATCCTAGAAGCCACCTATATTGAGGTACAATTGCAAACAAAGGCTTTAGCTAAGCATACAACAGTGCTCTTGGTAAAAGCCTCAAATCTCAGTATGGGACAGTCCCTGACTGTAAAGACTTAACATCAGGTCCAGATGTCTTAGAAACCATGGAGGCCAACTTTTATTAAATACCAGGCCTCACTTACAAATATGCCAGAAATAATACTTAAAGCTTGTCAAACTTTATATTTATTTATTTGTTTGTTTATTTATTATTTATTTTAAAGATTTTATTTGTTTATTTGACAGAGATCACAAGTGAGGTGGATAGAGACTCAAGCTCCAGCCCCTTTCAGTCCCTGACTCCCCTTTGCTCCTGCTAAGGCCAAGACAAGACCAAATAGCCATCCCATTTAACTAAGCTAACAAGTCATTGCTCCTGCTGAGGCAGAAGAAAAAGACCAGAGGCCTGGTCCTGTTTGAATAAGAAAAGAAAGAGAAACAGCCCCTGAGGTGATTTAGGACTCTCCTGAGATATTTTCACATAGATTATACTTCCACAGGAAAGGGCCATTTTGCCTTGGGGAACTGGGAAAGTGTCTGGGCCTTGAGACTTCAAAAACACCCTGCTACCATCCCCCATTGCCTGTAACCATAAAAACTCACTCCTAACCCTCTTGGGTGCTCAGTCTTTGGGGAACGATCCCATTGAGCCCACTGGCATTAATAAAGCTGTGTTCTCCCATCTCTCCATGTGCTGTTTGGGTTTCCTCGGTCACCTCAAATTTTCCACAACACAAGTAGTCAGAGAGGTGGGCAGAGAGAGAGAGGGGGAAGCAGGCTCCCTGCAGAGCAGAGAGCCTGATGTGGGGCCAATCCCATGACCCTGAGATCATGACCCAAGCTGACCCATGGAGCCACCCAGGTGACCCAAAACTTCTCAGACTTTAAACCTAGTTACCTGTATGCCTGAACCTGACCATTGTACTTCTTTCTCTATAGAGCAAAACTATTCAGAGGTTATTGATTTTGCTTACTCTAGTTGGCCAGATTTAAGACGTCTCATTAAAGATACAAATGACAGTTGGTTTACTGATGACAATAGTTTTCACAAAATGAATACGATAAGCTGGGTATGCCATATTGCCAAAGCCTTCAAAATTAATATTAATACTGACTCAAAATATGCTTTCCTAGACCTACATGTCCATGGAGCAATTTGGAAGGAAAAGGGATTATTTTATTTATTTATTTATTTATTTATTTATTTTTTAGAAAAGGGGATTATTATCAAGCCATAACTCCACAGTCAAATACAGGCCTAAAATTATTACTCTTAAGGCTGTACACCTACTTAAGGAGATAGCTAATTCACTTCAAAGGATGTCAAAGGATATGACCTTAGAAACAAATGAAAGTAATACAGGGTTTACACCAGGCAACTCATTTGGACAAAAAGACCATGGAGGTGACAAAAACTTCATGAAGGAAAATCGTCCCTAGGTTTGGACTCCCTTGGTCCCTACAAAGTAATAATGGACTGCCTTTTATTACACATTAAAAGATGGCCCTCCAAAACTAAATAGCCCTTGACTGCAGTTATAGAAACCCAGAATTGGAGGACTGTCTCCTAATGGGAACCAATGGTTATATGTCTCTAATTTGCGCTCATGGCTTCTCCCAGGCTGGATAGGCCACTGTACTCTGGGTTTTGTCTGGAATCACAGGTGCATTATTAAAACCATGACCAACCTGGCCAACCTTCCAAAACCTAACACTGGTGAACTCATTCTGTCTCATTGGTATGACCAGCTAACATCCACTTTTGTTTTCCCTTTGGAACTGGAGGATGTTTGGCACATGGAAGCTCTTACTAAGTACATGGTCAGCCCTTAAATGACCCTCAAGGTAGCATTTCTCTATTAAATTGCTATGGTAATACAAATGTGTAAAGCAACTTTACAAAATAGAATGGCATTGAATGTTTTAACTGCTCCACAAGGTGGAAGTTGTGCTATCACAAAAACAAAATACTATGTTTATGTTCCAGATTATCACAAAATATTTCTTTGGTGCTGACATACTCAAGTCAGCACTTTAAACAGTCTCTCTCTCTCTTTTTTTTTTTTTTTTTTTAAGATTTTATTTTTTCGACAGGAAGAGATCACAAGTAGGCAGGGAGGCAGGCGGGGTGGTGGTGGGGGGAAGCAGGCTCCCTGCTGAGCAGAGAGCCTGATATGGGGCTCGATCCCAGGACCTTGAGATCATGACCTGAGCTGAAGGCAGAGGCTTAACCCACTGAGCCACGCAGGTGCCCCCCCCTCTCCTTTAATGATTGATTAAACTTCTGGACTGGAAAAGGGTTTTTTGTCAACTAGCACAAAAAACTTATTTGAGTTTTATTTTCTTTTTGTTACACTAATCATGTTTTGCTGTTTTCTGCCATGTCTCCTCACTCAGTGGCATTGACTCCTTCACTGCCATAACTTCCACAGATGATCCTTTCCACTTGGGAAGATAACCTGAGCAGTCTCCCCTGGATTCCTCTGCCTCTGTCTTTCGTAACTCCTCTACACATTCCCCAACTGACCAGTGTTGACCCGAGTAGGTAGGGACAACTCTATACCCGTCTTCAGCAGGAAGATGTTACAGAAGATGAGACCTTCCACCTTCAACAACCGTAAAAGTTTAAGGGTCAAAATTGTTTAGGGGGGAATGATGAGGGAACAGAAGGTTGGCTGAGGACAAAGCAAAACTGACACCCTGCAACCTTCCCCCACCTCCACTCCTTGGGTGGAACATATATGCCATTCTTTAGGAATCCCCCAGCTATCTTAATGTTAATACCTTGCTAGAGGGAAAAATGACCTTGACAATGGCAAGGCCTCAAGGCCTCTGGTATCTTGTAGGTCCTCTTTAGCATATGAAAGTTCTATTGAAACCTCCCTTTTCCTCTCCCCACCCCCATGGTACATAACCTACCACCCCTCACAACCCCCACTCAAAACCCCAGGGCAGCAGCTCTTTCTGCCCATGGGTCCTATCCCCATGCTTTAATAAACCACCATTTTGCACCAAAGATGTCTCAAGAATTATTTCTTGATCATCAGCTCCAGACTCCACCCCACCAAACCTCACTTAACATTCTAAAACTTCATCAGTACCACATCCCTATCTCAAGACTATGTCCTTGGACCAAACTCTGGGAGCAGGAAAGGCAAGCACACCCCACATTCCAAGGACAGGGAAGAGGATAATGATGTGGAAAACAGAGGCAGAAGAAAAATTATTAAATTTCCTTACCCACTGACAAGCCCTTGAAGCAGACAGAGTGACATTCCTCTAGGGACTCTCCACCTTTAAGGCTTTGCTAAGGGCAAAGGGCATTTGTAGCCTGACCAACCCCTACCCCAAACCAGTATCCTATAAGCCTACTTTAACAATTCCTTAAAAACTTTATCTCTAAACCCTCCCAAGATACATGTGAACAATCATTCCCAAGCATATGGCCCACTGATATACATCTAAAGGGTCTCAGAACAAAGGTTTCATTACCGGTAATGAATAACCTTTTTTCCTAACCTCCTCCCAACTTACAAGTATATAATGGACCACTCCTCACAATCCTGGGGCAGCAGCTTTCTGCCCACAGGTCCTGTCCCCGTGCTTTAATAAACCACCATTTTGCACCAAAGATGTCTCAAGAATTCTTTCTTGGTCATCAGCTCTGGACTTCACCCTACCAAACCTCACTTATATTCTAAAACTTCATCAATAAGCAAGTTCCAGTTGCTGAAATGCAGCTCACAGGTCAACTGACAGTCACTTCTTCCCAACGGCCTCCTCCTGTACCTTGTTATTTCACTCAGGACCATGTCTGTTTAGTAAGCACTAAAGCCCTAAATACTATTCTGATTTCTTTTCTTCCAGAGATGATTTTTTTATGCTCTTGAAATTTTAATAAATGAAAGTATGTGGTGTCTATTCTTTAGTTTTTGGCTTTTTTTCACTCAGTATAATATTTTTGAGATTATTCCATGCATTATTCTGTGTATCAGAAGTTCCTTCAATGTCATCACTGAGTAGTATGGCATTGTACAATTATTTCGCATTATTTATCTATTCTTGTATTTTGAACATTTGGTTCATTTTTAAGTTTTAGTTAATTATAAATAAGACAGCTATAAACATTGTTGAACAAGTGTTTTTAGGTATGAATATTTGTTCCCATGCCTCTTGGATAAGTACAACCTGTCATAGAGTAGACACACATTAAACTTTGCAAAAAGCTGCCTAACAGTTCATCAAATGATCTCTCTATTCTGTATTCTCACTAGCAATATGTGAATATTTCAGTACTTTTTACCCTTGATATTCTCAGCCATGTTGTTTTTAACCATCCTAGTAGTTGTGAAATATGGTTTTAATTTGCATTTCCCTTAAGCTTAATTATGTAGACCATATTTTCATGTCTGTTTTGTTCATTATTCTGTATGCTGTTGTGTGATGTGTGTTGCTCATTTTGTTGGTTTCCCTGCCTTTCAATTGTAGAATTCCATATAAATTCATTTGTCTGATATATGTAGTGGAAATATATTTCTCCATAATCTGTGGCTTTCTTATCCATTACCTATATTGTATATTTTAATAAAAATATTTTATTTTAATGCAGTCCTATGTATAATTTCTTTTCTTGGTGATTTATAGTTTGTTGTTACATCCATGAAAATTTTGCCTTCCTCAAAGTTGCAAAGGCATTCATATTTTCTTTAGAAAACTTGTGGTTTACTGTTTTTGTTTTATATCTATGATCTGCCTCTATTTTGTGTGTGTTTCAATTGAGAGAGGGGTTAAATTTTATGTTTTTGCATTGGGTGGCCAGTGATTTTGAGGGTATATGTTTGGCCCTATTTCTCTACAATCTGTCCCACACCGTATAGACATTCTTCTTATCCTACTTGGGCTCTTTCTCTCCACAGTGGGAAATCCTCCTTAAACTGATCAGACTTTAATATTCCATAATACACCATAACTGCCTCTTTTCTGTGTAGGTGTCCAAATAGCTTTATGCTATTTGGAATGGAATTGTTCTGTAATTTTACTTTCTAATTATTTATAGCTAGAATATAAAAACATAGTTTTGTTTATTTGACTAGTTTCTGGCTTTGTTAAAGTTATGCATGGATGCTAGTATTTTTGTAGACTCCATAGGTTTTTCTACATAACCTATTCCATCTTCTGTATACTACATATATGAAATTTCATATTTCATTTACAATGCAAGTATTATATGTTGAAATTAGCTTGACCATTACACCAGTGATTTTTAAAATGTTATCACATGAAAATTATACCTCAGCAAAGTATTGTCATCATGAAAAATACTTAGTAACATAAAATCTAAATCATAAAATTGGAAATATCTAAATTTGTAATAGTATTAAATTACAGTTTATTTTTAATTTAAGTTTCTAACAATTATATTCTACCAAGCGGCAAAAAAAAAAAAAACACTTTAATGCATGTGTAATATTAATTGCTTCATTCTATAAACATTTGTTGAGCATCATATGTCTTGTCACAAATGATTAACCTCAATTTTAAAAGATAATATGATACCTAATTGATACCGTGCTGAATGTTCTCTTCTGTTAATGGGAGAACACTTTTTAAAGTGATGTAAGTGCATTCATTATATGGCTAATTATATAAACAGATATGAATATAATATGCTTTTATATAAATGTATGTTTATATTTAGAAAGCTATGCATTTATTTTGACCAGTATAAAATAAATACATACATAGATAGACACACATTAATTATTATATAGATCTTTACAAATATCTTAAATCTTAACAAATACTATCTTTAAAGGAATTTAAGCATCTTGTTTTCTAAGGATGCACACAAAAAGGCATGACATTGCATACCACATACTACATGATCTCATCTATATGTGAAATCTGAAACAGTTAAACTCAGAAGCAGAGAGTCCATTGGTAGTCGCCAGGAGCTGGGGAGAGGTGGGTGTGGGAAGATTTTCATCAAGGAGTACAAATTTTTTATTACAAAAGACACCTAAAATGTAGAGATCAAATATACAAAATTGTGACTATATGTAGCAATACTGTATTATATACTTACAGTGTGGTAGAGAGTAGATATTAAGTGTTCTCACCACACACAGAGAAAAGAAAGAAAGAAAGAAAGAAAGAAAGAAAGAAAGAAAGAAAGAATAAGGAAAGGAAAGAAGAAAGAGATGATAACTGTGAGATAATGCATATGTTGTGTTTATTTCACAAAGCATATGTATATTAAATAATGCAGTTCTACACCTTAAATATATACAGTTATTAAATTGTCAATGATACTTCAGTGAAGCTGGGGAAAATAGTGATATACTTTAAAATAACGGAAACACCGCAGGAAGATTTTTTTTTTAATTTCCAGAAAAAAAAACCTACTAGCCAAATTAAAAAAAGCCTCTCATTTTAACTCACTGCCTTTATTACCATAATATATATTATTTAATTAGTAAATAAACATAAGCTGAAGGATAATTACATGAAGAGAACCACTAGAAGAACCTACAGAAGGAAAAACTTCTTTTATAAGTATTCCAACATTTTTCTAGTTATCAGGGAAAGACATAGAACAGTAAATACTGCCAATCCCATGAATAAAATTAACATTTAAAAAATTATCCTCGGGGCGCTTGGGTGACTCAGTTGGTTACGCAACTGCCTTCAGCTCAGGTCATGATCCCGGAGTCCTGGGATCAAGTCCCGCATCTGGCTCCCAACTCCATAGGGAGTCGGCTTCTCCTTCTGACCTTCTCTGCTCTCATGCTGTCTCTCATTCTCTCTCTCAAATAAATAAATAAAATATTCAAAAAAATTATCCTCATATATCACCATTCACAGTGCCACTTTTTGTTTACAAATATGGTGATGGGGAGAATGCACTTAAGATGTTGTTTATATAGATGTATATTTTAAGATGTTATATTTTCAATGGAAGAGTAGGTTTATCCCAGTAATGCAAAATTGAATTAACATAAGAAATGTTAAAAAAATATTTTCTTTAAAATCAGGAATAAGTCTAGGGTGTTCAATGTGATGACTTTTCCTCAAGTGAATAAATTAATTGTATATTAAATCATCATATGTTAAGAAATGTATAAAAAAGCCACAAATAAATATTAGATAAATAAATCATTAGAAACTAAAGAAATTTAGTAATTTCAATGGATACTAAATGTTATGCAAGTCTATTGTATTTTTATTCACCAGAAAAATTATTCAGACTATATAAATTTTTTTTTTTTTTAAAGATTTATTTATTTATTTATTTGACAGACAGAGACTACAAGTAGGCAGAGAAGCAGGCAGAGAGAGAGGAGAAAGCAGGCTCCCTGCTGAGCAGAGAGCCTGATGCGGGGCTCGATCCCAGGACCCTGGGATCATGACCTGAGCCGAAGGCAGAGGCTTAACCCACTGAGCCACCCAGGCGCCCCCAGACTATATAAATTTTTAAATTAGCATTTATAGTTATAAAAAGAACCCCACACAAATGAATCTATCACATGATTTTTAAATAGATTGTTCACACTTATTTAAAATGTTATAGTAAGGGGCACCTGGATGGCTTAGTCAGTAAGCACCTGCCTTTGGCTCAGGTCATGATCCTGGGATCCTGGGATTGAGCCCCACATTTGGCTCCCTGCTCAGCGGGGAGCCTGCTTCTCCCTCTCCTACTCTCCCTGCTTGTATTCCAGCTCTCGCAGTCTCTCTCTCTGTGTCAAATAAATAAATAAAATCTTAAAAAAAATAATATCTTAAAAAAAGTTATAGTAATACCATATATGTTTATTTCATGCAATTATATTAACTATAATAAGTCATGATATTGATATTTTGATGATATAATTAAAGTTTTATATTTTTTAAATAAATTCCATTATGAAACAAAAATAAAATATAACACAATTGATGTTTTTTATTAGTTAATTAATAAATTAATAAAGACTGTCCATGGTGTACACACACGCATAAGTACTTGCAAACATACATATTCACACATTGGGGGACTGAATATTGTCTATATAATTCCCTCTAATTTTTCCTACAGATTTCATGCATCCCAATTAATATTGTAATTACTTCTGTTGGAACTTGAAATGGTCACTGGCCATTTTATACAGAATAACAGATACCCAAGAATAAACTACACACATGAAGAACAAGGTGAGAGGATATTTGCTATTAGATGTCAAAAAATATTGTAAAACTCTTAAGAAAAAAGGAGGCTTCTAACAAAGCAGATGATCAACAGATACTAGAAGTCATTTGTGCTATATTTTATGACATAATGAAGAGGAATATAATGGGAGAAGGGGTGAATGTAAGTCTCTAATCACTGTTAAAACTTTATTTCTCCAGCTGTGTGGTGGCTGTGTATGGGTAGTGGTTGATAAAGCAAGGTGCTTCTAGGGGCAAGATAAATGGTAGTCCTATAAGAAAACTGTATGGTTTACATAATTATGCGAGATTGTGTACTTGTGAGCTGTAGAAAGTCCTCACATTTGTTCACTGTCTGTGGAGTAATAACCATGATGTTCAGACAAAACCATTGGTCTCTTTTCTCAGTGCATAATACTAGATCAGAAGCAATGCTATTTACCAACCTCAAACACAAAGGATGCATAAAGAATGTCTCTATCAACAACCCATTTTATTCATAGAAATGGATCTTCCAAAACCCTTACGGTTTCCTTCATAGGCCATGGAAGATGGTGGTGAACCACTATAAAACTAGTCAACTGTTAATCCCTATTGCAAACTCTATCTCAGATGTTCTGTCTTTACCAGAAAAGATCAACACAGCCTCTGAATCTTGGCATGTGCCTATCCATAGTGACAATGCAATTTTCATTTCCCATCAGTAAATAAAAGCAAAAACTATTAACATTCAGCTGGAATTTTCAGCAGTAAAGATTTACTGCCTTGCCCAGCACTAGGTTCAGCATTCTGCCATTTGTTTGATTGTCTGGGATATTCAGGAACCTATTCTCTAAAAATAAAGAACATCTACTACCAAGAAAGTGGCTTTTTCCTTAGTATAACTTTAAGCATTTTGGAAACATGTAGCTCCTTAGGATTATTGTTCTAGTTGATTTATCAGGTGAATTAGAAAACTATGAATTTTAAGAACCCAGGAAAATAAAAGGGACTGCATTTGTTGCACTGATGCATCTCTTTTAACATATACTTATGACCTCACAGACCATCCTTTATGGCCTGCTGTTAGGGAAGGAAAGGAATCCTAGAAGGGTCATATCAACATTTTGGTGTAGGATGAAAAGGAATCACTACGCAATATAGCTCCAACCAGTGGTTGTTCTGAGAGGTAGTGATAAAGGCTGACATACTTTCAGTGAGCATACATTTAAACATTATCTACTTTTGGAGGGAGAAGAGGTTACTAGTTTGGCTCAATCATCAAAATCTTAAATAGAAAAAAAAAAAAAAAGTAAAGATCAGAAACAAAATGGATAGAGGAAATGACATGTAGATAGACTAAGGGGGCAGGGGACAAAGTATGAAGAGTTTTGAGTCTCCTCTGAATACCCCCTAGCAACCACCACATGGGAGGCCCATAATCATCAGATGCACAAAATTACTTTTTTTTTTTTTAAGATTTTATTTATTTATTTGTCAGAAAGAGTGAGCACAGGCAGACAGAGAGGCAGGCAGAGGCAGAGGGAGAAGCAGGCTCCCTGATGAGCAAGGAGCCCGATGTGGGACTTGATCCCAGGACCCTGGGATCATGACCCGAGCCGAAGGCAGCCGCTTAAGCAACTGAGCCACCCAGGCGTCCCACAAAATTACTTCTCCAGTGAAAGTCAGTCTTTAGTCATTTCAGTGTTTTCATGATGGGCCCATGAATGAAGCAGTCATAATGGCAGAGATCGAGACTATACATAGGCTTCACAGCTTTGTCTCTCTCTTATCAGAGATGATCTAGCTAATATTGGTGCTCTGAGTCTGACTCACCTGCAGCATAGACCAATGCTGAACCCCCACTATCATAGCATCCCTTGAAGAGATCAAACAGGCACATGCTGAAAAGTAATTCTATAAGACCACTTCCAACTTGAGATGTTAATGATTTGTCTCAACTGGAATTAGTATATATTTAGTTATGGATTTCTTTTTCTTTGACATTTGCTCTACTAGCACCTCTTTTAGAAATATTAAATAATGTCTTATTAAGTAAAATGGGTTCCTGTAGAATAACACCTCAGACCACGCAGTTGACACTGTCATAAAGGGCATAGAAAAATGCACACTGGAACATAGGATTCATTTTTCCTATTTTATATCACTCAGAAGCTACATTCATGATAAATCATTGGAATGGCCTTTTAAAGATTATTAAAATTCCAATTTGAGGATGAATCTAGAAATATTAGAGTAATGTTGCCCAAAATGCAATGTCTATATTAAACTAATAGTCTTATCTGGTGCTTAATTGGAACCAAGCAGTGAAAATAAAATTGGCTATACTCACCAAAACCCTACTGACTTATTTGGAAATGCATGCTTCTTTTGAAAATTAGTCTCCATAGTTTTAGGAGTCTAGGTAACTAGTGATACAATGCTTCCTCCAGAGGACAGGAGGAGGTTTTCCAAAGGACCTGGATCTAGATCTAGGACTGATAACTGAACATTCTGGCTCCTCATGCTGAAGTCAGTAGGAAAAGAAAGGAATTATGCCCCTGGTAGGAGTAATCAATCCTGGTTATCACTAAGAGTCAGTACCACTGTTATAGAATGGAGGCAATAAAAAGTATGTCTGTGACTCAAAGGTTTCACTAGAACAATTCTTGGTGCTTACATGCCTGGTGCAACAGCCACAGCATGGCAAGGTCATGGTTTCCAGAAGTCTCAGACACTCTATAGCTAAAAGGTATTGTTAATCCTAGCAAATAGGTAACTCAAATAAGTAGACATGGTAATGATGATCTGGAATGAGTAGTAGCAAAGAGAAATGATAATTGCCAAATCTGAACCGGACACTAACTCTGAGCAAAGAATGTCATTTTCCCCACTAATTTTGTGATAATTATTTTAATTAGAAATAATGATTAGGCACCAACTTGTAGAATCAGTGAAAGGGTATTGTTGATTTAATATGGGGTGCAACTGGAACTAAGTGGCGCAAGAGGTGAGTTCTTGAGCAGGTACCATCAATGTCTCACATCTTCCCTCGGCCCCCTTCAGGCTCTATCAGCCTGGGAATATTCCCGAGCTGTAGGAGCATTTCCAGTTCACCCAGTGGAAATGCAATCAAAGTTCAGGGATTTAATACTCCAGAAGCAACATTCAACCAGTTAGGTTCTAGAGTGGGTGGATCAGTGTCCCATTTTCTTTAACACTCAGTGGAACGATTTTGAGTACATTGGACAGCATTATACACAGTCTCCAGAAAGGTGGAGCCCCGGTTGCCTACAGCAATAATCACTTTCTTAACATAGACTACTGGAGAGTTTTTTGTTCTTTTCTCAATCCTCCATTTCCTTACCATGCTTTCCAGGATCACCTCCCAAATAGCAACCTCCCATCTGAACAGTTCTCTCTGGGGTTGCTTTTATAAGTCATTATATTCCCATTTAGTTAAAAAGTTATAATTCATACTCAACTTTTAACATAGATTACAGTCAATTATCCCATGTATATATGGGCATTTATCAAAAATATATCAGACAATTCCTGCGCAGTTACGAAAGGATTCATGTGTGTGTGTACAAACATACACAAACATTCATACAGAGAATAGTGCTTGTTTTTTTAACAGTACATTATTTTAGTTATACATTCCATGGCCACCAAAAATCATGTAAATGTATTAAAATATAACTAAACTTGTGATGACTACAAACTGATATTAGTAAATACAAAGTGTTTATGGTTACATATGAAACATGATGCAAAAATCCATTGAAATCAGATTTTCAGTGTCTTATATCATATTGTGTTTACTGTAATATAAGTCGCTATGTATTTTACTATCCCAGGTTACCAACAATTATAAACTAAATGACACTAATTTCTCAACTTGCCCTAAGGGATGCACTGATATATTAAAAGAAAATTTAAGTAAGCACGAGCCACTTATTTAAGGATTTGAGCAATGTCTTTAGCAAATCCATTGTATTATTACAGTGTACCATTAACTAGACATGCCATTGCACACAATATAAAAGTTGCTACAGAATGTTAAAAATTACATTATTTTTCTTGTGCAATTTGTGGTTTGAAATAGAAAATAGCATATACCCATGAATTGTAGTATTCCTTCATCTTGTATATGGTTGGTTCACAAAAAGAAACAAAAGAATTTACAAGTAAATTTAAATAAGGGCCAAAGGGGAGTCACACACACATCTATTTACCATGATAAAATCATCTAGGAAAATGAAGCTTCATGTATAGAAGCACACATGTTTGCTGTATAGTAACCCTTTCCAAATGTGGATATATTAAAACCCTAGAAGCTAAGACATGGGATTCCTCAGACCACACTAGGGATAATGTTTCAAAATATGCAGAAGCCCAGAAGACTACTAAAACCTTACTTCTTCCATAATATTTCTTCTCACACAATCTCTGGAAAGAAGATATGAGGGTCTCCTTTCTTAGATATGAGGGAACTGAGACTCATGAAAGGTAAGGTAGAACATTTCTTAAAGCTATGTTTGTGAGTACCTACCTTAGACATTAAGAAAGACATTTAGGAAATGGTGAAAGACATTTTCAGTTGCACATGAGTAATTTTGTACATAATTTTATGTGATTTTTGATGTGATATTTGTCATGAATCAAATGGTGCAAATCTAAACAGATAAATTCAATCTAGGAGGAGTCATTAGCAAACACCTGTTTTAAGAGCTACCCATCCCAAAAAGATTAGGTCTATACTTCTACTCCATAGGACACATCAAACCCGGGACTATAGGAATGGCATAATGAAAAAGCTCTAGAGAATTTGGTCATTTTATTTTTTTTTTCTTTTGAGTCCATTACCCTGATTAATAGTCATCTTTTCCTTTTTAAGTGCCTGATGTTTAAAACTTCTTACTTTGTTAAACTACTTCAGAGGGGTAAGAAGAATTGAAATAGGTTGTAAATTATTAAAATTGTACCACAGATGCCATTCTTCAATAGAAGATATTTAATAATCCTAAGGTCAAAAAAGTAGTAAGTGGCAGAGCTGAAATTCAAGTTCTGTCTGAATGCAAATTTCTTGATTTTCCCCCCCACTACAAAGTCTCTGACTAGAGTTTTTTTTTTTTTTTTAATTTTTTATTTATTTTCAGCGTAACAGTATTCATTATTTTTTCACCACACCCAGTGCTCCATGCAATCTGTGCCCTCCCTAATACCCACCACCTGGTTCCCCCACCCTCCCACCCCGCCCCTTCAAAACCCTCAGGTTGTTTTTCAGAGTCCATAGTCTCTCATGGTTCACCTCCCCTTCCAATTTCCCTCAACTCCCTTCTCCTCTCCATCTACCCTTGTCCTCTATATTATTTGTTATGCTCCACCAATAAGTGAAACCATATGATACTTGACTTTCTCTGTTTGACTTATTTCACTCAGCATAATCTCTTCCAGTCCTGTCCATGTTGCTACAAAAGTTGGGTATTCGTCCTTTCTGATGGAGGCATAATACTCCATAGTGTATATGGACCACATCTTCCTTATCCATTCATCCGTTGAAGGGCATCTTGGTTCTTTCCACAGTTTGGCGACCGTGGCCATTGCTGTTATAAACATTGGGGTACAGATGGCCCTTCTTTTCACTACATCTGTATCTTTGGGGTAAATACCCAGTAGTGCCATTGCAGGGTCATAGGGAAGCTCTATTTTTAATTTCCTGAGGAATCTCCACACTGTTCTCCAAAGTGGCTGCACCAGTTTGCATTCCCACCAACAGTGTAAGAGGGTTCCCCTTTCTCCACATCCTCTCCAACACACGTTGTTTCCTGTCTTGCTAATTTTGGCCATTCTAACTGGTGTAAGGTGGTATCTCAATGTGGTTTTGATTTGAATCTCCCTGATGGCTAGTGATGATGAACATTTTTTCATGTGTCTGGTAGCCATTTGTATGTCTTCATTGGAGAAGTGTCTGTTCATATCTTCTGCCCATTTTTTAATATGATTATCTGTTTTGTGTGTGTTGAGTTTGAGGAGTTCTTTATAGATCCTGGATATCAACCTTTTATCTGTACTGTCATTTGCAAATATCTTCTCCCATTCCGTGGGTTGCCTCTTTGTTTTGATGACTGTTTCTTTTGCTGTGCAGAAGCTTTTTATCTTGATGAAGTCCCAGAAGTTCATCTTTGCCTTTGTTTCCTTCGCCTTTGGAGACATATCTTGAAAGAAGTTGCTATGGCTGATATCAAAGAGGTTACTCCCTATGTTCTCCTCGAGGATTCTGATGGATTCCTGTCTCACATTGAGGTCTTTTATCCATTTCGAGTTTATCTTTGTGTACGGTGTAAGAGAATGGTCAAGTTTCATTCTTCTACATATAGCTGTCCAGTTTTCCCAGCACCATTTATTGAAGAGACTGTCTTTTTTCCACTGGATATTTTTTCCTGTTTTGTCAAAGATTATTTGACCATAGAGTTGAGGGTCCATATCTGGGCTCTCTACTCTGTTCCACTGGTCCATGTGTCTGTTTTTATGCCAGTACCATGCTGTCTTGGTGATCACAGCTTTGTAGTAAAGCTTGAAATCAGGTAACGTGATGCCACCAGTTTTATTTTTGTTTTTCAACATTTCCTTAGCAATTCGGGGTCTCTTCTGATTCCATACAAATTTTAGTATTATTTGCTCCAGCTCTTTGAAAAATACTGGTGGAATTTTGATTGGAATGGCATTAAAAGTATAGATTGCTCTGGGCAGTATAGACATTTTAACGATGTTTATTCTTCCCATCCAAGAGCATGGAATGGTCTTCCATCTTTTTGTGTCTTCTTCAATTTCTTTTAGGAGTGTTCTGTAGTTCCTCGAGTACAGATCTTTAACCTCTTTGGTTAGGTTTATTCCGAGGTATCTTATGGTTTTTGGTGCTATAGTAAATGGAATCGATTCTCTAATTTGCCTTTCTGTATTTTCATTGTTAGTGTATAAGAAAGCCACTGATTTCTGGACATTGACTTTGTATCCTGCTACATTACTGAATTGCTGTATGAGTTCTAGTAGTTTGGAGGTGGAGTCTTTCGGGTTTTCCATATAAAGAATCATGTCATCTGCGAAGAGAGAGAGTTTGACTTCTTCCTTGCCAATTTGGATACCTTTTATTTCTCTTTGTTGTCTGATTGCTGTTGCTAGGACTTCTAATACTATGTTGAACAAGAGTGGTGAGAGTGGGCATCCTTGTCGTGTTCCTGATCTCAATGGGAAGGCTGCAAGCTTTTTCCCATTGAGGATGATATTTGCTGTGGGTTTTTCATAGATAGATTTGATGAAGTTCAGGAATGTTCCCTCTATCCCTATACTTTGAAGCGTTTTAATCAGGAACGGATGCTGGATTTTGTCAAAAGCTTTTTCTGCATCAATGGAGAGGATCATGTGGTTTTTCTCTCTTCTCTTATTGATTTGTTCTATCACATTGATTGATTTGCGAATGTTGAACCATCCTTGTAACCCAGGGATGAATCCTACCTGGTCATGGTGGATAATCTTTTTAATGTGCTGTTGGATCCTGTTTGCTAGGATCTTGTTGAGAATCTTAGCATCCATATTCATCAGTGATATCGGTCTGAAATTCTCCTTTTTGGTAGGGTCTTTGCCTGGTTTGGGGATCAGGGTGATGCTGGCTTCATAAAAAGAGTCTGGAAGTTTTCCTTCTGCTTCAATTTTTTGAAACAGCTTCAGGAGAATAGGTATTATTTCTTCTTTGAAAGTTTGATAGAATTCCCCAGGGAATCTGTCAGGTCCTGGGCTCTTGTTTTTTGGGAGGTTTTTGATCACTGCTTCAATCTCGTTACTAGATATCGGTCTATTCAGGTTGTCAATTTCTTCCTGGTTCAATTTTGGGAGTTTATAGTTTTCCAGGAATGCATCCATTTCATCTAGGTTGCTTAGCTTATTGGCATATAACTGTTGATAATAGCTTCTGATGATTGTTTCTACTTCCTTGGTGTTAGTTGTGATCTCTCCCTTTTCATTCATAATTTTATTAATTTGGGCTTTCTCTCTTTTCTTTTGGATTAGTGTGGCCAATGGTTTATCGATCTTATTGATTCTTTCAAAAAACCAGCTTCTAGTTTCGTTGATACGTTCTACTGTATCTCTGGTTTCTACCTCGTTGATCTCTGCTCTAATCTTGATTATTTCCCTTCTTACGTGTGGAGTTGGTTTGATTTGTTGTTGATTCTCCAGTTCTTTAAGGTGTAGAGACAGCTGGTGTATTCTGGATTTTTCAATTTTTTTGAGGGAGGCTTGGATGGCTATGAATTTCCCCCTTAGGACCGCCTTTGCTGTATCCCATAGGTTTTGGAGTGAAGTGTCTTCGTTCTCATTGGTTTCCATAAATTGTTTAAGTTCTTCTTTGATCTCCTGGTTGATCCAAGCATTCTTAAGCAAGGTGGTCTTTAGCTTCCAGGTATTTGAGTTCCTTCTGAACTTTTCCTTGTGATTGAGCTCCAGTTTCAAAGCATTGTGATCTGAGAATATGCAGGGAATCATCTCAGTCTTTTGGTATCGGTTGAGCCCTGATTTGTGACCCAGTATGTGGTCTATTCTGGAGAAGGTTCCATGTGCACTTGAGAAGAATGAGTATTCTGTTGTTTTAGGGTGGAATGTTCTGTATATATCTATGAGGTCCATCTGGTCCAATGTGTCATTCAATGCTCTTATTTCTTTATTGATTTTCTGCTTCGATGATCTGTCTATTTCTGAGAGAGGCGTGTTAAGATCTCCTACTATTAATGTATTCATATCAATATGACTCTTTATCTTGATTAATAGTTTTCTTATGTAATTGGCTGCTCCCATATTGGGGGCATAGATATTTACAATTGTTAGATCATCTTGGTGGATAGTCCCTTTAAGAATGATGTAGTGTCCTTCTGTATCTCTGACTACCGTCTTTAGTTTAAAATCTAATTTATCTGATATGAGAATCGCTACCCCGGCCTTCTTTTGAGGCCCATTGGCGTGAAAGATGCTTCTCCATCCCTTCACTTTCAGTCTGGGTGTATCTTTAGGTTCAAAATGGGTCTCTTGTAGACAACATATGGATGGGTCCTGTCGTTTTATCCAATCTGCAACCCTGTGTCGTTTTATGGGTGCATTTAGGCCATTCACATTGAGAGTGATTATTGAGAGATACGTTTTTATTGACATTGTGTTATCTTTGAAGTCTTTCTTTCTGTCGATTGTCTCTATATTTCTGTTCAATGCTATTCTTAGGATTTTTCCTCTTTTATAGAACCCCCCTTAATATTTCCTGCAGTGTCGGCTTGGTGGTTGCATAGTCTTTCAAGCCTTGCCGGTCTTGGAAACTCGTTATCTCTCCATCCATTTTGAATGGATGTCTTGCTGGATAAAGTATTCTTGGCTGCATGTTCTTCTCATTTAGTGCCCTGAATATATCTTGCCAGCCCTTTCTGGCTTGCCAGGTCTCTGTGGACAGGTCTGACGTTATTCTGATGGGCTTTCCTCTGTATGTAAGGAGGTTCTTTGTCCTAGCGGCTTTCAAGAGATTGTATCTACAATTATGATTCCTCAATTTTACTATGAGGTGCCTGGATGTTTTTTTTGAATTTATAATCTTGGGGGGGGGACCTTTCTACTTCTAGTACATGAACACTTGTTCCATTCGCAAGATTGGGAAAATTTTCATGAAAAATTTGTTCCACTATATCTTCTAGACTTCTTTCTTTCTCCTCCCCTTCAGGGATTCCAATAATTCTGACGTTGGAACGTTTCATGGCATCATTTATTTCCCTGATTCTGTTTTCGTGGCTTCTAAGCTGTTTGTTCCAGGCTTCCTCCTGATCCTTTCTCTCTATTTGTTTGTCCTCCAGATCACTAATTCTATCTTCTGTCTCAGTTACCCTAGCTTTTAGAGAATTTAGATTAGATTGGAACTCATTGAGAGCGTTGTGAACCTCATCCCTGGTGGCCTTCAGCTCTGCCCTAACATTATGGACCTCCTCTCTGGTCGCTTTCAATTCTGCCCTAATCAATTCTGTTTGGTCATCCATGGCTTTCTCCAACCTAGCTATTGCCTGGATAATTGTTAGCCTGAATTCTCTTTCTGACATATTGTCTATGTTGATAGCCGTTAGCTCTGTTGCAGAAGGCCCATCCTCTGTATTTTTCTTCTGTTGGGGATTCCTCCTCCTAGTCATTTTGGTGAGAGATGACTGGACAGATGTAGCTGGATGTATTGACCGTGGTGCAGTCAAGGTGCACCCTGGAATGCTTCTGAGCACTCAGGATTCCCCACCCAAATGAGAGAAAAAAGAAAAGAAAAAGAAAAAAGAGGGAGAGAGAGAGACAGGAAAAAAAGGGAAGATAAAAGTGAAGGTTCAGCCCAAATGGGCCCCAGGGTAAGGTTTATGACGTATACAAACAAAAACAGACAAACAAAAAGACTGATAAAAGTATATGATGAGAGAAAAAATATATATATATAAGCAAAAAAAAAGGAGGAGCCTCGTCAAGAAGAACCCCAAGTATAAGATTTATATACTATCCAGACCAACATAAATACACAGAGACACTGGCAGAAGAAAAAGATGGGAGCATGGTTATAGATTCTCGGTGTGGGCGAGGAAGGTTATTTTGATTCTTCCTGGATGTATCTTGATATCTTTGTTAAAGGACTCAACTTTCCTAAGAAAAAGGGGGATTAAAAATTGGTTCACCTATAGGGGTAGCATTGCTTGGAGAAAGGGGGTTACCTTGAAGTTTAACTCTATATGAATGTTAGAAAATAAAAATAAAAAAGGAATAAACTGGACTAAACTAAATTAAAAATTTTTTTTAAAAATTAGGAAAATAGAAAAGCAAAAGAAAAACACATGTGTATGTATCAAAAAAATTCAGGTTAGAAGTTTATCATGGAATTTGATGTACTGGACATCTCACTGTGATGGTAAATAGGTTAAAAAATTATCTATATAAAAAAAGAAAAAAAATGAACCAGAATAGTGGGAAAGAATTAAAAATAAAAGTTGTATCTATGAAGTAGTGGTGGTTGTTCTCTTGTAGTCTTTTTTTTTTTTTTTTTCCTGATTTGTTTTCTGGGGGAGGGGGCTGCCACGTGGGTTTTCAGTCAATGATGTTCCCTGAGTTAAGTCCTCCTGACCCCCTCAAGGGGGTGGGCTCTGAGAAAAACGTTTTTTTTCAGGTTTTTGTTCTCTGGAGGTTTTTATGTTTGTTCACTTCTTTTCTCTCGCCTTGACAGCTTTTGATGGTTTTTGGAGGTTTAGAGGAAAGAAAACTGCACCCCAACCTCCCTCTCAGAGAGAAGCCTCAGTCTGCTCCCCTGCAGGTGCTGTAGCCGCTAGGCCGCTGGCAGAGCAGGTTCTGAGTCACGGTCCCTGGGGACGCAGGATCTCCTGCTTGTACGCAAAACCAAGGCAGCTGTGGCTGTCTGGGCAGCTCCAGACCACCAGAGAGGTTCCAAGCAGCGATCGCACACTGAGATTTTCCCGCTGGCTGGGGCTGAGAGCTCAGGGCTTGCGCGCACCTCTCCCAGGGGATGGTTTGGGGCGCGGCGCCTCCAGCTCTATCGGCTCTATCGCCGCGTGGGTCTATCGCCGCGTGGGTCCCAGAACACCAGGCTGGGCGTGCACCTCTCTCAGGGGAGGTTGAGGCACGCGCGCATCTACAGTAAGGTGCGCGTTCTGCCGTCTGGTGTGGCTCCCAGCCCCTCACGGGAGCCGGACTCCACCCGTTCTCGGGCGCACTGGCGGCTCCGGGACAAAGACCAGGTTTCTCCGCCGCACTCTCCGGCTCAGCGCCAGGGGATGCTGCCCTGGGTCTGGGGACTTAAGCCCCTATCCCTATCCGCCCCGATTCCCACAATTTCCCCGCTCGAGTCTTTGCTCTTTTGAGTGCTTTCAACAAGACTCCAAGTTAATGCTGGTCCCCAGATGCCGGGCACTCTCGTATTGGGGTATTATTTTCCAGTCGGTCGCCTCTGGTGGCTCCCTCCCCCTTTTGTTTATCTTCCGATATCAGTCCGACGTTCCCACTCCACTTTACCTGCCCACTGGCGTCTTCTGGCCCCCGTAGAGATCCAGACGTGTATAATTCTGATCTCAGGCTGATTTCATGGGTGATCGGAGTTCTTTGGTAGGTAATCAGCTCACTTTAGGGTGCAGGTTGAAAAGGCGCCTCCTCCTACTTCCCCGCCATCTTGTCTCCCCCTCTGACTAGAGTTTAATTTAACTTTCCAAAATTGTGTTTTCCCAGATAATTATAGTAATAATAATAATGATAATAATAATTTTTAAGAAAATACCATCTTTGTGCCATATTAATTTTGTCCTTCATGGAAAGTCATTAAATAATGTGATAACTTCAGATTCCCCAAAACCATGCCACATTCAAAAAAAAAAAAAAAAAAAAAGAAAGAAAGAAAAAACTAAGCACAAGGGATGACCCAGGAAAGGTCATTTAACTGTTTTAGGGTTTTTCCTCAAAACTGAACACCTTAGAGTGAACCAGTGGATCACCAAAGACAAATTCGCCTAAATAAATACACTTGTTGAAAGCTTAAAACAAAAACAGGCTTTTGACTTACTTTTCCCTAGTTCCAACCCAAACATCATTTTTTTCAAAGATTTTATTTATTTATTTGACAGAGAGAGAGAAAGAGCACAAGCAGGGGGAGCAGCAGGCAGAGGGAGATAAAGGCTTCTTGCTGAGCTGGGAGGCCAATGTGGGACTCGATTCCAGGACCTGGGATCATGACCTGAGCTGAAGGCAGATGTTTAACCAACTGTGCCACCCAGGCATCCGCCCAAACATCCTTTTTAAAAGTATCATTATTACATTGTCTAGGAACTGTGAGTCCAAGCAAAAAAACATGATGGAGATAAGTAAAGTTGGAGGAAGCAGCCTCTAATATATTATTTGGTTTCCTCATGTAAGTTACATAACTTCTCTGGTCTCCAGCATTCTTTTTTTTTTTTTTTTTTAAGATTTTATTTTATTTATTTGACAGATAGGGATCACAAGTAGGCAGAGAGGCAGGCAGTGAGAGGAGGAAGCAGGCTCCCCGCTGAGCAGAGAGCCCGATGTGGGGCTCGATCCCAGGACCCTGGGATCATGACCTGAGCTGAAGGCAGAGGCCTCAACCCACTGAGCCACCCAGACACCCCGGTCTCCAGCATTCTTGTTTGTATGTTGCCAATGTTGTAGAGATGGAAGAAATTGAACATAAACAACACGAAACAAAACAAAACAAAACAAAAGAAAAACAAAAATATTTGAAGAAGAACCAAAAGAGTAAGGTATTTTTTAAAAAATCTATTTCTGTTATGATTTTTGTTGTATTAGTAAACTAGCAGTTTTTCTCTATGGCTTACGACGAAGTTGGTCTAGGTCTCCTATTACATGCCTTACAGAACATAGAAGCAGGGAAACACAGGCACTTTTCCAGGTATATAGCACAGAACAAAGGATAAAGAATGTGGCTGATCTAAACAAGGTATATGCCACTCTTACGATTTTGCTAACTTAGCATTTGTTAAGTGAAACAGGAAGTGCCAAACGGGGAGCAAAATTTCCAAAGAAGACTATGGGAGAAATTGAAATAGTGGTTTATTATTCATAAATTATAGAAAAAGTACATGACCCCAGGGAAGTAAAGGCAGAGTGAATGGACTGGGAGCACGCGCTTTTATAGGGGTCCGCTGGTGAAAGACTTTGCTGTTTCTAGGATGAGGCCAGATTGCTTAAATCAAACTGAAAATTTGATCCTGTTAGACACCAGAACCCAAGTCACTGCCATTCCAGGAAACCCCCCTAAATTCTTTCAAAGAAGTCCTTCAATCTACAAGGAGTTGCCAGTGAAATAAACAAGCAAAAAAAGTGTACAAACCCACTCTGATGTAAGTAATGGGACCATTCACTTCAAGTGGCCCACTTGATGCTCCCTCTGTTATATAAGCATGGATGCACATGCTTGCAACACAGAACAAGCCCAAGTTCTTGCCTCCCTGCCAGATATCAAGCCACCGGTGAGTTTTCCCTCTCTGACACCCCCCAATACCAATACTGACTTAAACAGAGCACTGAAGTTCTATACCTTGTCATTAACCCTATATATGCTTGAGACAGGGGCCATTAAGCCTACAATGTCTCATTTCAATTGCCCCATTTGGCTAGTACTTAACACAGAGTGAAATTGTATCACAGGGTAGGAAAGTGGGGAATGATGGAGAGCTCTGTTGGAAGGGCTGAGTCTAGCATGCCACTGAGTCTGGGAGGCAGAGGGACTGAATTTCTTTACAGCAATGGACCATCTGGAGGCAATTTCTTTACATCAGATATCCTGCAAAGTAACTGGCCCTATGATTGCCCATATATAATACCCATGCTTCTATGATTTATCCATCACCTTCACGGGTCAGTCTCAGAAATGCATAAATAGCATTAAAAAGATCTCCCTTAACCTGGAATATACATGTAGCTCCCTGGAGAGTGAAAGGGCAACTGCCTATTCCTTTGCTCAGTGTGTCCCTCACCACCAGAAGGAGCTGTAAAAATTTGTTCCACTAGCAGCAGACAGCATATAGGGAGCTCAGCCTTCCAAGAAACCTTTGAGTTATAATAAGGCTAACCCACCCCAAGCTCATGATAACACCCCAACTGGATAACCACATGGGAGGGTCACTAGCTTCCTGGGTGGCCAGTGGCTGGCCAACACTCCCGAAGACCTCACCCCTGAGTGGAATTTATCACTTGAAATGACATTGCCCCAGACAACATTGCCCCAGTCCAAGAATCTGTCATTGGATATAATACTCCTACACCAGTGATAACACCCCAGAGATATATGACCAGAAGGAGACTTCATTGATCACCAGGGTGGCCTCATTTCCCAGTTCACCAAGAACTCAGCAAGACATCACAATTTGGATTGAGATTTTCCCAGGAATAATGGATTAAATGTACTGCCTTGGTGAACTCAGCTAATCTATTGGAATAGTATTTTTCTGAATTTGCCTTTGTTTTTCTGCTAACCCTACCCTATACCAAGACACCTTCAAACTGTGAGTATATCCTCTGCCATCTACAGGGCAGCATTAAATCATATTTCCCCACTGTGGCAGGCCAGATGTGCAACGGAACCAGACAGCTCTCCTGCCTAGAAATAGCCCCATTTAGATCACTTGCCTTTGTCTATTCTCCTGAACTTCCACTCCTGAGTGCTTACATGGGAGTACTCAATCATGACTTCTGTTGATCCTCTGCTTTCTCTAGGTAGACCGTGGGTTTCTCTTCACCAACCACACATCCCTTGTACCTGACTCCAGTACTTTCTCTTCAACACCATAACCACCCTGCATTAGAGTTTAAAAATTGCTGGGAAATTGTTTTTGTTTGTCAAGCAGTTTATAGATCCTATTTTGGGAGGTTAGTTTCAGTATTTTTGTTTGTTTGGTGGTGCCATATTTCTAGTAATATTGGTGATCCTCATAGGTTGTGTTGATTTGAAGAAGTAAGTATCTCTTCTAGTCTCTACTGACTGGTTTTGGCAGAGAAAGTACTTCGCTAGTTAACCCATCCAGAAATTTGGGGTAAATCAACTGGTGGATTGCTGCAAGAGTCCTCAGTAGGTTGGCCTTGTATTTGAGTCCTTGTGGGTAGGCTTGGCAATGGCGCAGGCCTGAAGCCTGTGTTTATAGACACCAGCCAAGAGGCTGACTCAGTGGATGTTAGGCCAGAACCTGGGACCAGGAGGGCCAGCCTAGAAGCTGGGTCTGTGAGTGCTGGCCTGTAACCTGCATCTGCAGCAGTGGGCCTAAAGTCTGGGGCTGTGGGATGGGCCTGGTGCTGGGGTGGGCCTGGAGCTTGGGTCCCTGAGGGCTAGCCTGAGAGTCGGGAGTCACAAGGTCTAGTCTAGCCCTGGAGTTCACTGGAGTAGGCTTGTTGCTGGAATCCATACAAGGCTGGGCACTCATTTCAATCTCCTTCCCCCATGTAGAGTGTATCTCTCTTGATGCTACACTGCCCAGGCTTGGGGGAGAATATCTTGGTAACATGGGAACTCTTTTCCCTGCTCTCTCCAATTACCTTATTTTTGCTCTGTAATCTCTTACCTAGATTCCTTAGCTCTTGTGAAAGTATTTTCACATTGGATAGTTGTTAACATTGCTGTTTCTGCAAGAAGATGGATGCTGGGAACTTCTATTCTACCATCTTGCTGACATCATACCTCACCCTCTTTATTTTAAATTCCCTGTGAGGTAACTCCAACTTCTGTGGTATATCTGAATCTGTACTGATGATTGCTTTTTCTCTTGAGATTTTGGTGATATTTTTTCTTCCTTTTCATAAGTCTCTTAATATTTTCTTCAAATCTGGACATATTGTGTAAAACAGTAGATACGGAGGTAAATAGGTTTCAAGCCTGGAAATGAGCCCACGTTTCATTTGGCTGGATTGTCAGTGTGGGGGTTAGTGTTAATCTGGGTAAGAGATGGACTAAGTTTAAGGGTTGTTGTTGCTATGGTTACACACAGTGCATCCCAGGTTTCAAGAGATATTTTTTGTCTAAGGTGGAGTGAGGTTTACCAGATCACTTTCTATTGAATTCTGAGTTTAAGGTCATTCCTTTTTTCTGTGCCCCAGAATCAGTCTCTATACAGGCTGGTTCTCTCCTAACCCTCTCTCATTAGTATTCTGCTGTTACTTGTGATTACAGACTTAGTTTGGCAGCGGAGGGTGGAGGAGAAGTAGGCGGTGAATATGTGCAATCTGTTATTCCAGTTCAGTCTCAGATCTGTGCCATGTCTCTGGGACTTGAAGGTGTGGCCTCCTCAGTTCTTTAGCCCCTCCCTTAGAGTTGGGGGCTCAATGTACACTACTTCTCTCTCAAGAATGGATTTTTTTTTTTAATTTTTAAAAGATTTTATTTATTTATTTGAAAAAGAGAGAGACAGAGACAGAGAAAAAGTATAAAGGTGCAGAGACGAGGCAGAGGGAGAGGGAGAAACAGACTTCCCACTAAGCAGGGAGCCTGGTGCAGTGTTGGATCCCAGACCATGAGATCATGACCTGAGCCAAAGGCAGACCTTAACTGACTGAGCCACCCAGGTGCCCCAAAAAGAGATTTTTAGACTCTTCCTGTTTCCTTCCACTTATGGCAGTAGGTATTTACCAGTGTTTAATGTTCCTAGTGCTACTGCATGTCTCATGATAGAAGCAAACTTTTATTCCATAGTTGAGACAGCAGAGAAGTATTTAGGCAGTGTTTTTTGACTCTCCTGCATGGGTGCTGTTCCCTTCCTCAGGTCTGTATCATACATAAGTGACCCTTCTTAGGGTCTTTTGAGATCATTTCTGTGAGGGGTCAGTGGAGAAAGAGCCTGTACCAAGATGGTACAGGCGCCTTCAATTTTCACACTGTCCCTCTAGTCCACACTCAGCCTTCACCAGATTGGGAGCTATTCTAGCCAAATGGTTCTTATCAATATCTGGTTTCATATTCCCAGAAAAACACATGACTTGATTCCACTGTCCCTGAAACACTTTCTCTCCTTCAATTTTAGGGTCATTACTGGTTCTATAACCAAAGTGCTCCAGTACGTTTGGGGAAAAAAATGCATGAATTTGACATTAGTCAAGCTCTTTTCTGTTGTAATGGTGGAGAGATGCTACTATTTATAGTTATGTATATCATGAAGTGGAAACCTATAGTCCATTAGCCTTTTGGAATACTAATGTTTTTCTTTACCATTAAACAAGGCACAAGTATTAGCCTCCAATTGAATTGATGTAGAGGATCTGACAGGCCGAAATATTTATTGTTCATTTGGTATTTAATAAGATAAGACTAGAAGAATCTGAAAGACCTTTGTATTTTTAAGTAAAATGATATTTTTATAATTAAAAAGCTAGTGCTCTAGCTTATTAAAATATAATTTATATTCCACTAATTTTCAATTTGAGGAACTCTTTAATATAGGAAAACTGAAAAAAAAAAGAAAAATATAGAGATCCAAAGTTCATGAACAAAGAGAAAAACTAGATGTGCAACACATCTGCTTGAATTTTTTATTACATTTCAGTATTTAATTGAATTCTGAACTTTCTGGAGGGCAAGACAGAAATCAAGGCTTGTTATCAGTCAAGTAAGGTTCTGTTTTGAATACCACTTCTGTGTTGTAATAGACACTTTCCCTTCTCTAGGGTTTCAGGTATACATTAGCAGTATATTAATTTAGGGAATGAACCCTGCCTATACACTGATGAAAGCATATACCTAGAGGGAAATCCTTGCTATCTGCACAGAAATGATTCTCTAATCCTACCTAAGGGAAGACCAACCTAATAAAGGTGGCAATATATATAACTTAGATACAATACCCCTCAGGAAAGTATCTTACTCATGAAAGTAAAAATCTTTGAAACATTCTGCAGAATCTTTTCTTTATTAAACAAGTACCCCAACTTCTGACAAATGTGACTGCCTGGTGTTACAAAGAGAACTCAAGGTGAGTGATTACTTTGATTTAAAAAATGCTTTATAAAAGCTACATTTATTTCATTTTATATACACATATGTATAATGTACATAATATGTACATATTTAAATTATATAGTTAAAGTACAAATTAGATAATTTTCCATTTAAATAGTAAAAGCTTTATGTACCCTCACTTTCTGGCCTGACTGAATTTGTCTGTGTGTGTGTGGATGCATATGTGTGTGTGGGCATGTGTGTGCATGTATGTGTGTGTAAATGCATATGTGCATGAATACATGTGTGTATGTTCTACAACTAAAATTACATGCTTTAAATACAGAAATTCTATAGATGCCATAAGATATGATAGATAATTGTTTTTGCTTTAAAATCTCCTTGATTCAAAGTTTACTAGATCTAGGGAGCAGGGGAATTCTAGGTGAAATTTGGCTCTCCAAAATAGTACATGATTATAGAGAAGAAGAATAGAAAAGTAAGGAAGAAGAGTCACACACACACACACACACACACACACTCAGACATACACAAAATTGATAGAAATGAGTCTAATTTTATCACTTGGCTGTGAGTAAAGAAGTTTAGTATAAAAATCAGCCTGAAATTCAGAACAATGTCATATAACATGAGTTGAACCTTCAAGAAGCTACTATATTACCATTTTGAATGAATTTTGGCAGGTTATTTAAAGGAAATAGTTTATTTTTATAAGTAATTAGTAACTGATAATTTAGAAAAAATAGAACTGGACTCGGTAAACCAATGACTAGGTTAAATTTCATTGTTTTCTGAATACAATATCAGAATCTGGGCAGGAAAATGGTTTTCTTCTTTAGTTAACCACATATCCACTTTCATTATAAGAGAGCAAAATACTGGTAGCAATATCATCAATAGTCATGATTTATATTTTTATTTTTTTTAAAGATTTTATTTATTTATTTGACAGACAGAGATCACAAGTAGGCAGAGAGAGAGGAAGGAAGCAGACTCCCTGCTGAGCAGAGAGCCCGATGAGGAGCTCGATTCCACAACCCTGGAATCATAACCTGAGCCGAAGGCAGAGGCTTTACCCCACTGAACCACCCAGGTGCCCCAGTCATGATTTATTTTAAATCTACTCAGAATTTGTTGATATATGATTTTTATGTATCTCAGTAATACTTAGGAAACCTTTTAGAACATGCCTTAAACAAAAACTTAAAATACGAAAGCAACATTAAAAATACATGTTAATTATAATTATACTAAAACCTCATTTTCCAAATATCTGAGCATCTTTAAAAATGTATCTTTTTTCTGGGGTGCCCGGGTGGCTCAGTGGGTTGAGCGCCAGATTCTTGATTTCAGCTCAGGTCCAGATCTTGGGGTCATGAGATAAAGTTCCTCATCAGGCTCCCTGCATAGTGGGAGTCTGATTGAGATTCTCTCTCTCCCTCTCCCTATGCCCTCTCCTCCCTCATGCATGCATGCACTCTCTCTCTCTAAATTAAATAAATAAATGTATAAAATCTTTTTAAAAAATGTTTCATTCCCAACAATTTTTTTATATCCATAGCACAAACTTCACTTTAGCTTTTGAGTTTTAGAAGGAAAAAGTTGGTTTTCCCTCTGATACTTTGTTAATAACCTTCACTTTACATATGAGGAATTATACTGATTTAACAATTTAATTGATCATCACAAGTTAGTAAAATTCATTTTGATTTTTTTAAACTTAAGTTTATGAAGAACACTTATTTTATATAAAAATGACTGATAATAACAGAATTCCTTGAGGATTTAATCAATGATTCTTACAATATCAGGAAACGTAATATCTTCCTTTACTCTTACTCTACCTGTTAAGTACATTTTTTTTGCAATGATAGAAAACAAGGATGTTTATTTCTTCCCATTTGAGTAGTCACTTTAACCAGTGTACCAAGCACACCAATATTTTGTTTTACCCTATCATTAATATAGTGATGTGTAGTTATTGACTTATGACTTTAAATCTATTTTTCCTCTTTAACTATGAAGTAAAATTTCCATGTATTAACAGCCCTTAATATTACTATGATGTATGGGTCATCAGATTTAATGAAATCACCATGATTAATGACACTATAATGGTTTAATTAAAATAAATGAGTAAAAAGTAGAAAAGATGAAATATAGTATAACGATATGTAAGTCACAGTCAGTTAAACAGATGAACTTATTACAAATTAAAGTATTTAAAATACAAGTAATTAACCTCATAAGAAATTTGACCATGATACAATACAAATTAATGTTTGCAAATATATTATCCAGTACTTCAATAAATATCCACTAAACACCTTCCCTGTACACTGCTAGACAATAAGGAAAGTCCAAATGGAATTATATTGCATTAGGATATATCATATTGCATCACTAAAACTTAAAGAATCTCTTAATACAATGTAGTATGTGCTAAAAGACCTGGTTTTAGTCAGTCTTGTCTTTTCTTTCTTTCTTTTAAAGAATATTTTTTTTATTTATTTGAGAAAGAGAGAGTGAGGGTGGGAGGGCAAAGGGAGAGAGAAACTTAAGCAGACTCCCACTGAATGTGGAGCCTGTCTCAGGGCTCCATCTCTCCACCCTGAGATCATGATCCTGAGATCATGACCAGACCTGAACTGAAACAGAGTCGCACTCTTAACCAACTATGCCACCCAGGTGACCAATTTTATAAGAAATATGCATAAACTGGGAGGCTTAACTAGCAGACACTTATTTATCTCAGTTCTGAAGGCTGGGAAGTCTAAGATCAAGGTTCTGGAGGATCTGTTGTCTGGCGAGAACCAGCTTCCTGGTCACAGATGACTTCCTTCCTGCTGTATGGGGAAGAGAGAGAAAGAGGAGGCAAGCTCTCTCCTGTTTCTTCTTACAAGGGCCACAATCTCATTCATGAGGACTCCACACTGATTACCTAGTTAATTTCCAAAGGCCCTACCTCCAAACGTTGGAGATTAGGCTTCGACATAGGAACTTTGGAGGGACACATTCAGTCCAGCAGACATAAACAGAAGATTAAAAATGGATAAGACCTATGATAGCAATAAGAGTAAAATGCTATGGGATGAAATTGTAGGCAGACTCTTATTAACTTGGGAAAGTAGCAAAAACTGTGTGGAGTCAGAGACATACAGCATTATTATTTAAGCTTAAAAATAGTAATTCCAAAATTATGGAGTAAGCTACAATAACTTACTCTCAAAAATTTTAATTAAAATTGATTGCTTCCTTTAGATATCCAAATATTTCACAGTCCTTTCATATCTTGACTTGAATGGCAAGAAAGAACATTAGGTATTAAAAATAAGATTCTCTCCAAAAATAAAAAGCTATAAACTCATTTGTACTTTCCCCTTGTTTTCATTCAGGAATAGGAACCCAGATGGTGACCTTTTTGACTAGAGTTGAAGATCCTAGGACTAATTACATAGACTTAATATTTCCTTTAAGCAATGTGACTACTTAGGATGTATATGTGTTAGTGCATGTGTGTGAGGCATGTATGTGTGTACATGTATGCTCAATTTACAATATCAATTGAAATTCATATTTATTATACCAATAAGCCAGCTTCTTTATATCTGAATGATACATACATATCAAAGAAAAAATGTTTTCTGGAAGATTTTCCTTCTTGTCTGTCTTTCTGTATTCCTTTCCTATCTCTGTCCTTTTCTCATTCCCTCTTTGCTCAAATAGATATTGACTGCGGCTACTAAGTAGAAAGCATTCATTTCTAGAAGAGTTTATAAATATATCCCTTATGCATAATTAACAACAAATAGATGATAAGGTAGATGATAGATAATAGATGTAAACATGTGGATGTACACATACTCATGAATACATGCATACACACACATATCACACACATGTATATAGTAAATGACTATCAGTTTTCCTGGACATATCAAATTCTCTAAATAATACATTGTTAATTCTCTATGTAATATTTTATACTCATTTATCCAGTCCATATATTTCTTAAACTTGTAAGATAGACATATATGATTGGTGCTCTTCATGGCAAGCTGAACACAACAACAAACAAAACAAAATAGACTCAGGCCTAGTGTTTCTTTTTCATTCCAGTAGAAATGAGAGAGATAATAAACACTTACAAATATATATGGTGCTCATATATACTATGAAAAAAAATGAAGCAAAGTATATGATAAGATTATGTTGGTGCTATTTTTTTAAATTTTTTAAATATTTTTATTTTAATAAACATATAATGTATTTTTATCCCCAGGGGTACAGGTCTGTGAATCACCAGGTTTACACATTTCACAGCACTCATCATAGCACATACCTCCCCCAATGTCCATAACCCAACCACCCTCTCCTGTCCCCCCTCCCCCAGCAACCCTCAGTCTGTTTTTTGAGATTGAGTCTTTTATGGTTTGTCTCCCTCCCAATCCCATCTTTTCATTTTTTCTTTTCCTACCTCCCCCCAACCCCCCCCCCCCGCCTTGCATCGTGGTGCTCCGAAGGTGCTATTTTTTTTTTTAAGATTTTATTTATTTATTTGACAGACAGAGATCACAAGTAGGCAGAGAGAGAGAGAGGAGGAAGCAGGCTCCCCGCTGAGCAGAGAGCCCGATGCGGGGCTCGATCCCAGGACCCTGGGATCATGACCTGTGCAGAAGGCAGAGGCTTTAACCCACTGAGCCACCCAGGCACCCCTGTTGGTGCTATTTTAGATGAGAAGGTCAGGAATGGCCTCTTTAGGAAGGTGAGATTGAAGAAGAGATTTTATTGAAATGAGAAAAAGCAGGCATGTTTCAATCAGAGGGAGCAGCATGTGCAAGGTCCCTGAGCATGACTGTGTGTGGTACATTTGAAGAACAGTAAAAAGGCAAAAGTGTCTGAAGGACAAAGACTGCAAAGGAGACCATCAGTAACTGAGACTGGAGAGGTGATTAGGAACTACGGTAAGGAACTGGACTCATATTTAAATTGGTAACAACTGGAGGAATTTATTGTTTGAAATGATCTCTCAGGCTATGTGGAGACTGTATTATAGGGGATCTGACAGAAAGGGAAACAAGGAACTGGTAGTTTTATGGAAGTACAGGTAAGGGACATGGTGGCACAGACTATGGTAGCCGTGCTAGGCATGGTAATTATGCATCTAAAAAAAACAATTTATGACTATATAGCTTGGTGCATATTCATAAAATGAACATATTCACATTCCCCAGAGTTACCAGAAGCTCAAAACAACCCCCCCAAAAATATATATATAAAAAATAAAGCACTGCCAGCCTCCAGAATGATCACCAAAAGAAACAACTTCCTCACAAAAGTGACCATGTTTCCAATTTCTAACTGTAGGTTCATATTGTCTATTTTGGGTTTTGTTTTGTTTTGTTTTGTTTTGCTCAGTATTTTGTTTCAGCCATTCATTCATTTTATTGAATGTAACATATTTTATTTACTCTCATTACAATATAATATGTCATGGTATGTTTATTTACATTTAGGTTATTTGTTTATGAAATTCTTGTACAAATTTGTGGTTTCATAAGCACTCCTATTTTGGGGGTTTATTACTAGGTATAGAATTGCTGATCATAGGATACTGACAATTTTCCAAAATGATTGTACCACAGTATACTCCTACTAATGGTATCAGAGTTCTGATCACTCCACATCTTCACCAATACTACATATTCTCTGTCTTTTTATTTTTAATAATTCTGGTGGGTCTGTACATTAATGTAACATAGGAATTTAATTTATATTTTTCTGATATCCAATAAAATAGGCAAGATTTAATAATTAATAGGCCACTGACTATTCTTCAATGTCAAGTGTTCATTCAAATTTTTAGTCCATTTTTGTATTGGGTTGGTTTTTATTTTTCTTATTCATTTGTAGGAATTTTGAACATATTTATAAAATGTGTTTAATTTTAACGTTTTCCTTTTTTGTTCCTCACCTTAATGATGTCTTTTGATGAACAGATGTTCCTAAATTAATTTTAATGATGCCCATATTATCAATTATTTCCTTAGTGATTAATGTTTTTGTACTTCTGTTTTTAAAAAGTCTTTGCCTTACCCTGAGGTCAGAAAGACATTCTCTTATGTTTTCTTCTAAAAGTTGTGTGGTTTTAGATTTGAAGGGGAGCAAAATGTACCACCCCAAAATGTGCCTGTTTGGCATGAGAATTATTTCAGGCTGATTATTTATAAGAAACAGGGGACATAGGAAAAGCTCTGCAGACTGAGTAGAAATTGTCCTATTCTAAAGAGACATTTACATTTATAAAGGAAATCTCCATCTACAAGGATATCTCCTTCTCTGTACCAGGAAGAAGAGGATGTCTAAATCTCTAGAAATTTGTATCAATGGAGAATATAAGAACTTAAATCTAAAAACAACCATATCTTTGATTACTGCACTTTGCCTGGTAACTTCTCCCTTTCCCTAAAATCTTCCTTGGTCTTTAGCTAGACATGATATTTAAAGTGGTGGTTTGAGCTGTCTTGGGGAGTGTAACCAAACCAAAGGGAATCCATCTACCAGTAAAGCTAGAAGCCAATAAAAACTGACATACAGCTTTTGCTAGATAGGCAGTTTATAAGTGTGACATCACCTGGGAGAATGGGGACCTAATGCTCAAAAGTTTCAAAATTCAATGACTTGCAAGTGAGAGTTTTTAAGAGGGATATTTTAGAGGAGTCTGCAGAGAAGCAGGAGACCATTCATTTGTACATCATGCTAGCAGGTGCTCTGACGTTACTTCATCTGGTCCCTTGGAGGTCTTTACCTCTCAAGAGACTTGGAATCTGAAAAATATCTTTATTCTTTATGTTAGAGATTTTGTTTAGAGTGATTAATTTTATGTTAGTGGGGTTGCATTCCTGCATGTGTCTTTGAGTGTTAAGTGAGCACTCCCATCTCTAGAACCTAGACTGCATGTTCCTTGGCCCGTCCAGCCATACCTGGGGATGATATGACTTTTCATCTGAGCTGAGAAGATGGACTTTTCTTCAAGAGTTATGCAGTTTTCTGTTAGCAGTGGCTGTGTCTAGGTAGTGAGATTAAAGTGACTCTTGTTTTTCTTTATTATTTTTGCATTTAGTACATTTTTGACACACTCTTTTATTTATTTATTTATTTTTTTAATAGAAAAGGACTTAGTCATTTTCCTGGGTCTCTTCTATGTGTATGGGAGGTAAACCTGTCATTAAACTCCTATTCTTATTTTTCTCCTATTAATCTGTCTTTTATTATGGGGTGGGTTGTTAGCCAAGAACTAGAAAGGTAGAGGAAAAGTTACTTTTTTCTCCTTCACATCTTCATATTTCTAAACTAATTTTGAGTATTGTAAGGTAGAAGTAAATATTCACTCTTTTCCTTATGGATTTCCAATTGACACAACACTATTTATGAGCAGATTATCTTTCCTCCAGTGAATCACATAAATCGTACATAAATTAGGTGGTGGTAAGTGTTAGGTCTGTCCTTATGTCAATGGTGAGTCCCAGTCCCCAGCCTTGGTTCTTACATTCAGTCAAGAAGGACTTCAGAGCAAAATTCTTTTTTTTTTGTTTGTTTGTTTGTTTTAAAGATTTTATTTATTTATTTGACAGATAGAGATCACAAGTAGGCAGAGAGACAGGAGGAAGCAGGCTCCCTGCTGAGCAGAGAGCCCAATGCGGGGCTGGATCCCAGGACCCTGGGATCATGACCTGAGCCAAAGGCAGAGGCTTTAACCCACTGAGCCACCCAGGCACCCCCAGAGCAAAATTCTTAAGCAAACATTTAATAGTAGTTTGAGGGAAAGCACACTGTCAAGATGGCAGAGAGGACAGGTCCAGGGGTGGTAGCTGCATAAGGGCATGGGTTTGCCTTTTCTTTTGATGTTTGAGTAGGTTATGGGTCATTATTAGGGCGGTTCCTGTGTAAGAATGCAGCCAGTCTTCTAGGGAATCCCACCTGTCAGAAGGGGGACTTTTTGACCTACATGGTCCTTGTCAGAACTGTTATGGCAGCCTTCCCTCCCAGGGTGGGGGTTAAAACCACAATGTAAATGTATTATAATGAAGCTTCAGTTTACCTTAACATAGTGGTTATAAGGAAGGATGCGTGCATGTCTTCCCAGCTGTTTGGACCATGGTTTCTGCCCTTTTATCAGTCCAAAAGCACTTGCTCCCTGCTTATGGCTATGTCTACTTTATCACCTAGGCTCTTCCTCTTTTTTTCCCTTTTTTCTTTTTTTTTTCCCCTTTTCTTTTTTCCCTTTTTTTCCCTTTTCTTTATGCCAATACTACCTTGTCTTAATTCACGTCTCTGTATCATCAGTCTTAATATCTAGTATTATCCACCTTTGTTCTTCTAAATTAGCTTGACTATTTTTGGCAAACTGATTGAAAATAGTCTTCAATTCTATATAATTAATTAAATTTTCATCTTTCAAATTAGTACATGTTGGATAAAAACAATGGAAATTTTAATAAATTACCAAATATTTAAAATTATGACAAATTTTATACAAGTAATAGACTTAAAATTAGGTAATAAACACGACTATCAGCAAACATCTGAGTCTTTAATCTACATTTGATTTTCTTCCTTCGTTTTTGATGATTTAAGTTTAAGGTAGAAATTTTAAATGCAATATTAAAATTTCTTGGAAATAAACTTGTAAAGAAAAAACACTCTTGTTTTTCTTTACTCACTGTCCACTATTCACTCACACTTAGAACACTCCACAGCACTTCTGACACAAGATATGGGAGGACTGCCCCCAACCCAGGAATTCTGTGACACTTGCTTGATGTCCTACAATCACTGCTTGTGCTTGTAGTTGACTGGCTATAAATCAGAGTTTCCTACAATGCTGTCTTGGGTTTGATAAATTTGTCAGTACAGCTCACAAAACTCGGGAAAACATTTTACTTACTATATTACCAATTTAATTATAAATGGATGTAACTCAGGAACAGCAAGATAAAAAGAATGCATAGGGCAAGGTATGTGGGAAGGGGCATGGCTTCTCCTGGGTGTGCCACATTCCCAGAACCTCTGTGCAGATCAACCTGGAAGCTCTCTGAACCCCATCATTTTAGGATTTTGTAGAGGTTTCATTACATAGTCATGGTTGATTAAATTATCGACCATAGATGATTAATCCAATCTTCAGTACCTCTCCCTCCCAAGAGGTCAGGGTTTGGGGCTAAAAGTTACAACCTTCTAATCACATGGTTGTTTCCCTTGGCAACCAGTTCCCAGCTTTAGAAGCTGTCCAAAAGTCATCTCATTAACATAAACTCAGCCTAGTAGGAAGGGTCTTGCTATGAATGACAAAAAAACATTCATTTCACCTTCATGCTCAGGAGCAATTTCTGAAACTGGGGACAAAACTAAATATTCTAACAAAGGAAGACCTTAGCTTTTACATAGAAATTTTCAAGGGTTTTAGGAGCTATGCACCAGAAACAGTGGACAAAGAGCAAATATGTATTTCTTTTTATAAATCACAAAATTCAAAGATAAATAATGTTGGGTTTATTGCATTGTAAAATACATGGGCAACTTTAAATCATTGTCAGTGTTAAAAATTGATGAGAATTTGAATTCAGACTCATCATATAATATTTTCCTCTGAAAGTTAATAACAAAATTTCTTTTTAGAGCTCAAAATTCTAGAAAGAAATTAAAAAACATGCTTTCTGTTTTTTTTAATTAATCTTGTCTTCTTTAGTTCTAATTTTATAACTTTCTTTGAGAGATTAGCAGTAGAATAATCTGGAAATGTCAGCAACACTCAGTCGACTTCTCTAGCTGTATGGAATTATCTCTGATTTACTTGTTTATATTCTTATCCAATCAATCAGCACGTTTACTCAACCTCAACAACATAATACATATGGAATCTGTCTGCTTCCCATCATCTTCACCTTTACTATCCATGTTCAGCTTTACCTGGACTCTGGCAAACACCTAATTGGTCTAATTTCCTCTCTTGAGTAAGTCTATTTTCCACAAAACAGTAAAGAGTTTTAAAAACCATAGCCAGATCATCCAAGCCTTGCTCAAAGATCTCAATAATAAACTTCATGACACACTTAGACTTGAATCCAAATGCTAACATGTTCTGTGATGGGGTTCAGGACATACTACCCCAAAATATAACACCTTGACATATTGAATATTTAAGCTGAGGAAATCTGAGAAAATGGCAGAAGTAGGGAGCTCACTCTTGACTTCCCTTTGCTCATTCTTTTTCCCTGACACAAGTCGTAAAATTCTCATGTGAGAGGAGCCGTCCCTTTATCCAGGAGGAAGGGAGATATTTTTATCAGCAGAGACAGGGAGGGAATTTGGGGCTGAGAAATCTGTATAAACAAACCTTGCTAAACTAACCCTTACCTTCCCAGATACTTCTCCATTCGCTATCCCTAGCCCAAGCCCCTTGTTTTGTTAATTCCTTACAAATTTGTTTGTTTATTTGGCTAAAAGGTATAAAAGCATTCTGCTTGATCACTTCCTGGGTCTTTATTATCTTGAGAAGTCTCCCAGAAACATGTAAAAATTCAATGAAATCTGTTTGTTTTTCTCTTGCTAATCTGTCTTCGTGAGTTTAGTTTTTGGACCCAACAAGGGACCCTACGAAAGATGAGAAAAACATTTTCCCCTCCTACAACTGTAGAATATCTTTGCCTGATATGTTTAAAATAGTATCTTCCCACTTTTTCTGAGGTCACATGTGTTTGCTGTCAGTCTTCTTACCCTTCTTTAAGTATGTGAGGCATACTCTTACCTCAGGTCCTCTGTATTGCTGTTTCCCCTTTTTGAAACGTTTTCTCCTGAGATATTTGCACAACTTGCTCTTTGATATATACATATCCTCTTAGGTGTCACCTCTTAGGTGACATATCTATATCTATATATGTCATATGTACATATGTACATATGACGTGTGTGTGTGTGTGTGTGTGTGTGTGTATCTATCATCTATCTATCTATCTATCTATCTATATCTATCTCCTCTTAGGTGTCACCTAGAGGTGATATACATATATCACCTCTTAGGTGACGCAAAGGACATCCTCACTCAATCTAAAATAATACCAGTTTCGTCTGGAGTTGCAAGCTAACTTTTTACATGTTTCTAACTCTAAAAATGCAAATACACAAACTTATTGTTCTACATTTCTATGAAACCTTATTTCTTAATGACCTGAAAACATCATGGATGTTCTGAACTCTAAACTTCATTAAATTACTTCTTCCATTAAAACTAATAATTACCTCTGGGTGAACATTATATGAAAAAAAATCAGTGTATCTTATTAATTTAATATAAATTTATTAAGTTCAAACATAAGTTACTGGGGATTCAAATACATTTAAAACATTATCCACTGTCAAGGAGTTATTATTCAAGTGGAGGAGACAGATGTTTAAAAAAAAAAAAAATAGCACAGACCCAAAATGGCAGCACTTTGGCCAAGAACTTAATACACACCTGGACTAGAGTTTCAACCTCCCCCAAAAATGTAGTTTTAACCAGTTAGTCAGGAATTTTCTGAGAAGCACCCATGAGGTAATCTGTCACATAGACCCCCTCCATTCCCCAAAGGAAGATGAGGTGACCTACATGATAAAACATTTCATTTTGTCCAACTTCTTGGAGTTCCCCTCTACTTGCTAGATGGGGTGCTGCCCAATCACGAATCATTTAATAAAGCTAGTTAGATCTTCAAATTTACTCAGTTGTATTTTGTTTTTTAACACAGACAAATCAGCTAGTAAGTGTATAAAATATCGAGATAGAGGATAACACATGGTTTTCAATGAACACAGTAGAAAAAGCCCCTCATCTAGAATTGTAGTTCAGAGAGGACTCTCAGGGAAGATGATGCCTGCACTGATTATTAAAAGAACTCAAAATTATTTTTAATGCAATACTATCTTCTAATTTCTTAATTTTTCACCAACTAAGGTACATTTAGGTTTGACATTCTATTTTCTAAGCTATTGCTAAAAATATTATAGATCATATCAGGTGAAGATTGGCAGAACTAGTAAACTCCTCTGAATCAATACTGAAATATGAATTGTTAATTGTTGTGTTTATGTGCCTGACCAGCAGAATACCTACACAATAATAACATTATCTAAACCGCTCAGTGCTGTCAAGGGAAAAAAAACAAACAAACATGCCATTTGAAAGAAAAAGAACTGCTTTACTGGAGACAAGATGAATCATATTTGCTCTTTCCTGTTATTGACAAAGCCTATCATGTTGTCATAGAAAGAAATTTGTTTGACAAGCATGTGTCTTACTTGTGATTTCTTTTAAAAAGCAAAACATTTTCTAAGATACACTCAATGAGTTTTAATAAGAATCTTGTTATCTTCGAAATCTGAGAAATTTAAATGTACATGAAATATCAAAAATACAATCATAAAGCACGTGTTTTCAACTTTAGTCACTACTTTGAGCTGAATAAAACTGACAGGATAATAATATAAATGAAAGAAAACAAATTCAGAATAAAGATTCAAGGACATCTTTCAATGTAGAGAACTATAAGCTTCAGGTTTGGCATAAATAATAGTCATTCTCATTGAAGAAATAAGGAGAATCAGTGTTGAATGTTAAATTCCTCACAAGTAAAGGAGTATTGAAATAGAAAAGGAAAGGAGTGTGGAGAGAAAATAGAAGCTTTTCTTATTTGTGTAACACTTTATAATTACTCCATTCAGAATGATGATAAAATAAGCCTGAATAAAAGTAAGGATATTAAAATTTTTGTAATTAATGAAATATAGCTTAAGATAGTTGAGACAGTTGGGGAGCAAGAATTACTGTCCTCTTCAAGAGGTCCTAATGATGTGGGAAACAAAGACAAAACAAAAATTAAATTTCCATATTACTTACAGCCCATTGCCAAGTCCTTGAAACAGGCAAAGTGAACTTCTTCTAGGAACTCAGCTGCCTGTTAGTACTTTGCTAAAGGCAAGAGGCAATCTTAGCACTGTGTGCCACTCCCCCCATGTCACCCCCCCAACCCCCTCCTTGAGTCTACTTTAACATATAATAATTCCTTCAGAAACTTCCTTTATCTTTACCCCCTAAGATATAGGTTGGTAATCATCCCCCAAACATATGACCCACTGATATGCATCTGGAGAGTCGCATGCCTAAGGTTTTATTAGACAGTAATAAATTACCTTTTCATAACATAACTAGTCCCCTTAGGATCCTGGAAACCTGGCTTCCAAATTACTTAGAGACTTATGCTATCCCTAACCCCCTCCCAACTTGAAAGTATATAATCAATCACCTATCACAACTCCAAGGCAGCTCTTTCTGCCCATGGCCCTGTTCCTGTGCTTTAATAAAGCTATTTTTTGCACTGAAGGTGTCTCAAGAATTCTTTCTTGGCCATAGGTTCTGAACCCCAACATATTCCTACATCACTTCTAGCTCAACTAGAATTAAATTGACATGAGACAAATTAACAGGAGAAAATAAAACTTAATAGTGTATGTATGGGGGATCCATACAGACATGGAAAGACAGTCAGCCAAAATAAGGTGTATATGTCACTCTGAGCTAAGAGAAGGGGGTAGGGATCTGAGACATCAAAGGAAAAGAATGCACTTCACAGGGTGATAAGAACAGCAGATATTTGGTAATTAGATGTTTGCCCTGCCATAAAGATGGGCCATTCAAGTAAAATTTATTTCTCTTAATAACCCTTTCTGGGAAAGACCCCCCAACTTAGTTTTGTTTGTTTGTTTGGTTTGGTTTAGTTCTCTTTTTTTATTATTATTATTTTTTAATGTAGTAAGAGAGGGACAGAAGTTTCTCTTGAGCTCTTATTGTCTCAAATCTTTTCAGGTGAGACTAAACTTCATGTCAGGATTTTGAGGTGTCTTGCCCTTGGCCCCTACAAAACATACTTCAGATTTTTTGTAGCCAAAAATATATGCTCTCATGGACTAAATTAATATCTAAAAGTTCTTAAACAACAACTTTTTATGTTGTGTAGACAGTAAAAGAGACACCTACTTATTTTCTTTTAATCTGATAAAAATGCCCCGAAATCAAAGGATATGGTCCTAACTAACTCATAAAATGTTTTGACTAGCAAGAGTTTAAATTTAAATTTAAATTTAATAGATAACTCATTTTTAGGGCTACAGTGTAAATCTTGACAGATAGATTTTTAACTCAGAATGTGGTATTCCTTATCTTGACCTTGTAGAGGAGGAAAAATCATTTCTCCCTACCTTTTTGAATTCTTGGCTGAGACTCCCTATAATAGATTAACAAGAGAAAAAGAGACAAATTAATTATACAAGTATTCCTTATGTTTACATGAAAGATACTCAGAAAAGATTGGATAAATTCTCCAAGAGATGACCCAAGCCACTACCTTAAATACCAGCTTAATGTCAAAGACTAAAGATATATGTACAGGGGCGGTGGGGGAAGGGGGAGTTGTTAATAATTTATTGGAAGGTTAGAGGAAAAAATGATGTTTAGTAAACTAATAATTACCCTACCTTACAGATAAATATCTCAGATAAAAAAGTTATCTATTAAAAACTTAGGACTCCTTTGAAACGTAAATCTCCTTTATAAAAATGAATCTCTCTTACAAAATAGTAACTGGTGCTCTTTTTTTTTAGTCAGTTCAACACTCAGTGGAACTCAAACTCAGGACCTGGGATCAAGAGTCACAGGCTCCACTGACTGAACCAGCCAGGTGCCCCACTTTTCTTTTTAGAGCTTGTCCTGTGTCTGCAGTTTCTCAGAATAATCCACTCAAAATATTTTTTACCGCAAAGAGGCATATTTTGAGGTGGCGTATTCTGCTACATGACACCTTTTACTTTGACTTGATTCACTTTCTTTCTTCTTTTGAAAATGTCTTCTTTTGAAAATGAAAATCTTTTCTGAAAAGATTGCATTGTCAGCAATCTTTTCATTCAAATGGATGACATCTTTCCTACATCTACTTCATCACCTAGCCGTACAAACAAGAGTGAATCAGGCAAAACGAATTAAATCAAAATCAAACCCAAACAACCAAGACATTTACTTAATTCCGAATCTGTCCCTTTCCCATCCATTTCTCTCAACAGCTACAGTCTAGTTTACAAGGTTACAGAGGGTTTATTTTACCAAATTGCTTAGTTTCATTTTTAAAGTTCTACACCTCCTGGTTCACTAAGGACAACTCTCCTGGTGCTCACTGTCACCTCGATGGAAGTTTCTCTTCTACTGTCCTTTTGGACATCTCTTTTCCCAGTCACCAAGTCACTAACTTGCGTGACCATGCTACCCAATCTTCCTTGAAGACCTCACCTTCCTTCACTGTTCCAAGGACTACTCACATCCCATTGGTATCCAGATTGTTTCCTCTAATTCATGTTTCTGTTTCTCTTTGATGCTAAGTTAATATAATTGTCTGAGGGAGTATTTTAAATTTTATTTAGCAATGTTGTCACATACTGAGTTATCTAGGGCAGAAACTTGAGCGATATTCTTAAATCCCCTCTTCGTCTTACATTTGTTAAAAAAAAATGAGACAAAAGCCCTAAAACGGAGTTGCTTATGCTAAGTCTTATGTGACCAATCTAGACTTGACTTAATACAGTTTAGGCTGTTCCAGAAATAGAACCTTAAACCACTCATTCAGGAATTGCCTGGTGAACACTAGTTGAGTAATCTGCCTGATAGACCCTTGCTGTCCCCTAAAGAAAAGTAAGCTTTCAATAACCAACCTGAATTTTTTACAATCTAATTTCCTTGTTCCTACTCCCTTCTGCCTGTAAGTCTTTAGTTTTGTACAGCTCCATGGAGCTCCTTTTATATGCTAGACTGGATGCTACCAATCTGATTTTTGCTCAATAAACTCTAACAAGTTTTAATATGTCTCACTTTATCTTTAACACTCTTAAATTCATCCACCAGTTTCCTATGTCTTAAACATCTTAAAACTGAAAATTCTCTTCATTACATCTAATTTACCATAACATAGTCACAGGCTCTGGTCTGAACTTCCATATCAGTCCCTTGACAAGTGGGGACAAGTTGCATTGCTGAAGATAACAGTTTACTGACCAGCACACTGTTTTAAAATTCACAAAGTCTACAGTCTTTAAAAATCAGACATATCACTTAAAATCCAGACTTCCATTTCATCTTAAATCATTGGATAATTCTGGGAATCGTTGTCTGATTTATACATTAGTTGTACATTTAAACTGCTATAAAAAAAGGAGATCAGATCTGAAAATAAAATAACTTAAATATATTATGTTATTGCTTTCTTAAGTAATCAAATTTTTATTTACTAATTTTTAATATTTTATTTATTTGTCAGTGAGACAGAGAGAGAGAGCATGCACAAGCAGGGTGAGTGGCAGGCAGAGGGATAAGTAGGCTTCCCACTGAGCAAGGAACCCAGTGCGGGCAGAACTCAATCCCAGGTCCTTAAGATCATGACATGACCTGACCTGATGCTTAACCAACTGAGCCACCCAGCTGCCCCATAACCATATTTTTAAAGTGACAAAGTAAGGTAAAAAAAAACAAAAAAAAATGAGAGAGGGGGGATAGACTTTTTTTTCAAGTTTATATTGGAAAAGTGAGATTAAAAATTCTGATGATAAAAACATTTTTCCTCAAATCACATAAAACTAAAAAATTCAAATCCTCCTCCAAATATAAACAGTAGCATAATAAGTACTGAGATCAATTTTCCCTAATCTAAGTGTACCGTGGTTTATTTTGTTACCTATTGAAGGACACTAGTTGCTTGCCAGTTTTCAAAGATAAAAATTAATGTAAGAAATATTTTTGGATCTTAGGTAAAAATAAGTTTTCTTACTGTTTCTGATACATATTCAGGCTGTTATCTTCAGTTTAGATGTATAAATATATTCTCTGAAAATAATTTTGTTCCTTATTTTTGATGTTCATATTTTCTTTTATTGTCTTATTTGCTCATATATGTTAAATTGTGGACATTCATAATTTGTTCAAGACTTTGAAGTGTATACTTCTTTTACCTTTGTGTATTAACCAATCATGTTAAGGGCGCCACATATGTATATTGATCTTCAATTTTGTTAAATGTTTATTTGGAAACTCTTAAGATTATATAATATTTCTTTTTTTAATTTGGTTTTTGCTTTATAAAATGAGCAAATGGTTGTAGAGTAATAGCCTGATAGGGTAGCACTGAATTATATTTATTAGTATTTTATTTAAAATGTTTGCCTTGATTTTTATAAATGAGATGGCCTACACTTGAAAAGCATTTAAAAGCAGTTAACGATAGATAATGTTTTATAAGTGCTTTAGCTATTTTTTAAATGTATAAGTTGTGTTCATCCTTGACTTCTTGATTTAATAACTCCAAAAATGTCCTATCTTATCTAAATATATACACAACAAAAAAAAAACAAGCCTACTTACTCCTCTATCCAATCTCATGTCCCATCTTATCATTCTGAATTTTTCAATGGGGTTTGGTAGCAATTTAAGTTTTTTACTGTTTCCAGGGTAGCTTTATAACTCGAGTAATATGTATATACTACCAGGTCTTGTTTTATCCAACTTAGATATAATATATTGACTCTATGTATAAAGATGAGAAAATTACCACATCTTTAATTCTTCACATCTTCTGTGCATCACAGACACAAACACACATACACTATATTAATATTTTACAATCTCAATATTTATCATATATCCCATTTCTAAACTATTGATATTTTTACCTTAATATCTATATTTAGATAGATTCAGTATTCATTATTATTCTTTTCACCAAAGGTCTTACTTTGTATCTTGGTTAGCTAAAATCTATTATATGAAAGCCAAATAAAATTTTCTCTGAATCTATAAGTAAAGAGAACTACAATATGATTCTTATAAGCAAAGAAAATGTTAGTAATTTTAAATTAAAATTTTAGAATTTGCCAGTTGACTGGTAAAAATAATACTATTAATAATAATAATAATGTGTGAATCTGGTTCATCAGATGATAGCAGCTGAAGATAATGTTCTAAATTTGTGCTAAAAACTATTCATTTTAAGAAATCTGTGACTTATGAAAATTCTTAGTAAAAATTTCAAAAACTTGTAATAATTTTCAAACATAGCTTATTCCTTTTATACTTCATCATATTATGATACCAGTTGTATTCTCATGTGTGATTCATTATGTGTTGACATTTTGACAACAAATAAAAATGTAAAAATAAGACATTTAATTCCCCCGTTGGAAATAAGAAACTTGACATCTCTCCTTTTCTTTTGCTTCAGAAAAAAAAAAAAAAAAGAAAAGTAATATAAATCATTTTGAAAACTAGACTAGATAGGCTCTTTGGCAACTTCATGACTCAGGAATGTCTCTTTCAATGGCTAAGTGCCATCTCTGAAATGTAAACACAAGTGACATAGCATTCTTGCCCCCTCGTTTTTATGGGAGGAGTCTAGAAATTTTGGTGGACACCTTGCTCCAAGTTGCAAAACTACCTCTTGTCCTAAAGATATGAGAAGTTTGTTTCTCCTGTGGATAAAGTTAAGTTAGCGAACACAAATAGTCACCCCAATTGCCAGATGATCTAAGATGAATTATGTGTGACAAGTGGTAACATCAAGCCCTTCTACTTAAGAACTACTCATTGTTCATTTTGAAAACGTGAATGTAATGGTTATATCTGCTTGGTGACACCAAGCGGTGAGAATTTTTCCATTTTTTTACTATCTTAGCAGATTGCTGTTTATGTGCAATACATTCTGATTTACTGCTTATCCAATAGTAAAAATCTTTTCTTTCTCTACTACCTGTGTGGACAGGTTTTTCTGGCTTGGAGGAAGGTTTTTTGCTTTTAATTACATTTCCCCAACAAACACAGTTTGATATATTTTATGTAGGTCAAATACTAACTACAAATTATGAAGTGTAAAACATCTTTTCAACATCTGCAAGGAATGTGAAACTATAACAATTTTTATTATAATATTTATTAGTGGAATTGCCTAATTTATTTAGTCATGGCAAAAATCATGTGCCCACATATTCATGAATTAATTTAAAAAATTAAACACATGGAGCAATTCCTCATTATATGCAAAGTTCTATATATGGCTCTGGGTATCTGTGTGGGGGGGTAAGAGAAATAAAGCACAGAACTTGCCATAAAATAACTCATCAACTCCTAAGAGAATTATTCTTTCTATGCAAGGAAAATCATTAAATACATTATAAGATAGAGTGAAATAAGCACTATTACTCCACCCACTTTAGAAAATGACCAAAAGTGATAACTCTTTTTGATCATAATAATCTCTTGGTAATAGTTATTTTACTAGTAAAAAATGTGATGTTTATTATAAATGAGATTTAAAAACTAATGCTGAAGGTAAATAACCATGATGGATGAGTATTTCGTATCAAAAAAAAATATATTAACTGCCTTTCAGGGAATCCCAAAAGGGGAAGGGAAAGCTCCAGTTTTTCCTGAAATGTAGAATCCCTGAGAACCACATTCATGGGATACTGAATAACACAATTTTAACAACATAATATATTGCTGGTTTGAATGGGAGTGAATTTTCTGTCAAGCTTTGATTATAATAATATTCTGAAAAGGGCATTAAAATTTTAAGTGTAAAAAACGTGTTATCACAAAATCAGAAAATAACATAAATGAAAGTGTGGATTTTTACCAGCTACACTCATGAAAGAGTAAAGTACTTATATTTTAAAAATATATGTATTCAAATGTATATTAGCATGTTATGGTTACTTATGAAAGCTAAATCGGAAACAGAAGAGACTAGGAAAATTCTGACTGGACTAACTTAATTAACACGATATAACAGAGTTTGGAAAAATCTATATTAGGAGACTTTTTTTTTTTAATCTTATTTTTAAGCAATCCCTACACCTAATATTGGCTTGAACTCACAACCCCAAATCAAGAGTCACACATTCTACTGACTGAGCCAACCAGGTGCCCCTAGATTAGTAAACTTTAAAAAATAGAAATAATCTTATAAATCTTATACACTGATGTTTTCGTAATATGTTCTCTAGGAAAAACAAAAACAAAAACAAAAACAAAAACAAAAACAACCCATGAAGTAAGAATAGGAAGAGGTGTGATTTCTTTTCATCACTGTGAAGAATTTGGAGAATTATACTATCAAATTAAACTATCATACTAAGTACTAGACTGAAATGTCAATTTCACAACGTGCTAATTTTCTTATAGCTCAAGCAGTACTTAAACTATAAAAATATAAAATTATTTTAAGATAGTGTACCTGTTATTTTTAAAATATGCATTTATTGACTAGTAATTTGCATCTTGTTGGTTGCTTTTCCCCTGCAATCAGGATTCTAGAATCAAAATCTTGTCACTTTGTATGTGATAAACAAAGATAGGAAATAGTAACAATATTTGAGACATAAAATTTTCTTACACCTTTATTAATTTGTATTATAGTGCACTTATATTTGTTTAGGCTGCAATTACCAAGTTCTGAAATGAGCAACAAGTTTAAAGTTTGTATTATATTAACCTGATGGTAGAAAATTACATAGAAGTGAGGCATAGGTATGCACACACTATTTCTTTTGGAATAATAGTGGTTTTGACATTAAATTGGCTATGTAGCGGTATATATGTTTTTGTGTGGGTTCCCCCACTGCCAGAATCAAAATAGACACTTAGCAAGGATTTATTTGAATGTAAGTTTATTTTGGAACTAAAAACGCAAAGAAAGGAAAGAAGAACCAAGGAATGAATAGGGTTTTTATTTAATGTTAATAGGTTTACACTGCATCATCTCAAAGTGGTTACACAATAGAAGCACACTGGAGAAGAGTTAAAGTATGATTCAGTGGGCCTTTAGCTATATGATCTGCAAAATATTTTTATGATTTTATTATTTTTTGAAGTTTCTTTAAAGGACAGTAAAAAAAAAAGCTTAGTTAAAATGCAAGATAATACATCGAATCACTTTATTCTAAAAGATAAATGAATATTACCAAAGCCTTTCTTTATTTTTAAGTAGAGCTTTTATTTTTACTTATTTTCCTCAACATAATCATTTCTGTTTCTTTTCATTTTCTTTTCTCAGATGGATAGTTTGAAAAGCATCCCATATGCTCTTTTAAAATCTCAAGTGGACTGAGCCCCAGTTTCCCTTAGAAGTAGCTGGATTATGCACTGTTTTTATCAGGTTCTCATCCTTGCTCATGTTCCCTGGGCCTACTTCCAAAAGAATCCATATGCATCTAAATTCTTGTCACAACCTCTGCTTTAATGGTGGTAGCTGGGCAAGACAAGCTGAGACTTAAGCATTACCACCCGCCAAAATTTAGTATAATTTTAGTATAGAAATGCTATTTATTCCACACTTCTTAATTCAAGTGTTTCCTCAAACTATTCTGTGATGTTTAGCAGCAATTTTCCTAGCTATTTGTGTTTTGCATCTTTCTTGTAAATTAGAAAATCTTCTAGACAGTATTTGTGCAATTTTTATACGACAACATTTTGGTTATTTTCTGGGTGTTTATTTAGTTTGGTTCCTTATTTAAATAATAATTTAAATTTAATTTAGTAATTAATTTTAATTATTTTATTTTAATAAATCCATTATTTTTATTTCAATTTATTATTAGGTTATTTTATTATAGACTTCTAGGTTCTCTAAATTAAATATAATTTTCAAAACAAAAATATTATCGATCACCTGTTAAAAGTTACGGTGTTTGGCAATGGTGTAGCAAGTATGGAACAAAATCTTGCTTTTGATAACCATTATTGTTGTTTAATGTTTCTTAAAAATAGGTTAACAATAAGAAATATTTAAATATGAATAAGTTAGGTGGGAAGAAAGAGAGGTAATTTAAGTCAATCACTTTCAGCTAGTCTCCTATTTAAAAATATTTGGCTTCTCTGAATATTTTTCCAATTGTACATGCTAAAATGTATAATATGTTATCCCTTACAATGATGATAAGGCTGATAGCTACTGGATAGTTTATTCTCCTTGTTCCATTGAGAGTTTTTTACTCACTACTCGAGCTGAATTAGCCTCTCCTACCACTCTGTGTCCTGTTGCCCTGGTAATTCTTACCCATAGCTCTTATCAATAGCTGCTAGCATATAATACATGTATAGGTTTATTTCCTATTTCCCCTACTGGAACGTAAGCACGGTGAAGACAGGGTCTTTGTGTTGTTTATGCACGGAAAATAGAAGACACTGAATCAATATTTGCTGTTTCAAAGAATGAATAAATCTACATAAAAACTTTGAAAAGAGAGTGTTCAGATTCCCATTTCCCAGTGAAAAACTTGATGTTTCTGAGCAGTTGAACTCATTTCTCAAGCCCATGCTGTTTTTAAAATTGAGAAAAATTCGGTAAGAGGTCTAATATAATCTAATGTTAAATCTACATTTTTTTACTACATCATCCTGACTCCAAGATGTAGCAATGTACCAATAAATGGTCGTCTTCTGTGAGAGGTTTTTCAGTGTGTTCGAGTGTGAGGTGACTGAAGGATATCACATTTGCTGCCCAGATCTCTGGCCCAACTTAGACCTATCTCATAATTAATTGGAGATTCTCAAAGTACAACAGAAACTTTATAAAACTCAATGTATTTTATGTTAAGGTTACCTACTGTGATCTTTTCTAAAATGTGAAACTGAATGAATATTTCATTAGACATTTTAAAAAGAAGTTCCAAGTAGCAGGGGTATGGCATATGCTATGTCAAAGAAATAGTAATATAGATGACATTGAGACGCTGACATTGTAAAATATTCATGATAATATAAGTATCTATTAAGAAGTTGGAATCATAAAAACTTCTTGCACTGGAAATACATTCTCTTTTCTCACTTAAGACTGTACAATGAGATGCCCACAGTATACTTACTTATGCACATTCTCTAATATTTTTGATGCTCTCAGACTATATCGGGGAAAAAAAGCTAGGTATCTGTAAATGTATATCCCAAGGTAGGATTCTAAACAAATAGTGTCTTTTTAAAAAGAATCTTAATAAAACTCTACTGAAGGTGAACCTTCTGGGCGGCCTTTTAGATATTTGTTCTCCCTGTCTCTGTCTGTCTCTCTCATACACACACATTCACACACCAAAAAAAAAAAAAAAAAAAAAAACAACCTTTTATTCTATGCTTTTTAATGGAATGATTATAAAATGTTTAAAATGTACAATATGTTATTCCTTATAAAGAACAAAACTATTTCATCTGAGGCTCACCAGGCAACCATATAACCAGATATCTCTAGAAGAGAAAATGGGAAGTTAAAAAGATTTGGTGTCTTCTCAAATATTTCATGTCCAGGAGATGTCAGACACTGCACTAAGGCAGTCTTTCTGATTCTAATAGTGAACCTAAATTCTGTAGTGTTAACTTTGGTTTCTCTTCCTCTTCCTCCTTCTCTCTTCCTCTCTCTGTTTCCTCTCCCTCCCTTCCATTTTTGTCTTTCTCTCACATTTGCACACCCCCTCTCATACCACAAAAATGTGATATTTCACTTCCTCAAAAAACAGTTATACTTTGATTTGGACATTGTCAGCCTTTCTCAGACTAAAAATAAATACTTATTTCCCATGAAGTACTAAGCATACACCATCTTATTATCAGACATCTCATGATTAGTTTTTATTTTTAAATAATAGTAGTTAAGAGCTATCATTTTGAATGCTTACTGTGAGATATTTTATTAGTATGGGATATTTTATTATTTTATTAAAGATTTTATTTATTTATTTGAGAGAGAGAGAAAGAGTGTGCACATGAGCGTGGGGGAAGGGCAGAGGGAGAGGGAGAAACAGGGTTTTCATTGAGCAGGGAGCCTGATGCAGGACTAGATCCCAGAGCCACCCAGGCACCCCAGTACAGGATACTTTAACTCATTAATGCATTAAGTAAATACTATTATCATCTCAATTTTAGAAATGGAAAAAAAATTGAGGATGAAGAGAGTTTTTAATTTGAGTAAGATGATATAGCTTAAGTGATTCACTAGTATTTGTGTCCAGTTTTTCCACCCTCTTTGTCTTGAAATTACATTTGATTCAACACTTGTTGTTTATCGCTTTCAAGATTTTATTTCCCTTACAATGAAGTACTTCTAGATATATTTGTTATATTTTACTTTACAGTTACTCATGGAAAATACAGCAATTATTTTCAAATATATTTATTTAATGTATCAGTAGAGTCAAGTTAAATAATTAATACTTACACAACCACAAGTATCCTCTTTTTTCCCCAAACATCAGTAGTACCACAACAGCTATTTTTATTTTTCACTGAGATAGAAAGTTAGACACCAGCTTTTGTTAAAGGTCCCTTAGAAAACTACATGTTTGAATTAGGAAACTGAGCAGGAAAAGAGGTAGGGAACTGACTAGAAGGAAGTAATCCCTAGATTTAAATTCATGGTTAGCCGATGAACAGATGTCTTTTTTTTTTTTTTTAATTGTAATTTTTATTCATGAGTGAGTAATTAGGCAGAAGATAGATTCAAGTAACAGTTTATTTACTTATTAAAGATTTTATTTATTTCTTTGAGAACAAGAGAGACAGAGATAGGGAGAGAGAACACAAACAGGGGTGAGAGGGAGAAACAGGCTCCTGTCTGAGCAGGGAGCCCGACACGGGGCTTGATCCCGAGACCCTGTGATCCTGACCTGAGCCAGAGTCAGATGCTTAACCAACTGAACTACCTGGGTCTCCCTCAAGTAACAGTTTAAATATCACATTGCTCTATAAGCCACACCTAGGGTATATTCTCCTCTCCCCGACCACACAGTCTTAATATCAAAAATTAGGAATGATCAGAGGTTTTGCCATACTAGTAAGCTAATAAATAAGCCTACCACAGCTTCCTGGTTGTTAGCAGAAGACAAGAAACCCCTGGGTGAGAAACAGAAGACGTTATTATTTCACATCAAGCAGCATAAACTTTATGTTTACATTTATCTCCCCTGACCCTTCTTTTCCATGGGAGCAATGTGAGGTGTCCCGGGTGGATTTCACATAAGCAGTAAATTTGCATAGTAGCCGAAGAAATAAATCATAAGAAACCCCAATATTTTGAAGGCATCACATTCAAGTCTGCCCAAACCCTGGCCTAGAGGGAGTTACTATCTTTATTATTTTGAACAGCAAAGAAATCTGCCATCTGCCCCAGAGAAAGACATTCTGTTTCCCATGTCTGCTTCCTATGCAGTTTTGAAAAGATAGTCTGAAACAAAAGCTTTCAAAATCTGCTCAGATTTGCTGAAATGTAGGAAACCAACAGAGAATTGTCTCGCAACAATCATTATCACTCTGTTCTTTCCTTTGTCTGCGAATGTAAAAGTTCCCACAACTTTAGGGAAAGACTGATTGCATTCATTATGACAAGTGGCCATCACAATCTGTTTAATCATTCAGTGACAACTCCTCTCAGTCATCATTCCTGGGTAAGATAACCAATGAGTGTCAGCCCCTTGCTTCAGAAAGCAAGCCAGTCAAGAATGGATTACGTTTTATCATCTCACCTCTAAGTGGCAACCGATCAACAACCATCTCATCTGAAGAACCACGCTTCTACAGATGATGTTGATTCATCAGGTATAAAAGTCTTCCAACCACTGAATTTATGTTTCTTCTTAATACTGCACTGAGATCATTACTGTGGTATGCTGAAAGACACTGTGACTGATTACTATAGCTTTCTTCAAAAGCAGTAAATTCAGTTGTGTCTTTTTATTGCAGGTATCATAATGTGGTTTATCATCTGACATATTTCACTTGGTCATTTATTTCTGTATTTACATTTTCCACTTATTAGTAAAGTCTATGAGAATGAGGATCTCATCTGTCTTATTGCCACTGTATTCTTGATGAGTTTATTGTTAAATCCAGAGTAGGCTGTTGATAAATATTGGTGAAAGGGTTGAATTAATTAAAAAATTAATTCAGTATTGAAAGTTGGTAAGATACATGAGAATAAATAAATGACACCAACTGGAGGTAGAGTTACTGATCACAAACTCAAGTCTAGATTGGGAAGTATGTGAAATCATGTGAAGTGTATTAGATTAAAAGTATTAGCAGGAGTTCGGAATCTGAATTCATGATAAAATATAAGATACAATATGGTATTAAGACAAATGAAAATCAGAGAGGATAAAAGAATGTGGTCAGAAGACATATAATTTTAGGACTTAATGTAGCTACATGATCTACAGAGAGAAATGCTACCCAATAGAATGTTTCACAATGATGGAAATAACTATATGTAGCTATTAGGAACTTAGAATATATCTACAGTGACGAAGGAAGAGGGACGGACTTTAAATTTTACTTAATTTAAATTAAAATTTGAAGAGCTATATGTGGTTAGTAGCCATTGTATTGAACAACAAAGATATAAGGAGTTCTTATAATTTTTGTTTTAAAGTAGCTTTGAAAGTCTGACATAAGTTCTGGATTCCACCTAAACAATCCTGGGACCTAGGGTAAAGACATGGAAAGCGATCACTGCCCCACAGTGGAGAGAAGGCTACTGATGCAGAAAGGTCAGGAAATGAAGAGGCTGATGTGTAAGAATGGACAGTTATGTTGACGTGGAGCTCACATAAAATGATGGAGGTTACACTCCCCTTGTTTCTCAACCTTGATTTCTGCAGTTGGTCTTAATGTAATAGCAATGGCTTAGATCTCTGCTTTGACTCTGCTAGTTGCCAGAACCAGGCTAAGAAAATTTGTGCAAAGAGAGGCGCAGGAAAGCAGACCTTCAATACGGGATTTGGGAACTTGATTACACCCCATTTTGATAGCAATGAAAGCCTCACGAATGGTGGAGCATGGTGTGGTGACGATCCCCGGCATTCTGTGGCAAATTCAGGACTGATAAAATGTTTGCCATGCATATATTAAAAAAAATTACTATATAAGGGAATTCATGGATTTTATAATCCGCTTAAACCAAAAAATTGACCTTAGTTTAAGGACACCTGGATTTAAAAATAATTAGAGTACTGGTATATGTGGAGTAATTAGTAGCAAGAGCAAGGGATACAACAATTACAAAGCAGTTCTGGGAGTTTGAGCATTTTTTTTAAAAAAGGAAATCTATTTGGGGTTAACAGATGCCATTTAAACAAAGGAGTGTGTAAAACAAAATGGTGACGGAAATTGCAGGTGGAAGTTTTCAGCAAAACAATACCAAGCAACTGAGATAAATCTATTGACACAGAATGATTCAAAGTTTCATTGAGAAGGCGTAGGTAATCATGTAACTGCATAAGTGAGTAAGTGCATACAGTGGCATGATGGGCCTGTTAGTTTGAACTAAGTTCACTGTAAGGAATTGTGCACTGTAAGGAATTTTGCTACTGGGGAGGGCGGCCAGGAAGGAGGAAGTCACGTGTAAGTATATTACAAATTTCTCCAGGAAAGGAAATTGGTAATGTTGATTTCTATGACTTCCAAATATTCCAGTGTTAGTATAGGGAGATACCAAATGGATCAATTATATTTAAAGTGAATAAGGAATGTCAATTCATTTGGGGTTTAATTCAAATACTTTGAATATTTCATCTTTTCTTCCACTTTACATTTGTGGGAAATTAAAAAGTGTAGCTTAGTATAATTACTTTAATCGGTGATTTTTTAGAAGCTAAACATTTATATGTCATTTCAAATCTCTGGCACAAGATTTTATTTTCATTCTGTATCCATGTCATAATATATGGTCTTGAATACACAGATATATTACAAATCTGTATATAGCAAAAATAGCTGGTGGTGTAAATTAAGTGAGCAGGGCTACTTCAGCATAGATATTTGCTGCCTGTTGGTAATCTGAATTTTGCCCTTAAGAAAGAGACATGAAAGCAAAAGATTGTAGTGTAATGCAATCAGTATAGATTTTGAATATAATAGATAAAGGTTATTCACTACCTGCTGATCCTTGGATAAAATCCTTAAATCTGCTAAGTCTCATTCCCTCATCTACGAACTAAGATAAATGAAAGAATTAATGAAACAACAGCATATATAAATCATTAAGCACATGATCATGTTCGGTTAATGAAAAAATGAATCAGTGAAGTGATGGGTTACAGAATCCAGTTCAGCAGTGGTTAGAGTAATGGGGGAAATAAAGGGGAAAACTTCTACTGCTTTTTAATGTGGTTTTAATATTAACTAGTGACAGATTGCTCCTGAGATAAAGGAATTGACACACAGGAAACTTCCTAAGTATATTTACTATAACGTGTTAGGCTTAATGAGGATATTGCTATGACTACCCCTCACTTAGATGATAATGATAATAATAGTTTTAGTTTTTTAAAGATAAATTTCCTCTTTGGGGTGCCTGGAAGGTTCAGTCAGTTGAGCGTCTACCTTCAAATCAGGTCATGATCCCAGGGTCCTGGGTGGAGCCCCACATCAGCCTTCCTGCTTGGTGGGGAGCCTGTTTCTCCCTCTGCCTGCTACTCTCCCTCCTTGTGCTCTTTCTCTTCCTCTGACAAATAAATGAAAAAAAAAAAAAAAGATAAATTTCCTCTTCTATGATTTATGATACATTTTAGATCTTCAGAGCAATGCCATGTTTCCTCACTTCTAAGCCTCTCCTTTTCATGTTGAGATACCTATTACGAGCCATGTTACACTCAATGTAGTAGTGATTAAATTGATGTATAATTTTGCAATCTATAATAACTTAGATTTAAAAGGAGTTGATCTCTTATAATAAGAACAGATTTTCACAGTTACAAAAACTGTACAAAGAAACATACCTTTATTTTTTAATATTCATTTTTGACTGCAAGCCTTCTTTCTTTTTGATGTGTAAAGACAACGCAGTTCACTTCATTGTAGAGTAAATCACATTCCATGATTCCTCAGCCCTTGATATATTTTTTTAAAGATTTTATTTATTTATTTTTCAGAGAGAGAGAGAGAGAAGCACAAGCAGGTAGAGTGGCAAGCAGAGGCAGAGAGAGAAGCAGGCTCCCCACTGAGCAAGGAGCCCAATGCTGGACTAGACCCCAGGACCCTGGGATCATGACCAGAGCTGAAGGCAGCTGCTTAACCAACTGAGCCACCCAGGTGTCCCTACCTCAAGGTGTTTTAATGCAAAACCTGAATTCCTCCTGCTGGTGTTTTTTCTTAGCTGGAGTAAAGAGAGGTTTATGCAAATTCCATATATATCTTGACAGTGGAAGAAAGGGGTACCCTCTTCTTGGTCTTGACTGATCTCTTTCCAACTAAAAGTTGTCTTGACAAAAATAACCATAATTTAAAATGCTTATAATTGTGATATTCAGAATAATATTCATATAAATATTAATTTACTTATAAAAATGAACAATTTAGATAAATCCTGGTACTATAAGTACTTTAACTTGATGTTTTCCTTTATTCTCTACTTACTGTCTTTTGAAGTTTCTAAGTCCAGAAACCCCACCTCTGGGGCCTGTAATAGTGAAAACAGTGAACTTACTCTTCCTAGTCTATCTTCCAGAATGTGGTTATCAAAGAGAAAGCTTCACTTCACTGTGGTTAAAAAGGCACTGAGCCATAAGTCCAGATGAAGCCAAGCTAAAAGTAATGGTTATGGGTTTCTTTACAGAGTGTTAAGTCTCTGCAGTAGACTGCTATGACATTTATTCACTATCATTTCTTCCTTTGACAAGTTATCATAGTACACTTAGGATTGTTTACTCAGTACAACACAAATTCTGTTTACTGTGTATTGATTGATGAGGAAATCTTTTCTTATATCCTTAGGCAAAAAAGATGTGGGTATGAAAGTGAAAAAAATATATACACACTGTTGTTTTGATATTTACAAATGAGAAACATGAAGATTTGTAATTATTTTAATGTATGAATTGGCCAGTTTTCTACAAGAGAATACAAAAATAAGAGTTCATTAAGGAATATCAATAAATTCCAATATATTAATCAAGTATGGGTATGAGTTAAAACAGCTAAAAGGAAAAAAGAGTGAAAACAAGATTTAAGAAAATAAGGACAACAGAAAAAAGTCTAATATATGTGTACATCAGTTCTAGAAAAGGAAGACATCCAGGCAAAGATTTGTTTGAATTTTACCTCAGATTTGAAGAATCAAAGCAAAACTTGGAAAGCTTGTTAATAAACATCTGATACTGATCTAAATGCAATTGTAAATTCACTTAAAATGTCCGATATCTAAAATAACATTGTTTTGTTGTTATTGTAGATGGTATGAATACGAAAAATATAAATTTTGGGAGACCACAGCATCCTGATTAATACAAGTTCTTCATGAGAAACTTATGGACCAGGAATATATTTGGGCCATGTTATGAAAATTGTATCCGAAACAACTTTGATGAGAAAACAGTTACTTTAGGGGTGTCTGGCTGGCTCAGTTGGTGGAGCATATGACTCTTGATCTTAGGGTCAGGAGTTCAAGCCCCACTTTGGGGGTAGAACCTATCCAATTTAAAAAAAAAGGATATGCTATAGTTGTCAAATTTGCAAACTCACATGTATTGAATTACTAAATTATAAAATTTTGTGGCAAAGCACATGTCTAAGATGCATTAGCATATTAGAGAGTGTTTTCTGTTTAGGCTTCCAGAACTTACTGAATTTCAGAAAAGTTGGAACCTTTGAAAATAGCTTTGTAAAATTAACTAAGTGATATACCATGGTAATGAAATTTTAAGTTAAATAATATTCAAAATTTTGGTTCAAGAATTATTGGAACTCTTTCATCAGAATATTCAAATACTGCACCCCCCAAATATTTTTCTTTGCAAGCTGAATTAAGCTTTAGTGAATTACAATAATGAAATAAAAGTTTGCAAACAAGAAGATATTAAAATTGTTTCTTAAAAATTAAGGCCAGAATAGAGAAAATTAACTTATGAGAACATGAAATTTAATTTTTAAAATTTTATAATTTGGCTTGGGATTTCTCAGATTGTTAGAAGAAAATTTTGATACAGCTTTTATTTTGAATTGGATAATTTTATAATTTGCACTAGAGTGAAATAAGCATATATTTGGTGTAGCATCTAAAATGGCAAACTGTTCGGGGCAATTCGGTGGCTCAGTCGGTTAAGGGTCTGCCTTTGGCTCAGGTGATGATCCCAGGGTCCTGGGTTTGAGCCCAGAGTCGGGCTCCCTCATTAGCTGGAAGTCTGCTTCTACTTCTCCTTCTGCTGCTCCCCCTCCTTGTGCTTTCTTACTCTCTTCTCTGTCTTGCTCTCACTCTCTCTTAAATAAGTAAATAAAGGTAAATCATTTAAAATAATAATAAACAGAGACATTTCCTTGGCACGTTTCTCCCTTGTAAATTATTTATAAAGTTGACCATTCAGGAATGATGAGTCGGGATATTGAAAAATGCTGAGGAAGAGAACCTGCACAAACAGGTGAGTTGGCTGGTTGTGTTAAATTGTGTTGACTCCATGTATAGGAATACTGAGAGATAGTAACAAGCAGGTAACTGTGAGCCAAGAGGGCCTCCTTGGTAGCTTATGAAAACGTCATTACCTCCTAAGTAGAAGAGTAGATCATAGTTAAGCAGCGAACTGAAAATGTGGTAGAATCACAGAATTCCAATGACTTCTCACAGGTCTCTCAAAGCATTGTTATGGGTCTTTTATCCTAGAGGACTTACATGAAGAAAAATTTAGAACTTTTAACACATATGATGAGGAATACTGGATGGATGACCCAGAGTGTGCTGGCTCTGTTACTCCATCTGAGCTTTTCCCATTCAGGGTGGTCTATCTTGTCTTAGTACAGGTTAGCCCTTTCGCTTTCTGGGAGGATGCTGCAGGGTCCTTGCCTTTGTGAAACAATGAGCTCTACCTCAAGATCTTGGATTTCAAGACAGTAATTGTGGTTAATCAAAAGCATAGCTTGGCTGGGGATGTGGTGGGCCTGGTGAAGGAGGAAAGAAACTGTAATAATTAATTAACATGTGCCACTATTTTGTATTTTGAGCATCCTCAATGATGAGAGCCAGAAAACAAGACTGGATTGACTTGCAGGCTCTTTTTTAGAACATGGATTTACTATACCAAAAAGGACTTCAGGGGATGCTGTCTCTAGAAGAAAAATAGATGGATAGCTAACAAAGAGGCTGCTTAGCATTTGTAACCCAGATAAGGCAAAAACAAGGAAGCAGAAGGCTGAAGGCTGGAGGCAAGGGTTGGAGGTTGCCGAGGAGGAGGAGTCAGAATGAAAAATCACCAGCTCTCACTCATGTACCAGATGTGAGGCAATTTTCAGATGTAGAGTCCACTGACTGAAGACCTAACTGGGTTCATAGAAGGAAAGATACAAAGAGTATACTGAGATGATTCTCTCAGTTCTTTTTTTTAAAAGGACTTAAAGCCATTTACTTGGATGAGTGTACTCTTAGAGAAAAAGGAATAATTATATAGAGCACAGCAGGGATACTGAGTATGGACAAGGCTTGAATTCTCTTAAGGAAAACCTTGGTTGAAGAACATGCCAACAGCCTGACTGGAACCTTCTTAGACCTGCACTGTGGTCTGAAATTGCCTGTCCAACTCTTCTTTCTTTCTCCCCTTTATCCACAGCATAATCCGGTGGCTCACCTCATCTCCAGCTGCCTCTATTTCATCTTCACAGTGTTTCCTTTTGTACATCTTGTACATGTCTAATAGTCTTTTGGTGTCTGCTTCTCAGAGGAGTCAATGCCTGAGTCAATGCCTCAAAGAAACGTAATCTGCAAGGACTCAAAAATACAGTAAGTGCGGAAGTCATTATGTCATTTGCTAAAATATTTGCACTATTTGATACAAAACATTTTTTTAATGTACTGGTTCCTTAGCACCCCCTGAGACTATTTTCCCAATAAAAATAATCATGGTATATAGGGAAATATCAGTGAATAATGTTGACAATTTAAAATTTATACATAAAGTTACAACTTTAAGTGAATCGCAGAAAACTTTGAAGAAAAAATAAAAACTAAAAAGGCCACGCATAAAAATATATTTTAACAAAATGTCAATAGCAAAGTTTCAGAGATAAATGCAAACAAGAAACTAACTAAGATACATGAATAATTAATTTATTCAACTTATTTTTGAATGTTCATATAAGTAATATAAATATTTCTTTAATGTAAATCATGTATATACATTACTAATACTTCAGTGATGTATGCTATATATGTGCATGTTATATATACATACAGATATACAAATATGTACATATAATTTTATACATATGAGGAATCTTAGCATATTGCTTGATTAATTTGAAAAATATATGCATTACATAATTACCACTGAGGTTAAGATAGATAATATCTATCTTAGTTCTGCTATGCCTCCTTTCATTCAAAATCCTTCTCATCTCAAGGCAATCAATTTTCTGGTTTCTATCACTATAGATTGTTTGTCCTATTCTTGATTTCCATTTAAGTGAATTATACTGTGTTTATTTGTGGTGTCTAGCATCTTTCCCCCAATATGGTAGATTTGAAAATTTGGGATCTATTCATTCATTCATGTTGAGACAGATGATAGATAGGTGGACAGACAGATGATAGATAAATAGAAGATATTAGAGGATGGATGGATAAATAACTTATTAGTAGTCTATAAATACTACTATAAAATGAACATACTATAATTTCTAAATCTATGTTCTTGTTGACAGACATTTGACTGCTTCCAGTTTGGGACCATTATGAAAGAAGCTCCCGTAAACATTTCTTTCTTAATGTATGTATCTATTTATCTTGGATATGTTCCTAGAAATGCAATTGCCAAATCATAGGTAGTTGTAAGATCATGAACATAATTTAAAATTTGTTAATATGTAAAAATTTATCCAAAGTGGTTGTACCACTTTACACTTCAGTCATGTTCCCTTCAGTGTATTATAAGAGTTTCAGTTGCTACTCATCCTTGCCAACATTTGGAATTTTCAGGATTTTGTTGTTGCTGTTGTGTTCTTAATTTTAGGTGTTAAAGTTGTTGTTGCTGCATATTGTTATCACATTGCTGTATTAATTTGTATTTATCTAATGACCAATGATATTAATGACATTTTCATAATTATTCATTCATATATCATCATTTATCATATATTATTTGTAAAACCTGTTCAAGTGTGTGTTATTTTACTTATTAATATGATTATTAATCAATTAGTTATTAATATTAGTTTATTGTCTAGATATAAATCTTTTTATGATACATGGATTGTGAATATTTGGTTTTTTAGTATTTTAAAAATTTATTTATTTTAAAGATTTTATTTATGTATTTGTTACAGAGAGAGCACAAATAGGGGAGCAGCAGGCAGAGCAGGCAAAGGGAGAAGCAGGCTCTTTACTGAGCAAGGATCCTGAATTGGGAACTCAATCCCAGGACCCTGGGATCATGACTTGAGCTGAAGGCAGTTGCTTAAACAACTGAGCCATCCAGACGTCCCTGATAATTTCTTCCAGATGCATGTTATTTTGATTTTCATGAAAATATTTATTTTGTAAAATATTTTGAATAAAATATTTCATAGGGCAACTAACATGAATGAATCACTTTGCTAGCCAACAATACATATTTTAAAAATTACATAATTTAAATTTTGAAGCACACTCTTTCTCAAAAGAGTACAAGTTTGATTATTAATTATATGGTCATTGTTACTATGACATTAATATGTTATTACACTAACAAAATACAATGTAAATATATTTCATGTATTTTTAGTAATGATTTTACTGTGACTTGACTAAAACAAGGTATTGTTCATGAAAATAAGTTGGTTTAATTAGATGTTAGATAAATCACATATTTTTTATCAAATAAATTTGACATATAAGTATAAAGTATATAGCATGTTACTTTTATACATTTTATATGTTGTAATAAAATTACCAGTGTAGCAGTATTTATCACATTACATAATTACAGTGCAATATTATTATCTAAATCACACACTATTTTTTTAATTTTAGAAATAAACCCTTAAGCTATATGAATGCTTCAGTAAAAAGTCTGAGACACCCATGAGTCACCCTTAGGAAGCAGTCTCTGTTAAATTTTCCTTCTCTGTTCCTCTGAGATCATACCATATGAATTGCATGGTATTCATACTGGTCACGACTACCTTTTTCTTTTTTTTTTTTTTTAATGTTTTTTGTTTTTCCCTTTTTTTTTTTTTTTAAAGATTTTATTTATTTGCCAGAGAGAGAGAGAGAGAGTACACATAAGCAGGCAGAGAGGCAGGCAGAGGCAGAGAGAGAGGGGGCAGGCTCCCTGCCAAGCAAGGAACCCAATGCGGGACTCGGTTCCAGGACCCTGGGATCATGACCTGAGCCGAAGGCAGTGGCTTAACCAACTGAGCCACCCAGGTGTCCCCACGACTACCTTTTTAATGAGTGTGATTTTTATTCCTCTGGCAATCTAAGATACTAAAATGTGTATCAGAGGTTATAAGGAAGGGGATGAAGATGAAGAATCTACATGGGACTTCACATAACTGAATACATGGAAGGAATATTAGAAATGGAGAATGTGGGAAGATACCCCTGAGAATCCATCCTGTATAATTTAAAGGGGGAAAAATAAAGAGTGCAGAGAAAAAAAATCTGTAGATTTTCTCAGTACCATGAGAATTTTTTTTTAAAGATTCATTTATTTACTTTAGAGAGATGAAGAGCATGTACATAAGTGGGGGGAGGGGCAGAGAGAGAATCTCAAGCAAACTGCTGAGCACAGAGTGGGATGGTGGGCTAGATCCCACAACCATGAGATCATGAACTGAGCCCAAATCAAAAGTCAGACCCTGAATTGGCTGATCCATCCAGGTGCTCCTACCATAGAACTTTTAAGTTCTAATCAGAACTGAAGGAATTTATGAAGAAGAACTATAAATGAGCATTATGACAGGTGAAATTTTGTTTATAGATTTCAAAGAAATGTTCTGTCAAAGGATGTAATTGCATCTGCAATAAAGATTATCAAGCAAAATATGATTATTCTGTCCAGTTTCTGCTCTTACAGAATTATTTTATAGTTGAGCATCAAAATAAAACAATTCATCCTTGCAAAATCATTAGGGACCTACTCTGTCAAAAACCCAGTATGTAAGGGCACTTGGGTGTCCCAGTCATTTAAGTATTGGACTCTTGATTTCTGCTCAGGTCACGATCTCAGGGTTGTGAGATGAAGCCGCAAGTAGAGTTCTACAGTCAGTGGGGAGTCTGCTCAAGATTCTATCCAGCATAACCCCCTCCAGTTCCATCCACACGGATGCAAATGGTAGGTATTCATCCTTTCTGATGGCTGAGTAATATTTCATTGTATATATGAACCATATATTCTTTATACAGTCATCTGTTGGAGAGCATCTCAGCTCCTTCCACAGTTTGGCTATTGTGGACATTACTACTATGAGCAGATGGGGTAACCGGGTGATGAATATTAAGGAAGGCATGTGTTGTGATGAGCACTGGGTGTCATATGCAACTAATGAATCATTGAGCACTGTATAAAAAACTAATGATGTACTATATGCTGGCTGGCTAACCGAACATAATTAAAAAAATAAATAAAGAAGATTCTCTCTCCCTCTCCCTCTGCCCAACACCTCCCCCCATGTCCTGGGAATAAATAAATCATAAAAATAAGAAAATAAGAAAAATATCAAAATAAGAAATAAGAAAAATATTAAAATGAAAAATACAAATATTAAAATGTAAAAATAAAATATTAAAATGAATTAGCTAGATGTCTTTCAAAGGTTAAGACATGACATGACATTAGGGAAATAGAAACTTCTATAAATCTCCTGTCAAGGTGACAAGAAGAAAACTGGTATAAACAGAACCTCAAGTAATCAAAAAGCTAGGCTAGCCTAGCCTGAGGTGAAACATGTGATTCTTAGGGCAAATGTTCTGTAATGTAAGTCTTGTAATTTTAATGTAATTAGTGGGAGATGACTACTAACCTACGAGCTATCACTTATCTCCATACTAGTCATTCAAATTTTGAATTCCCATTTGTTGTTCCAAGACGTGCACATTATCATTCACTTTGGAAAGTCTTTAAAAACCTACTCATTGATTGACAATATATCTCTGTATCTAGAGGTCAAAATCAAGACGGTAAGTGCCTTAACAACAACAACAACAACAACAAAAATAGCAAACCAACAACTAACTCCATTATCACCACATAATACTGTGACTTAATTTCTCTTAGGTAATTTATTCTATTATACTTGAGATACCTATGTACTTGTCTTATTTTCCCTACATTTTAAGTTCTTTGCCCATGGGATTTTTATCATTGAATCCTTTCCACTCAACACAGTATCTTCCTTAAAGTGAATGCTTAATGAATGAATGCTGAATTGAGTAAAATGTGTTCAATTTACATGTGTTAGCTCTTTTCTTTTCTTAGGACCCAATAGATTTCATACATTTTGAAAAACACTTTGGAATAGGTGACAACCCATTGTTTTATAGCTGGCAAATGAAAATGCCAAAATTCCTCATCAAATCTGCTTTTCTGAAGTTAGTACTCTCTTCTTGCCTATTTGTGGTGGTGTTTCATTAGAGACACATTTGCACAATTTAAAAGCAACTTGGCAGCATATATTATAAACCTTATGGGAAGTTTGCAACTAAGAACTGGAAATCACAATCATTTGAATTATCTCAATGTATATGTAAGCCAAAGTTGACAGGATCTAATTCAAGGGTCATCCAGCCTGCTAGCATCTGGATAGAGTCGACAAACATAATATATTGGAGAAACACAACAGAGTCCATCTTTTTTAATAGAATCAAATTATATTAGCATTATTAATCTTTATATTTCTAAAGCGCAACCAAGATAAAAAATTAATCAATATAATGCATCAAAAACTTAGCTGCGGGGCGCCTGGGTGGCTCAGTGGGTTAAGGCCGCTGCCTTCGGCTCAGGTCATGATCCCAGCGTCCTGGGATCGAGCCCCGCATCGGGCTCTCTGCTCAGCAGGGAGCCTGCTTCCTCCCTTCTCTCTCTGCCTGCCTCTCTGCCTACTTGTGATCTGTCTGTCAAATAAATAAATAAAATCTAAAAAAAAAAAAAAAAAAACTTAGCTGCAAGTAAAATCAAAAGATTGGTTTTGAATTTTGAATGTTATAATTTATAGTAGAAATAATATAAAAACAATATTTTGACCCTAAATCACCTTCCTATTTTTTGTCCACTTACATGTGTTGTTAAAAATAATGGTGCCATTTGGACCTTCCAGAAATATTGTTTCCAAATGCAAAGAACAGCCTTTTTTTCTAACCTTTATGGAATGTAAAATAAAATATTTCTTCTCATATACATATATATATGTATCTCATATATATTATACATATATAGTGCCCATTTGTCATCTTTCGAATTTGTAAAATATCCACATGTAAGTTCTGATCTACTAAAAGTCTTCCAAAAGAAGACTGACAATTGTTGTAGATCTAGATACAAATTAGTATATTTTCTCAGTAACTGGGAATTATCATCTTTCTACTCTTTAGCAATTTTCTTGCCTGCTTTACCTAACACTGTAAAACTATAATGTGGTTTATGGCATATTTTTCTCTTCATCATATTCAACAACTTAGAAAGGATAAATGAACCCACAATTAAGGGAAACACCACAAAATGAAGAGATGTGTACCTACAATACATGAGTAAATAAAAATAAAATATACAAATAGTGTTTTTAGGCAAATAAGATGTATTTGTAAAGTATTTAAAGTCTGTAATTTATCCTAATTTACCACTCCCAATGAGCAACTCTGCTCAAAAATAGACTTTGCTTTATAGAAAATCGATTCTTCATTTTATTAGCTCTTCGGAATCAACAAGATGACTTATTCATCAAATGCAATCTGTGTGTGTTTGCATGGGTATTTCTTTTTTGTTGTGATTTCACTATTTCTCTTTGGAAAGGTTACTATAGAAACTGCTGTTACTATTGATTTCTTGAAACAACAAGTTTCACTGAATATTAGCAAACATTTTTCTGAGGCATCATTTTTACTTTGTAACTCCTTAAAACATATTATAGTTTAACTAAGGTACAAAGATAGTCTACTTTGTTTCCTTATATAATGTGAAAGAACACATTTTAAAATAGTAAAATCCAGTGTAAATCTAGTTAGCAATTAAAAAGAAAAATCAACCGTTTATTTCCTTTTAGCTGTTCAGAATCCATTTTTCATCTCATCAGAGGTATGCTAGCTTCACAGCTCTCTGTTCCAGGACTGTGGAGAGGTTTTGGATCTTCTCTACAGGTCCAGTACTGCTTTCAGAGGTAGCCTGCAATACCATGTGAACATGTCACAAAACCACCTCCCCCTTGAAATCATTTAAGTAATCCCAATAGTACCCAGCTCTATCCCCCTTTAAGCAATTCCAAAGGTGCTCGTTTATTGGACTCATGAAGCATAAACTTCTTGAAATTGTACACAAGTGGTTTAACGTCGGGACTAAGTACAGACTCATGTCTTTTTCTTTCAATTCTACCACACCTCGATGTCTTTTTTCCTTCTGTTATGAGTCTCGAGCGGCAGCCACTCTCATACCCATTCTGAAACATATCACACATATTTTCCATGTCTCTACATGCTTCCATGAAATCTGTTTTCTTTCTGATCTATCCTCGCAAACATCCTACCTCATGAACTGCTGACTGGTCTTACAAGTCTCAGTTTAAATTATGCTTTCATTATAAAAGTAGTAGCCCTAGAGTTAATCAGTAATATTTATGAAACTGTTAACAACCTTATAAACCATATTCACTATGAATACTACATAAACTATGTTTCAAATATTTGTATATGGCCTTAAATGAAATACATAGTCAGAAGAGAATTTAACGTTTATGTAATCAAAGTTATTTGAGCACATAAATAAAGCGGTAAGTGGCATCTTTGCTCTTATTACTCTTACGAAGTTTATTATATTCAGGCAGAGGGAAGTACATACACATAGTGAGCAAAGAACTACCTATATTAAAAAGCAAGGCTTTCCTTCTTGTCTCTAGAAGGCTGTCACAGAAAGTCATTAATATTAAATTTGAAGCGATATAATACCCAGGTAGTTGCAAAATCTTTTCTCAACATCTGTTTTGGCAAGTAAGGATTATCAAATCCATTTCAGTCAATTTCTCATTTCAAAACAAATAGCAATGGAGTTAATAATTTCAAATATTGCTTTAAGATGTGAATAAATTGATACTGATGGGGGGCATGGCATTCCATTAGTCAATCATTCTTCTTCTTTTTTTTTTTTTTTTTTTAAGATTTTATTTATTTATTTATTTATTTGTTTGACAGATAAAGAGAGCGTCAGAGAGCACAAGCGAAGGAGAACAGCAGGAGAGAGAGAAGAAGACTCCCCACTGAGCCAGGAGCCTGATACGGGACTCGATTCCAGGATCCTGGGATCATGACCTGAGCTAAAAGCAGACACTTAACCGACTGAGCCACCCAGGTGCCCTAGTCAATCGTTCAATCGTTCTTAAAATCAGAAAGAATTGTTTTCTCTATGAAGTGTAACTAAATCAGGAACCTGGCCAGAGATAATAACAAATAGTAGGAGATAGTTCAAAGATTTTCCTTTCCTTGCCCATTTCCCTTACCTGTTATGTTTACATCTTTCTGTGATTACTATATATAAATACATAGAATACATACATGTACAGTGATTTAAATATGTGTCTGTCTATCTACACACAGACTTTTAGGGTGTCAGTTATCTATCTACACATCAGACTTTAGGCAATCCACTCTTATTCTCTGGTGACCAAAATCCAAGCATATTAATTCAAATATTAATTTGATTTTAAATGTATTCAATTGGGCTGTGTGGCTAAATACAACAAAATGGGGTGATGACAACTCACTTCTGAAAGTGAAACATTCTTTCTTCTTTTTTGCCTGTGGTGACATTGCCTTACTATAAGCATGACCTCGGATATTCCACCTGAATAATTTTTAGACCTCTGCTCAACTCCCACTTTTCCTTAAGATCTTTCTAATATCAAAAACAGATCATACTCCACTAAAGCACACACAATGCACTATAGTCATTTTCTGAAGGGCAACATTTTATTGCCCTTTTGAAGTAGGGTGAAGAGGGTATGTTGTCTATATGGTGCCACTAGTGAAACTGCCATTTAAAAAATACACGCAGATTTATACCACACCCCAGAGAGTCTGCGTAAACACATGGAAGGTAGAACCTTAACACAGAAAATGCTTTCAAAGTCACAGTCCTCGTTCCACAATCATGAATTACTGTTGACTTCCCCTCACATTTTCTGATAGTTAATGCCAATGGGACTTGCCAAGGGGCTGCAACATACTTCTCAGGTTAGTTCGTACAGTGCCTTCTACTTTTAGGTGGGCAAAAGTAATTTCTTAAGGCTGGCCTTAAAGAATGTTCTCAGATTCTATCCCATCCAAGCTTTTTCCCCTGATGCATACGCTTTCTAGTTTGTCTTTAACCATTATAGAAACAGAAATTTTGGAAGAAGCAGAAACAAGCATGAAGGAGCTCAAAGGAATAAAGGTGTTTTTTCCACTATTGCCTAACAATGTCTCATAACCGTAAGCAGGTAAACATATTACCCCTACAGTATTTTAAGTCAAAACAATGGCTTTGAAGTATTGCAAAGAATGTATTAATTTCAATTAATTTATAGGAATGTATTAATGGCAATTCCAAACTACTACCTGGAATTCTTGATGCCTTTAAATGTATAACCCCATAATTACAGACTATAAAAGTGAAAGTCAAATGTATCTATAAAGGTAATCTAGATATATGCTTTTATTGATGCAGATATGTTAACTGCTAACTGTAAAATCAGTATTGAAATTAGATTTCTAACTTCGAAAGATTACACACACACACACACACACACACACAAACGAGAAGCAAAGAAATTGGAGTTGATCAAAGGCTACAAATTTCCAGTTATAAGATTAACAAGTTCTAGGGAAATAATGTACAGCTATAGTTAATAATGCCATTTTATATGTTTGAAATTTGCTAAGACAGTAGATCTTAAATGTTCCCGTCTCAAAAAAGAATGGTAACTATGTGATAGGACAGAGGTATTAGCTAATGCTATAGTGACAATCATTTTGTAATATATAAATGTATCAAATTAACATCTCTTATATCTCAAATTTATACTATGTCGTATGTCAATTATATCTCAATAAAGCTGGTTGGGGAGAGAAGTATAGATAAGGCAACACCATAGCTATTGATTGTTTAATGTTTTGGGTAAACAATTATATATTTAATATTTATTGAATGTAATTGATAAATACAGGCAAGACACATAATAGAAATACATGCAAGACATACAATGGAAAAAAAAAAAAAACCTTTCATGCCAATAGGTGATTCAGAAAATAGATATGTAATTTATTTGTATGAATATGGACTGAATTATGAGAGAAAATTAAGTTGAATAAAGACTAAAATTGAGAGAAATTACAATAGATGAAGCAAGAAATAACACTCCCATATAATTTCTTTTTGCTTCCCATTCCTACAACTGTTACATTCTGTAATAAGCCAGATTGGTATGCTTCCATTAATGTCATTGTCACTTCTGTGAGGAACTTAAATTCTAATATTTCCATTGACCGAGCTATCCTCCCAAGCACAGGCCATGGATATACTGGAATGGAATACATAGGTAAAGAAAAGAAGCAAATAGAATTTGTTCAGACATATGCAAATATCACACCTTAAGTGAAAAAAACAGGAAATTTAATTAATAGTAAAGTGACTTTTTAAAAAAAAATTGAATCAGTTTATTCTAGATATGTTTGAAACACAGAAGTTTTAACACTATCATAAGTGAAAGACGCAGTTTGTTTCTCTGCATCTAGAAAGTTAGTAATTATAATACTGTAAAAAAATATTGAGTATAAACATTAATTTTGTTTCATTTTAGGTATATTTAGATTTACATTTTATATCTCCTTGATTTTACCTTAAAAAAAAAAGAAATCACATTACTATTTAAAGATGTGTCATATCACATGGTATTGTTTTACTTATTGCCACTTTCTTATTAACAAATGCATTCATGGTAATTTCTCATAATTAGAATGAAAGTGTCATTTTTAAAAAAATGTTTGCTTCTTAGACTTACGTGACAAAGAAAACATTGCAAATGTAGCCCATTTATATTTGGCTATTAAAGTTTGTGAGTTGTAAAGAGTTACCCATGTAATTTATTGCAGGGTGACAGAGAGAAGAAAAGGCAGTGAGAATGATTCATCTGTAAACTCACGTTCAAACCACAGCTCGTAGAGGTGACTCTGAGCTGAAAGACTCAATATATTATCAATACTAGATGCTGAGCTATGAGGATCACTACTGAAACCAAACACGACATACAGTGATCAATGAGAAGGCTATTGATCATTGCAAGCAGAGTTTTCTTTATGCTTAGTTTTAAATGAGCCAGGATTCTTTCTCATATCCTCCCACTCCATCAGTAAGGATTACATATAGGTATAGACATGTTAACAAATATGTACATAACTATATATGCTAAAAATAATGATTATTTAATCCTATTGACCAATGTTTGTTGTCCAATGTTTAGTTTTCAAAATGTGATTTACCTTGAGTCACCTTCAAATAAAGATATTAATAAAGAAATAATGCAGACATTTATATCTTGATTTTCTTAAGCTTAAATTATTTAAATATGTTACTCCTCAGCTCCCTTCTATGTAATATATTAAGACTGTAGGATTCACTAGTCTTCGTACTAGTGTACTTCACTAATTTTTGGGTGGTAAAGTCTTACTTATTACTCAGCAGATTTCTGGCAATATATAGTATCTGGAACAAAACCAGAAACCAAGAATTATTAGAGAAACTAAATCTAAGCAGGAAGGAAAAGTGACCATTAGAAAAATGAGCATCACAAGCCCCGTGTAGGAAAATTGTAAAACTATTGCCCATTTACCTGCAGGTTAGAGTGCATTACTCAGAAATATTATAATACTATGCCTGCTGAATTTACCTGTTTTGTTATCAGATTTGCCCAGACAACTTTCAATCCTTTCATTTGAAAAGGTACAAAGAAAGAAACAGATAATGAAAGAAATTGACATTAAAGGGAGTAGGAACAGAGACATATGGAACATAATTCATAAATCCTGCTGGGACCCTTCAGTGCCAGGCAAAAAGATCCGCTCACCTCAATATTTCCTGAAAGCATTATGGTGATTGAAGTTTGTAAAGATGATATGAAGTCTCCACTGAAGGAAAATTAATGGTGGTTTAGTCTATTTGAAGAATATAAGACAACTTTCACTCTATTCTAGAAACATGTGGATAGTATCATTTAGTTAGAACAGTGCTTATAGAGATAAGGTATGGATATGAGACACTCGACTAATGAACACAAATGCAGGTAGTACCATGAAAGTAAACTATTGTAGAAACTAATATAAAATAAAAAGCAATACTTTTCCTATCTTCTAATAGGTAATTTAAAAAGAAGCATATATTCTGATTCAGTTAACAATTATGTTCTTTTATTCTTTGCAGAGAAATAGGAAGGCTTCAGATCAGTTTCTTACCTGGATTGACTCTGCTATAATGAAGCCTCTAAATTGGACTAAAGCTATCTCCATTTACCATTTAAATGAAATAAAGATACATTTCAGGTAATGAGTATCCACAAATGGGTGTTCACAAATATCATTATTAATGTTATTAATAAAATAAGGGAGGACTCTGACAAAGAACACTGGTATCGATACATGGTTGTGTTTTGACTCTGTTGCCAAGGTGAGGCAGAATAAGGGAAATTTCTGTTTATTAATATCTTATGTCCTATTCATTAGTAACTAAGATTTTGTCAAAATTGTGCACATCATAAATGTTACATATTAAAAACAGTTTACTTCATAATGCTTTTACTCTTTTTTATTACTTTTATAGTGGACCGCTTGGACAGTGTTTAATTTTTCTACAAGCACAACATATTGAATTTCAGCCAAATGCTATTTAAAAAAATCTTGTATTGGGAGGTTGTAAGTAAACGTTCATTAAATACATGTTAACAATTGTTATATAACATCAATTGCTTGTCTTTTTGAAAAGGAAGTGCTTGTTGGGGCACCTGGGTGGCTCAGTGGGTAAAGCCTCAGCCTTTGGCTCAGATCATGATCTCAGGGTCCTGGGATCAAGCCCCACATCGGGCTCTCTGCTCAGCGGGGAGCCTGCCTCCCTCTCTCTCTTTGCCTGCCTCTCTGCCTACTTGTGATCTCTGTCAAATAAATAAGTAAAACCTTAAAAAAAAAAAAAGAAAAGAAAAGAAAGAGCTTGTTAAAAAATCTATTTGAAGGGGCGCCTGGGTGGTTCAGTGGGTTAAAGCCTCTGCCTTCGGCTCGGGTCATGATCCCGGGATCCTGGGATCGAGTCCCGCATCGGGCTCTCTGCTCAGCAGGGAGCCTGCTTCATCCTCTCTCTCTCTCTCTGCCTGCCTCTCTGCCTACTTGTGATCTCTGTCTGTCAAATAAATAAATAAAATCTTTAAAAAAAAAAAAAATCTATTTGAAGATAATCTCCCAGTAGTGTACCATGTTAAGATTCTTTCTTATTCTCTTTCTTTTTCTTTTCCTTCCCCTCCCCCCCCCCATTTCTTTCCCTTTCCTTCATTTGGTTGCGATTAGTGTAAAAGCTTGCAAGGACCTCCTGAATTTCAGGTCTCAGTGATGTATTCCATATTAAAGAATTGGTTTGATTTATTTTCATTTTGTTCCCAGGTCTTCCAACAATGACATGTTAACATGGTTGGTAGCTTAGGTACTGATTTACCAGTATAAAAGGATACAAGAAGACATTCTATTAATGAAAGCCAGGCACAGCACAATTCATCTTCACAATCACTGCATATATCATGAGTTTCTTAAATGATTTTTGGTTCTTTCTGCTGCTACCTCATGAGGCTGCCAGTGTTTTTCTTACCACTTCTGCCAACATGGAAGGACATTTTCTTTAAATCAGCTTCCCACAGCCAAATTTTAGATACTAAGGGGCAAGGGTGACGCTCGTCTTTTATCCAAGCATTTGATATAGCTTCTTGCATTTGGTGGGCCCTAGGGAAATGGTGAATTAATGGATGTGTTTAGAAATAACAAAAGAATTTTAAAAACTTCTTAATTATTTTATTGAAATCCTATACTTTATATGAAAATTGAGCCTAGAGAAGTGCATTTATGAATATCAAGTTTGACTCGTATGTTTTACCCATCTCATGCTACAAACTACAAAGTAATCTGGTATACATATGATGCAATGTGTTCACACTCATTTCCCTCTGAGACTTCACATAAGGTCTTATTTTTGTCATTTTTAATTAATTATAGAAGAAGCATGAAAACATATACTTGCCTTTCTCTAAGATGTCTATGTATCTCAGTGTGCTATCACATATTGAGTACATAAGTCCATCTTTTTTTAAGTATTTGCAAATTATTCATATTCAAAGCACTCTGTTTCATGCACTGTTACACCAAACAAATACAATTCAATTATATTAAATACTCATAGACTGTTGCATAAAATTTATGCATGGGTTGAAATACATGGTCATTATTCGGCCTTTGCTATAATCTATGTATTTTGTTGGTCCTAATCTTAGTTTTCACAGGATTAAGTGATTTCTTAATGGTAGCCTAAGGCTATCAGATGTTTACAGTTAGTGGAAATTTTATTTTATCTATTTTACAAAGCAATTGTTTTAATGCAATAAAGAACTAATTTTCCATATTTATCCCTACTATTCTGGGTGTCATATCCTAACTATCCAAGTTCAACAATATGCTGCTGCCAATTAAAAAATTGAAAAAAAAAAAAAACATTTATTTGAGGTTCCTGTGTCTTCCCAAGAGGAAGTCAGTAATTAAATTAATATTTCCAAACTAGGAAAAAACCTCCATGGATCTTGCCTTCACACCAGACTCCTGCAGAGCACAGAGGCACCAGTGGCTCTTCACATGACTCTGGGTTTCTTATATTTTTACTACTGAATTCCACACCCCATCCTCCCTTCCAGATCTCTCTGGCTGAGGTGGCCTGGCCTGGGCAGAGAGGTCATGTCTCATCCATGAGACAAGAATTGTCCTTACTTAATTGGTATGTCCAGTATATAATATGGTGCCTTAGACACAGTATTTATTAAGTGGAAAAATGAATGTCCCTATAGGACTCATCTGATTCTTGTAAACGAAGGTAAGTTCTTTACACATATGAACTCATTTAATTCTTGACACTGTCCTACTGTTATTGTCTAGATGAGGAAACTTATGCAGAAAGTTTCGAGCAACTGAAAAAAAATCTCCAGTTATTTTTGATACCAAATCTTTTATATCCAATTAGCTTTCTAATCTTTTTGATATTATCACATAAGTATTTGTCATATATCTTTCCTCCTCTCATATGCAAGGCTACTGTCTTATGTTAGACCATGTTGGATACTTTTATACTAGTGTATTTCCTTAAATATTAGTGGCTATTATTTTAAAAAGAGGACATTATTTTCAAAAATACATTTTGAAAATTTCCATTTATGGTAAGTGAAACTCTCGCATGGGAGGACTTCTAGGAACTCTAATACAACATCTATTTTGAATTCCTGAGGCAAATATGACATACAAACATTCATCCAGACAATAGACTATAGTCTGAAAATGGATTATGGATATGGAAAAAGGCTAAAATCTTAATGCATAAGGCTAAAATGCAAAAGGCTAATAGCAAAAAGGTTTAATGCAAAAGGCTAAAATCTTAATGCATTGGACAATTGTTGCCCTATTCAAAGCAATCAATCACGAGAGCCTAACAAATTGGTCACAGAGGAGGAGAAAATTCGAGAACGATCAAGTAGGTAAAACCAAACAAAAAGAATCATAGATTCTTGACAGTGATAATGAAGGACAGACATAGACTAGCTTGAGAAATGAGGTATATGGTAAAGTCATTCATCAATATAGGGGGTTTATGAAGAAGAAAACATTTGGTAGGAGAAACTGCAAACACGTTTTGGATTTGTATTTTGATTTCTTGTGAGATATCCAAGGAGAAGATAACTCAATGGATATATGCAATGCTTAAGAGAGCAACCTGAAAAGGAGAGGCCTGTTTGGCTGCAATCCGATGAGGTTAGAATACCTTTAGAATAGCCATGCTCACCCAGAAAGAAAAAGTGAGTGGGAAGATGGGAGTTATGGTCACGGGAAGGGATTCCAGAGGAAGCAGTGTGTAGGAGATACTATGTTCAGCAGCCAAACACAATTTCTGTTTGTTGTATTTCAGTAACTAGGTAGGGTAGCAATAACCACAAAGTCAACTCATTTAAAATAAATTTTATGATTATTAAAATGTGGACTTTAAACCAGATTTTAATAACCTTTCAGCATTTCCTTGTTCTTTTTAGACAGATACAAAAATCAGGACTTAATAATGCTGGCAATTACATAAAATTTGAATCTCCGAAACCATATTGTTGTAATTTGCTGTTTTTGAGTTTTCGATATTTTATAATTTTAGGATATTTTAAGTATATCACATGCTATATGATCATGGTGCAGCTTCTCTCAGAACCAATCTTGGTGTTGCCACTGCATTGATTATATCATCAAGAAGTCCAAAAGATTGAGGGGAATAAAGTGCATCTGCATCCCATGTGGAGTTAAATGTGGTATATTAGTCATGAATGTAAATTGTGGTCATCTTATTCCATCAGGAGCCAGCTTAAGGCTCAGCTTACATGAAGTAGAGGCAAAAAGCTCACTGAAGTCACTGTTTAAAGTTTCTTTTTTCACATTTATGAAAGGGAAACTGAATTCTAAAATCTTTCCATGGCCCTAAATGAGATATAACACTTTGCCTAAGGGAAGGAAATAAGAAACAGAATTAAACAGTGATTTTTTTTCTGAAAGAAATTCAAAGTAATTTGAAAGAGACCAAGACTGCAAGGAGACGACAGTTCCTCTATGTATCTGTTTGTGTAATTTGTCTCAAATAAGTTTTTTTTTTTCTTAATTGGACTTAAAAGTGAAATCTTCTATAAACAGAAGTAAAGTTTGCTTCAGCATTAAAATAAAATGCAGCTATGGGTTCTCAGCAGGTATTTTAGTGTGTTTTTGTAGAAGCATTTTATGAGTCAGAAAGCATAGTCATGCAAATAAGGTTAAAAACAAAACCTTGCCTGCCCCTGCTTATTTGTTTTTTCTACAAGTTGTTTTTTTTTTCTTTTTTTTTGTCTTTCTTCTCTTTCTCTTCCTCCCCAAAAATGATGATGAGTCTAGAAGTTGGTCAGTGTTAGTCACAAATCACTATCCTCAAACATCCAGTAGAAGTGAAAATCTGGTTCGTCATCCCAAACATTCAGGTTTTTTTCCTAGATTTAATTTTTTGTAATGCATTTTTAGGTTTATAACAAAATTGAGAAGGTGGTACAGAGATTGCCCATATATACCCAACCCCCAAAATACAGTGTCCCTCATTATCATCACTCACCAAAATGGTACATTTGTTATCAGGGACAAGCCAACACTGACACATCATAATCCCTTCAAGTTTATAGCTTATTTTTAGGGTTCATTCTTGGTGGTTTTCAGGTACAGTTTTAATGAGCCCTTTATAATATTTCTACTACTTTTGTGTCAAGGCCCTGTCTTTGGTAACTTGTATTTTCTCACAAAGTGGTTTCTTCAACAGATCAATAGTTATTGAACATTTTTTTAAGCAACTTACTCTACAAGGCACTATGCAGAGATGAATCAGATTTAAGAATCCTATTTCCCACCAGTGGGTATGTGATATGTACATAAATAATCACAATGACAGAGAGTATGTCCAAAATAACCTAACAGGAGTATATATCAAATATCTTCGAAGTTTTCAGGGGTGAGAGACTGTGTCCTTTCCTTACTGGAGGACGCCTTTTAAAGAGAAGCTAAGATTTAGCTACCTTTGGAAAAAATGGTTAATTTAAATACCACCGACAACAAAACGTATGCTGACCATTACAAATACAGCTAATACTCTAATCAAAAACAGTTGTCATGCAACTCATGAAACTAAGAAAATCAAATGACATTTAAGATTTACTGATATCTAAAATTTCCCGTAACTTAGGCTCAATAAAAATAAAATATATTCTCTTCACAACCACATTATTCCATTTTTTCACCTTCTACATAATATTATTGATGTTTTCTCTGATATTTTCATCTCAGTCTGATAATATCTGAGTGTTCCTAAGTTGTAAACCAGCATCTGTATATACAAAACATTGGTCCAGTATTTCCATACCCTGCAGCCTTACAATCCTAAACAGCCAGAATCCAGTAGCCACTGTCATTTAGCCTAGATTTAAAACCAAAGTGAAAATTCATTCATCATTCCAAGAATATGCAAAATATGCATATAATTGACTCACACGTTATGCAATCTACTTATATCAGAAAGCAAACCCTCTTAACCAAGAAGCATGGCTCACCACAGATCCACTGAGCACTTATTTAAAAATGAGTCTGAGATCTCCAAGGGCAAAAGGCCAAAAGATATATTTTTTGGTTTGTTTGTTTTGTGTGTGTGTGTGTGTGTGTGTTTCTTATGGAAATACTTATCTGAAGTATAAAAGCACTTGACTTATTCTGGAACACCAAAATAGAATATGACAAATGTAATAGTAGATGAAGAAGACTGTACTGTAACCCAGTCTTTACTAATCAGTTCAGTTTTTCTTGACGTTGTTATGATAACATGAACATTTGGGACTAATTTGAATAGAATTGAAATAATAAAGATAGTTGCTTCAGTTTTGCACAAAAACTAGCTTTTTGTCCAGAAAGTGAAAACAGAAAAGGATACCTATCTTAAAGAATTTTTGAATATTTACTTATTTGATCATAGGTTTCTTGAAGCAACTTTCTTTGTAGTGACATTGAAGCATGCTAGGATTGGTGAGTACTAATTGTACTTTTCTGTGTGCTCTGAACATAGATCTCTTATGTAGAGGCTGCTTTTAGGCAAACAGGCTTGAGCAATGGAAGACAGAAGGGCCCAAGTGACACCAACCCCCAGCTGAATAAAGACAGGCCCATCAGGTGGTGACACACCTTCAAAATATCCATAGGCCCTAACTGATCAGTGGGACTTACAATGAGGCACAGTTACCAAAAAGGCAAGAATTCCAAATGTCACCATACCTCCTCACCCTCCCTCTTTAAAAATAGGCCCCAGCCTCCACGCTCTGTCCTTGCAAGCAGTCTGTCCTCAGCCATCCTGCCCTCTGTGCCCTTGAGGTGTATTAAGTAAATTTCTATCTCCTTTATTCTGCCTGAGGTGAATTCTTTCACCTCTCATGCCATTGACTTCCCCCTGATTGCTGCCCAACATTTGGAGGCCCCAAACTGATCAAGACATACCTCATTTAGGTACCACATTTTATTTCATAAACAAATTTAAGTTGCTTTCATAATCTATCTACTCAATACAATTATAAACCTTGAAAATAAATTATGTTAGTTTTTCTTCTGAAATGTGGACACACAATATTAGTCCATTAATATAACAAACGAAACAAAACAACAATTTGGTGTTAGTGAGGGGACTACATAAAATGAAAGTAGAAGTAAAGAGAATGCTATAAGCTAGATCTAAAACACCTGAGATTCATTTCAGTTAAATAGGACCTAAATTGTCCAAGTGCAATTTTTTTTTTTTTTCCCTAGAGGAGGAAGAAGAGTTAAGAATCTGGCAGAAATATATTTTTTTTGTTGTTATGAGTAATAGTCTCTCAAAAGTACTGTAACACTTTACAGTTTCCATCTGCTGACCATTTAAATGCCATAAAAGCAACATCATCTAAACAGAGCTTTGAGTACCTTGAATTCATTTTTGCAACATGGTGAAAAAATAAGATTGTTTAATATTTACTGGAAATGAACTTTATGTTGTAGACACAAAATTAAAACTATTACCACCGCGACACTCACAGTCCAGTGGGAGAGATGATATGTTCATATTCACCTAATTGTAGGAGACATTTAATAGTCTTCAGGCAAAGTTTCTAGACAGTTTTTTACAAAATCTTTAATACAGAAATGCTGGTTTCAAACCCTCTCCCAACATATCTGAAATAAGAAATGTCTTTTCAATATATGGCTCCTAGCTTGTATTCAAAATGTGATCCATCCTTTTCCGGGCTTCCCTGAACTTTCAGGGACTCGGCAAGGTGAAAACTATTTTTGTAGTAATACTAATACAACACCATCTGCCTGTTTCACTCGCATTCCTTCATGAATATATAGTGAATTTTCTGGACTCTATAGCACTACCAATTGAATGCAGAAGCAGATAAGAATCTAGCCATCTTCTAATAAGACAGACATTCCAGAGATTTGCAAACAGGTAAAATAAAGCTGCTTTTTTCAATAATTTATTGGTTTAGAAAATATAGTTGTATTTTATGTATGCTGACTAATAAATGGATAAACGTATAGATAAATCTCAATGATTGCATAAAACAATCATAATATCTGTTATTTGTGGTTTAAAAAGATTTAAAATCCCAGACCCAAATAAAATGAAAGAGGAAAAATAATTTGTGAAGTATTGTTATGTCTACCTGCTTACTTCTTAGGATAAGTGTAGAAGTGTTAGTTAACTTTATTAAAAAAAAAAAAAAGATTTATTTATTTGTTTTACAGAGAGAGAGAGAGAGAGAGAGCAAGTGGAGGGAGGTGCAGAGAGAGAGAAAGAATCCTTGAGCAGACTCCCCACTGAAGGAGGAACCTAACGCAGGGCTGGATCCAAGGACCCTAAGATCATGACATGAGCTGAAACCTAAGTTGGCCGCTTACCAAATTAACCCTGTTGGTTAATTTTAAACTTCATTTTTTATGAATGTTAAATTTTATGGGTAATGTCTAATTGCATGATTCTCAGTTTATTAAGAAAATGGATGAAGGAAAAGAAAATAATCCATTTAGTGGCAAAATAAATAAATAAATAAACAATGAAGGAAAAAATTAAGACGATAAAAAAAGAAAGACAAAAAAAAAAGACAGCTGTATGATACATGAATAATGAAAAGAAAGGTAACAGATTGTGAGAAAATGTTTACAAATCACGTATTTAATAAATATCTGGTGCTCAGGATATATAAAGAACATTTAAATTCAATAACAAAAGGCAATCTAATTTTTATATGGACAAAATACATTTTCCCAATAAAGAGACACATTTTCCCAAGGAAGATAAACAGAAATTATTCTCAACACCATTGGTTCTTAGGGACATGTAAATCAAAACCCACAGTGAGGTACTACTTCACACTCACTAGGATGGCTATGATAAAAAAGAAATAACAAATAATAAGAACTGACAAGGACATGGAAAAATCTGTACCTTCCTACATTGCAGGTGGGAGGAAAAAGTGTTTCAGCTACTCAGGAAAATATTGGTGGTTCCTCAAGAAGTTAAACATAGAATAACCTTCTGACCCAGTAATTCCAGTCTATTATATATCACTTATCTAGTTGAAAACAGATTTTTAAACAAACATACATGCACATACATTCCTAGCAGCACCAATCACAAGAGTCAAAGGTTATGCCCCTAGTGTCCATCAGTAAATGAACTGAGAAACAGACTGTGGTGTATACATAAATTTGCACATTATATTATAATCACTTTATCATGGATTATAATTGTGGCATAATATTAGGAATATTTCTCCAGTCTTTCTGAGAAAATGCACATTAAACAAAGAGGGAAACATTTGCCTTATGTACATTGCTTATAAAAATTGAAAGCAGAATCATTAGAAACTGAAAAATTGGATATAGTAAAGAGGGGAGCAGGTGCATAATAGTACCTTCAGAACATGTAACTTTCTCTGTAGTACAGAAAGTGGAAAGAACTGGCCAGCCTGGGGCATTGAGAACACTTTGGAGTTTGAGAGGGAAGCTATCAGGAATCCAGTGATAATCTGAATCCTTGCAAAAACTCGCATCTCTATTTCTTACCTGCTATGTGAGTTTGGCCTCCTTTTCAAATGTGAACAACATATTTCTCTAAGAAGATAATATCTCATTTAATATAGGAAGAATTGCATGCAAGAGAGAAAATAGAACCCAGGGAATATTATTTAATAAAGAATAAACAGGTCCATAATCACTTATACAAAAAAAAAAAGCACCTAGAATTGAATATTTCCTCCTTAATTTTGGGGTCCAAATTCATTTGGCAGTAAATCTAATCTCAAGTGATATATAGTTATTTATCCTATTTATTGTGAATTTTTGTGTATTTTACTTCAGAATATTAATGTGTTTGATGTAAGGTACTCCTTAGACTCCCTACCAGAAGTTCTGTCTCCTTACCTTGTCTCTCCTACAAACTTTGGAATTAAATTCCATCTTAGACACCTACTCTCCTGACTGGGAAACTCCCTACTATGAACTTCCCAGAATATGATGCTCTAGTCTGTAGCCCTCATTTGATCTTTGTTCTTTTTCTCATCTCACATTGCAATTATCTGCAATAGATTCCAGACCTCAGCCTCCCATAGACTGACCCACTTCACTGTCCACATTTATTTTTGTTGTTAACTTTACCTCTCCATCCAGATACATTTATGAGCTTTAGGGACCTTTATAAATATTGGTATTTTAATGACCTTACTAAAAACAGACACCTAAACAACTTCAAGTTTTTATACTACTTCACCATTTATAAAATCAACAGTTCAATTATTTAAGTTCAGACAAGCAGTTGCTTTTGCTGTGATGTTTCCTCTTTAGTTATCCAGTGATCAATGCCAATAAGCAGTGCTTACTCTAAATCATTAGCTCCAATATAAATGAACAGTAGTTGTAGAAAACAACTTTAAAACACTATAACTCAGCAGTGAGAACAGTGAGTTATTTATTTTTAAAGCTCAGAAGTGTCTGATGTAATATATATTGCAGAGTCATTATTTGCTAATTCTCCTTGGAATTATTAAACAATTCTTTTGTATTTGCTTGATAATGGTAGAGATATTGCACCATTAAATTTAGCTTTCATAAGACTGTGGAAGATACTTAATGAGATAGTGCTCATACTTATTTTCTCATATACACCAAAAATACATTTATTTTAATAACCCCTTAGCACACATTAAGAAATGAGAAATACTTACTATCTCTGTGATCTATTAAATATTGTGCATTTTGTACCATGGAATCATTTTTTATCTGATCTTCATTTTGTACTGAGTAGAACTATTTCAGTTAGGGTTTCCAAATTTAGCCAAACCAAAAACAAAAACGGAAAAGCAGAAACAAATTTGAAATTTAGGCAGATAATTTTTTAGTATAAATATCTCACATGCAGTATATTGAGAATACTCATATTAAAAAACTATTCATTATTCATCTAAATTTAAAATTCAGTAGGATGGCCTATATGTTATCTGGTAATCCTAACTTCTGTATTAGTAGATTATTTTTTTAAATGATATCAATGATGAAAAATAGAGGAGTTAAGATATTATAATTTGACAAAAAAAAAAGTATAAAACTAGGCAAAATCATGTTCTCTAAGACATGGACAAGCGATCTTGCAAACTGGTTCTTTCATTATGTATAGTGAAAACAGTGATATTAATTACAGTGATTTTAAAAAGTTTTTTTTTCCAAGTAAAAAGCACACATAGGCAAATGTATAAATCATAAATATGTAACTCAATGAATAGCCTAAAGTAACCATGCTTATGTGAATAACCATGTAGGTCAAGATTTAGAACATAAATAATAGCCTATGTGTCCCCTTCCACTCACTGTCTCTTCATTCCTTTGAAAGGTGAGCATTAACTAATTTTAACACTGTATTAATTAGGCTGTCTTATACTTTACTTAAATAGATTCATTTAATAGGTTTACTTTAGTGTCTATCCTCCTACATTCGATACTATATTTCTGATGTTTATCTAACTTGGTATCACAATATCATGTTCATAAAGCAATAATGAATTCCATATCATATATTATTCCACATATGAGTATAATATGATTTATGTGTTTGACTCTAGATTAGATTAGATACAATGAACAATGCTGTTCTGAACATACTCATAGATGTCTGTCAGTGAGCATGACACATTTCTGATATATATTTATATGTATGGATACACACATATATACATACATATATGACATGTATATATTTATTTTCTATGCTATATGGTATATGTATATTCACCCTTTGTAAGTCTAAGTAAACGCAAGTGCACTTACTCAACTTCAGTAGCTCCTATCAAACAGTAGACTGGAGTGCATTTATACTTTTAACTCACATCTGAGAGTAACCCTGCCCACATCATCATTAATACTTGATATTGTCAGACTGATTTAGCCATTGCAAAATGTGGGTTCTGGTAATGCACTTTAATTTTTGTTTTTCAGGCTGCTAATGAGGTTGACCAGTTTTTCATGAACATATTAGCCATTTGAATATTTTTGTTGGTTCAGAATCCTTACTTGTTATACTAATAGTTCTGCCACATAATGGTAACACACACACACATCAGATATATTTTCTACTGTATATATATATATATATATATTTTTTTTTGCTTTTGGCTTTTGATTGGTCCTTTGATAATCTTAAATTCTTAAATAATGTGATTCAATTTATCTTTTTCTTTATAGTAAAATCTTTTGGTATCTTCTTCCTTAAATCATCTACTGCAACCCAAGATCAAGAGGATATACTTCTATATTATATTCTAGACAGTTATTGCTTTGTGTTTTCCATATAGATCTAGACTACACATTAAATTGGAGTTTTCTGTACAGTGTGAAGTATATAATAAACTTATTTGTATTTTCCTTATGGACAACACCAAAAAATTTGCCAAATATATAATCCTACTTCTGGTCTCTTTATTTTGCTTTATAGTCTATTTATTTCTCTTGAAATCAATACTAAACAGTCTTAGTTACTTTATCTTTATAAGAATCTTGATATTCTTAGTTCATTGTTACTTCCACTTATTTATTACTACACTCATTAAAAAAATAAAATAAAATAACTTATGAACTATAGCTAAAATAATAAGGAAAAATTTATAGATATAAATGACTATGTTAAAACAGAAAAAAGGGGCACTTGGGTGGCTCAGTCCATTAAGCTTCTATTGTTGGCTAAGGTCGTAATCAGCAAGTTTTAAGGATACAATGTCAAGATTAAAACAAAAAAAATTGTATATCACCAATGAACAAGCTGAAAACAAAATTGAGAAAACAATTCAATTTATAAGGATATCAAAACAAATAAATTATGAAGATTAAGTTTACGAAGTACAAGATATACACTCAAAACTTAAAAAAAGAAAAAAAATTGGATAAAAATTACAATAAATGGAATGACATTGCTTGCTTTATTGAATCAGAAAGGGAAGCAAAATAAAAGTGTAGGAAGAATTTAGGACATAAATAAATTGGTATTTTGCTGAGAAAGAAAGTCTTCAGTTTCATTATGGCACAAATAAGGATTAGAAATTGAAGAACAGAGGGGAAAACATATAGCAGGGTAAAACTAAAGAGCATTCTAGATTTTCCACAATGCATATCAGGTTGATAATTATTTTGGCCCCTAAAAGATTAAAAAATATGCTTTGAAATGTAACTAATAAAAAACACACCAGAATTCAAGAATTAGTGATTACAGAGATAACTACTAACATTTATGGACTATCAACACCATGTTGTTCTGCATAAAGGGAGATGACTGCATGTGTGCTCCCCTGGAGGGAGGTCGCTGCAGCAAAGGAAATTATTTATCTCAGATACACACAAGTCATGATGTTTGTACAACTGTTCTTTTCAGATAGCAGTTTTCACAAATACTCCAAGGGTTTATGGAACAAATTAGTATTCTTTCCTGTGTGTTGAAACAAAGTTTGTGTAAAGGAGGCAACCATAACATCAAGGTCAATATTGCTTACTTCAGTATTTCCAACATTTCAAAGTGGAGACTTAGGATTTCCAATGAACTAAAGTCATTCTATCTGAAGGCGAAATCATGTGAAAGGTAGTTGAGTTCTTTTAATCTTCTGTTCTGTGCCAGGAAGGAAGTGCCAAACTTCCATGTACATGTTGAGTGGAGACTCTCCTAGGTATCTTGAGATTAAAAGGCTCTGATTATGAATTCTAAGGAAGCCAAAGCACCACTGGGAATTGCTCTTAATGTGTCTGTAAGAAGGCACAGTTGGAATAAAATGATCTGCTGAGAGTTGATATAAAAATTCCAACTACAAATACAGAAATAAGAAATTCAAGCAAGAAGCAACATAAGAACACTGATATTTCAAAGTCTTAAAGAAATAGCAGAAGATGCCAATTCAAAGCTGAATGAGACAAAACTATGCTTCTACTCTTAATATTTTTGTTATTTTGTAATGTCAAATAGAGTGCTATTTCCAAAGGGGGGAGAGAATAGAGAAAGACAGAAAAACACCTCTTCAAAATATTGTACTGCTAGAAAGTCAAGAAAAATGCATGGGTGGGAGCTGGTTAATTGAAAAGAGGAAGTGAAATGAAGGTGCAGCTTATCTTAGTTTCAACTACCAAATTTACTTTGGAATGCCAGTCTCACTATAAGTTTATACATAATCCTTCACTGAAGTCCATGGTAAAGGTTTATAACATTGAAATAAATGTCTCCACTCCAGAATCATGTTCTATCAACTGGCAAACTTTGTTCAGTGCAGAAGAAAAATCACTCTAATGAAGAAAGAAAAAAACAAACAAAAGATAACTAGTGAATCATTCTACGTTAACATGGAGAAAGTATTTTAAAGATTTCTCCGAAATATAAGTTGTTTACCTAAATGCTCTGGATTTAGCTCTGCCAATGTAGCCACTTAGTTTTGCTGGCTACTTAAACACACTAAATATCTAGTAGAAGGACCAATGGCAGCATAAAATAATAAACACAAAGATAAGAGAGAAAATTAAAACAATATTCTCCTAGACACTGGAAAGTGCAAAGATGTGTGCTAGCTAGCCTAGCATGCTCTAGAAAGCTGAATTTCTAGGTGAATTTCTAGCTGAATTGCTAGGTGAAATGTAAAAATAACATGCCAATTTTCTATACAGATAATCCAAAATGGCCAGCAATTGGTGTGTTCATCGACCACTGGAAGAGAGCAGTAATTTTCTATCTTTGTCACGTTATGATAGGGTAAATCGCTCATAGAACAGAATGGAATCTTACTCTCAAAAAAAAAAAAGAAAATCAGAGAACTTATGTTCAATTACAATTCCAGGTACAACTGGACATGAGTATTCTGCAGGAGATTAATTTTTAAAAGATTCATAGACACACAGACACAAACATATACGTATTTCATAATGTATAAAAGGATTAGGGAGTCTGTATATCTTGGTTCACCAAATGAGGGCAACCAAGGTACTATATGTACTAAATATACTATATCTACAGTGTACTTAAATAGAATATTGAGATTTTTACCTCTATGGAATCTAAATATTTCAAGAGAAAAAGGACAATATTTAGACTTCAGGAAAATGGATCTCTTCAATTGGTAAGTTCTATCTATGTGCAAAGACCTCCCATTCAACTTTTATTGTCTTAGTCTTAATAATGAAAAGAAGCTTTGGAATCACTAGATATCCAGTAAATGCCTTTAATTTAAAAGATTAAAACCAAAAAATCATCAAAAAAATCTATAGAAAATAAAGCACAGTGATAAAAATCTAAAACAAAGTTGTCCTTTGCTATAAGAAAGATATATTGCATTTACATAACAGAAACAGGGTGTTATAAATTTGGAATATTCATAGTAATAAAAAGAGTTCTTGGGCCTTAAATATCTAATAGCAGGAATTAAAATGTTCCAATGTGGAGTAAAAAGAAGAAGAAACTATTTCTGTTTCCGTGAAGATGGAGTGGACGTACATTTTTCTATTTCTCCAAGTGAATACAATTAAAGCTTGAGACATTATATATATATATTAAAAACAAAACAAAACAGAAAAACAGCTCTGAAAGGTGGAGAAAAGGCAGACCAACTAAGGACCTTGGGATCTGAAAAATGACATGGTGTTGAGTTATCTAGATTTTCTTTTTGTCTCCTGTACACCAAGGTAAATGTTGGAGAAACCATAACGTGGATATTCTAATGGATGCAGATAAATAAGCTCCAACAAAACCTGCTCTTTCCAGCCAAAAGACCAAGAAAAAGGCACTGAATGAGACAGTAAATTGATAGACAATTACTGCTCTGCTTCAGTCAAATGTCACTATGGAGCCACTCCCATTCCTGTTAACAAAGGCCAAGTAAGGAACCTAGTTTCACCTTAAACAAACTGTAAAAGGTGCTCTAACCTCCCAATCAGGGAAGATCAAGAAGGGATCCAGGACTTCCATCTCTATAGGGCAATGATGAGCAACCCCACTCCTAAAGTTGGGGTCAGTGGAAACCATGTGGGGAACATACTTCTTTCCCTATATTGCAGTTATCAGAGGACAGTCTCAAAGAAAGCACAGAGCAGAGAATCAGTATTATAACACCATCTCTGTAGGAAGTAGTAAGGATGCATTCCTATGTATCTCATGGAGGGAGGTAACAGTGGAAAGGTAGGAGAGAGCTGAAATCCCCACTTCTCATAAGTCCACCCTCCCATCTGTCCACAGAGGTCAAGTGGAGAACCTAGACTTGTAACCCTACCTCATGTAATGAAGTGACACTTTCCCTTTCTCTACAGATGTGGTGTTAAAAACAACTAGTTAAAGCAAACGGTTTAAGTAAGACCCAGAATCTCATAAAATAATGCATAAAATGTCCAAGTTTCAATAAAAGTCATACATCATACCAATAACTAGAAAGATCCCAAAGTTAATTAAAAAAAAGACAGCCAATGAGTGTTAATACCAAGAGGACAGAAATATTAGAAATATCCAATAAATATTTTCAAACAATTACCATGAAGTTGTTTCAAATGATAATTATAAACTTGACACAAATGAAAAAGTAGGAAAGCTAAACAAAGAAAAGAAAGTTTTGGCAAAGAAGCTAAAAAATAAAGAATCAAATGGAAATTTTTATTTTATTTATGTATTTATTTATTTTAAAGATTTTATTTATTTATTTGACAGACAGAGATCACAAGTAGGCAGAGAGGCAGGCAGTGAGAGAAGGGAAGCAGGCTCCTGACTGAGCAGATGTGGGGCTCAATCCCAGGACCCTGGGATCATGACCCAAGCCGAAGGCAGAGGCTTTAACCCACTGAGCCACCCAGGTACCTCACAAATGGAAATTTTTAGAATGAAAAAGTAAAATAGCTACATTTAAAAAAAATTCAATGGGGGGGGGTTCAATAACAGAATGGAGAGGAGAAAGGAAATAATTAGTGAGCTGGAAGAGAGAAAAATAGAAAATTATTCACTCTAGCCCCTCCACAATGGAGACCCTGAGTGACATGTGGGACTATACAAAAGATTGCAAATTCACGCCAGTTACTTCTGGAAGGAGAGAGGAGAGAGGGTAGGTCTGGAAAGCATTTTTTTTTAATTTATTTTTAAGATCTTATTTTTATTTATTTGAGACAAAGAGAGAGACAGAGACAGAGAGCACACACAAGCGGGGGTGAGGTTAGGGAGGGGCAGAGGGAGAGGGAGTAGACTCTCCCCTGAGCAGAGAACCAGATGTGAGGCTTAATCCCAGGACCCTGAGATCACGACCTGAGCAGAAGGCAGATACTTAACCCACTGAGTTACCCAGGTGCCCATGAAAAACATTTAAATGAATAATTCAACTGACAAAACTTGACAAAATATCACCAAGGGTTTAGAAGACACCTTAAACCAACATGATCTAACCAACATTTATAGGACACTCCACCTAACAATGATAGAATATACATTCTCAAGTGCCCATAGAACATATATTAGAAAGAATATGTTCTTGACTATAAAATCCTTAACAAACTCAAAATAATTGAAGCAAAACAGAGTATTTTCTCTGTTCACAATAGTGCAAACTAGAAATCAGTAAGCATGACATCTTCAAACACTTAGAAACTAAACAACACAGTTCTCAATAATACATGGGTCAAGAAGGAGTTTCAAGGAAAGTAAAGCAATCCTTTAACTGAATGAAAATAGAATACAATATATCAGAACGTTGTGAAGAGGAAAAATTACAATAATAAATACATATATCAGAAAAGAGGAAAATTGTCATATCGATAATCTAAGCTTCCACTTCAGAAACCTAATAAAGAACAAAATAAGTCCAAAGTGAACATAATTTTTGTTTATTTTAGAAACGTATTATGTTTATGGATTGGAAGACTTGACTTAATAAAGATGCTAATTCTCCCCAAATCAATGTAAAGATTTAATGTAATTCCTATGAAAGTCCTAGCAAGATATTTTGTGTGTGTGTGTGTGTGTATACACACATATGAATAAGATTATTCTAAAATATACATGGAAAGGCAAAGGAATTTGAATAATTAAAACAATTGGGAAAAGAAGAATAAAGTGGGAAAAATAAGTCCACCTGATATTGGAACTTATATAGCTGAACAATAAAGACCCTGTGGTATTTGTTGAGCAACACTATGGAACAGATAGAGAACTGAGAAGGACTCATATAAACATGCACAGCTAATATTGACAAAGGAGGAAAAGCAATTCAATGGGGGAGAGATACCCTATTCAACACATAATGCCAAGATAAGTGGAGATTCATAGGCAAACATGAAACCTGACTTAAATCTAACATAATACAAAATAATACAAAATAATGATTTCTCTATTCAAAAGTATGCTTTACTTCTGGCTGATAAAAAAACATGTGCTTATGGAAGTAGATTTACCATAAGGTTAATAACATTTAAATGTTAGGGCCCCTAATTTGTGTGGCATCTTACTAATATGTTCATATGTACATATATTTTTAATAATGTTTGCAAGAGTGAAATAAATTGCAATGTGTGAAGAATATTGTCTCTTTCTTTTTTGATTTTCATTGATTTTATTTTCCCTACGGTTTCTAGTGCTAGGATGACCATGGACATTCTCAGAGTCTGAGAAGAAGTTGAGTTAGCAACACATTTAGTTGGAGATAATAGGATATAGTTCTATGATTCTCATAATTTCTGTGTATATAAAGTCATGGATAGCTATTTAGGTACAGGGATGGCTTCCAGTAATATTCCCGCTATCCATTTCAGCTGCAATGCTCCCTGATTATAAACCAAAGTGCTATGATAGGTGTCATATGGAATGCACCACTGGAATAATGTTTATAATGGTGTACTTCTTCCTTTTTATAAGAAGGTTTTTTATTTATATATTTTTTAAAAATTTTATTTATTTATTTGAGAGAGAGAGAGAGAGCAAGAGCAGGGAGAGGGACAGAGAGAGGTAGAAACTGACTCCTCACTGAACAGGGAGCCCAATGTAGGACTCGATCCCAGGACCCCTGGATCATGACCTGAGTGGAAGGCAGACACTGAACCAGTTTAAATTATTTTAAACCACATGGTTGAAATTCTTCCAAATCCTTATTTGGTAATAAGACTAAAAATGTATGCAGCATTGTTAATAATATATTATGGTGCTAAAGTAAATATTTCTAAATTATAATAATTTTAAAAAACAAATTTTAGTAACACTAAAAAACATTATAGGCAAATGACTGAACTGCCTAAAATATTATTTTCTATTTGTTTTTATATGAGAGAACAACTGATAGGATAGAGCCAAAATCATGTAGAAAGAAATTATAAATGTTTTTAAGCAATTAAACAAAGTATCATGAATTTTTAAAAATTTTATAGTATTTATGGCATTCCTCAGGTTTTAAATAAAACAAATTATGAGATATTTACTTGTTTCAAAGAAACGCACTTGATTTTGTAAAAGTGGCCATTCCTTCAAATGCGTGAATTTCAAGAACCACATAGGGATCTCTGCCCCTCTGATAGGGGCAGAGAAATAAGGAGGATACATTTTCATTCTCCATAATAACAAATCAATTGGTAGGGACATTAATTAAGTAATTAATATCAATTAAATGAGATAATAAATTAATAAATGAAGTTCAAAATGTGTCATAGGTGATAATTCATGTTATTTCTTTTTCCTAAAGAAGGGTAATAGTTTTATAAGGTTATGTATCTTTAAAATTTATGCTAATTAACTTTGTAATATCTAATTCTATAATAATGTACAAGATAAAAATATGATTTATATTCTCTTTTATTTCCCATTGTTCTCAAGTCCAGATTGACTTAAGAAATTGTTAATTTTGGGGGCGCCTGGGTGGCTCAGTGGGTTAAAGCCTCTGCTTTTGGCTCAGGTCATGATCTCAGGGTCCTGGGATCGAGCCCTGCATCAGGCTCTCTGCTTGGCAGGGAGCCTGCTTCTCCCTCTCTCTATGCCTGCTTCTCTGCCTACTTGTGATCTCTCTCTCTCTGTCAAATAAAGAAATAAAATCTTTAAAAAAAAAAGAAATTGTTAATTTTTTTTCTGAAATTGATAGAACACGTTTTTGTCTAAACTGGTAAAGAAAAAGGTAAAATTACTTTGTTCTCAGAACTGAATTATATGGGCAATTCTGCATATGTGTAAATATAAACTAGAGAAATGCTTTTGTTTTTTAAAGTAATACAAATTTATAGAATTCCCAAGAAGTCTGGAGAAAATAAATGGTATTATTTGCATTCTCAATTTTGTTCATGAATATAAAATAGTCATTTGTCAATTTCCTTATAGAAATGGATAAAAAAAGTCATGGTATTATCTTATTTTCTATGACAAGATAAAATATGCACACATTTGGTTTGTGAGGTGGGCTGATGACTCAGTGGACCTGATGAGGATGAAGAAAACAATGAGATGAGTTTTCCAAAATGTAATATGAAAATTAAAGTTGTTTAATATTGGCTTAAAAAATGAGATCCGGGGTACGTGGGTGGCTTAAATGGGTTAAAGCCTCTGCCTTTGGCTCAGGTCATGATCCCCAGGGTCCTGGGATCAAGTCCCTCATCGGGCTCTCTGCTCAGCAGGGAGCCTGCTTCCCCTCTCTCTCTGCCTGCCTCTCTGCCTGCTTGTGATCTGTTTGTCAAACAAATAAATAAAATCTTAAAAAAAAAATGAGATCTCTTAGAAGTAATTTCCCACATTTTATTTGACTCTTGCTTTAAGACACCACCATGAAATACAAAGAGAATATATCTAAAGGTATTAAAAATAAATACTAAGATTTACAAGCCATAAATTTCATTATGAAATAATAGTATGTGGGATTTTCCTTGTACAGAGAGATGACTATTAGTGAAAAAAACAAGCTTTTTTGCCATTATGTTTCTAAAAGAATATTTAATGTCAATTTGTCTAAAATTATTTCAAGCTATTTTGATCTCAAATTTAAATAACATTCTTTTCTCTTAGAAATTAGTTGCTCCTATTTTTATGCTTCAAAAGATTTTCCTTCAAAGAGTGTATTACTGTAAAGTCCTGGGGTGGGTTTACAAAGGAGGAGAGTAATATGGATCAGCCCTGATGGTCTTTATACAGTTCCAGTGCTTCTGAATAGGTCTATGTAGCTGTGAAGAGATGGGTCATGTCAGAACTTTGGGTCATGTCAGAACTTCATCTCATTAAAGGTTCTGTTCCACAGGTACAACACAATTCAGAGAGATTTTGTCTGCACTCCAGTGATGAAAACACCTTTGCAAAATAATTCCCTTTTATCAACCAGTTGCAAATCACAACATGCCAAATCGGGAAAATAAGTGTAATAGAGCTCTTTCCATTTTCCAGTGGAAAAAAAACACATTTTGCAAAATTAGGTGTAAAATGATAACCTAAGTCCAATCTAAGTCCATCATGAGTATTTTAAAAGATTATTTAGAATAAATAGTATTTATTTTTAAATTTATATTTATATTTTATTTTTATATTTATATTTACTGATTCAAGATTATACAGTACATCATTTAATGAAAAACAAGTCATGTTCTAATAAATTACATACATAATAGTAGAGCAATTTGTTTTTAACTCTATGCACTTATATGCAGTAAGTCAAAGCATAATAAGGGTATTATTATAAAGGAGTATATAAAGGTATATAATAAAATAATAAAAAAATTATTATAAAGGAGTATATAATATAGTAGCATCCTTTTCCAAAGAATTATAAATTAAAAGTATCCATTTCTTTTACTATCCTATGCTAATGATGACAATGAAGAAGACAATGCAATAATAATGATGACGATGACACTGATGTCCTCTATAACATATATGAAGTATTGCTATATGCCAGACATTCTTTAAATACTTCTAAAAATGTATGTCACCTAAGGCTGCCTGTGTGGCTCAGTCAGTTAAGCATCTGCTTTCGGCTCGGGTCATGATGTTGGGGTCTTGGGATTGAGCCCTGCTCTGGACTCCCCACTCAGCCGGGAGTCAGCTTCTCCTCCCTTTCCCTCTGCCAACCCCCACCCTTGCTTGTGCTCTCTCTCAAATAAATAAAGAAAGAAAGAAATAAAATATATTTAAGAATGTATGTCACCTAATTAGTTCCTAAGAAAACTCCTTTACTATTGTATCTTTTTTTTTGTTGGTTTAATCAGAAATTAAGGTGCATAAAGTTTTAAAAACTTGGCCAATGTTCACAATTAGACTCAGGTTTGAAAGAGTTGTCTGACAAACTACCAACTGACATAACAGTGTACTATTAGCAGCATTGATTTAATTTGCAATTAATATATTTTTCTTTCTTTTTTTTATTATGTTATGTTAGTCACCATACAGTATGTCTTTAGTTTTTTTATGTGGTGTTCCAAGATTCATTGTTTGCGTTCCAATTAATGTATTTATTTATTCTTTTATTTAGTTAGCATTGTTTTGGTAGATGAACTGTGGCAAGAACTCCATGCAAACTAATTTCCTTTCTAATTTTGTAGTTTTGATTATATGTTGTCCAAAAAATGTTTATTATACACTGCCTCTGCCTTCATATATCATTACCTTCATCATTATTGTCTAAAAATGATAATTTTCACATGCTTTAGTTCTGCACATAGTTACTATTTGAACAAAGCTAGCACCATGTGCATGTGTGTGTGTGTGTGTGTGTGTCTGTGTGTAATTTATATGAGTTATGTCATGGAAGTTAAGTACCTCCTCATAGGTGAAATCATTAGTAAGAAAGCATGATTTGTCCTTGAACCCATGTATCCATACTCTGAATACTGTATATAATATTCCAAAATGGTTGACTGTCAAGTCGACTGGGATTAATATTTAATTTAGCAGTAATTAAAGTTAGTAATTCTTAACAGATTTTAAACTTATATCACATATTCTTAATTGTCAGGGTTTAGTTAGATGAGTAGAAATGGTAATTTACATAAAAGTGTATTTTTTTAATGAGCCATTTTACTACATTTTAAGAACTGAATGCATTCCTGAAAATGTTCACTTGACACTAATTTGCATACTAAAAATCAGTTGTTGTATAATTTCAAGCAATGAAGAACAATCTGATTAATTCTGCCATGAGTTTAAAATTTTAACTTTGTAATAAGTTTTGTTACTACTCTTTTAAATGAAACTTTTAAAAATTCATTGACATGCAATGGTACATACTCTGTTATTTACAGCTTTGATATTTAAAATTAAACTATATTTACAGTACTTCAGTTTAGATTTTTTAATAACAGTTTACATTTTAATGTTAAGAAAAACAACTTAATAATATTTACAAAAGCAGACATGTATCATTGTCGTTCATGCTTCCCTGAATATAGAAATTGTACGTTATGGAGAATAAATTTGGTATGTTGAAAGTATTTCATGTAAAAAATTAATTTTTTCTCACACATTTTTCCAAGATAAATACTTGTGAAATTTTCTTGGCGAATTATCTTAATTCAGAGATAAAGCATATGTCTTATATTTTAATTTTCTAGAGGACAAGAAACATGTTGAAAGCATTATATACAGCATGTGGTACTTTATACAGACAAATATGTATACTTAATAAATGCTTTTGAATATGAATATAGAAGGCAGTATCAGCTACAAAAAATGAAATATATTTACAAGATAATTTTTACTAAAATATATCTATTTTTCAGAATGTATTAGTACTCTAGCAATCCAAATTATTTTTAAATTAATATTCCTTTATGAAAAATCATGAATTAGCTTTTTTTATGTTTCAGACACATATCTAGTATCTAGGAACACACAAATGAATAAAAAACTCCAGCCTTTGAGTAGCTCACAATCTAGCAAGGAAATCAACCTGTAAACACATAATGAGGGAATGCTATGATGATTGTTAGCTCTGTGAGGTATATACAGAGTAATCCCTGAGGAGAGATAAAAAGTGATATTTAAATTAAACCCATTTAATAGTTACATAGGAGTTGAACCGTGGAGAAAATGATAAGAAGTTTCTCAGTCAAGAAAAGTAATTTGTTCAAAGGTATGAATTGCAAAGGAAGTTAATCTATAAATTAAAAAAAATCAAAAGCTCAGTTTGCTATGTTTTAGTTACAGAGAATTTGATAAGAATAGACAACTAGTGTCTAGAACTATTGTATCCTGTGGCCATCAGAGAAACATAAAGATATTAAGATTTTAAGATTTGAGATGGCCTTGACTAATACATATTTTGAAAAGATCTGTTACGAGTAAAAAGAAAGAATTGGAAGTATAAAGGAACAGAACAACATATCAGCTGGAAAATAAAAAAATTTATCAAGACAAACAAAAAAGACCTACAACCAACAAAGTGGGAGAGGTGCTGTAGAGAATCAGAATTATTTAATAAATATATTCAGCAACACTTAGTGACTAATGCATTTGATAGGTGACAGATATTAACAAATGATGTTTCTGAAATTGTCCGTGTGTGACAACTTCATACTAAACTTCATACTCTTCATACTAAAGAATATGCCTAAGCCAAAGCTGAAATTTTGTACTGAAATCTGAAAGGTAGTCTGAGCAAAAAACAGACATTTCTAAGTGATCAGTGTTAGGCACTGTTTAATCAAAAGAGATTTTCTGGGTGGAAAAGATGCTCAAAGACATAATTGTAGGGAACCGTGGTGATTTACTGGGTTTGCAAATGAGTAATGAATTAGCTAATATAGTGAAATTTAATGGTAGGAACTTCAGAGGCAGGTTTGAAATGTCAAATGCATAAGAAACCCAAGGAAAAGGAAAATTTTAAGGTGTGCTCTTTTAAAAAAAAAAATGAAAAGTCCAGCTCCAGGCCAAAATCCCAAGTGTTTTTTGTTTGTTTGTTTGTTTCATCCTGACCATAGGCAATCACCTGTCAGGTCTCATGGGGCAAGACTGTCCTCTCCACACAGACTTGGTTTACAGATACTACCTTGCAGTGTGTCTTAAGGATTTAGGCCCCCTTAGTTGAGCATGTTTCTAAGCATAGTGGCATGTCTAGCCCAGATGTCTCCATTTGGAGGTTGCCTTCTAGGGGCCTTCGGAGGAGACCTCTTTCTGTTGCCTCTGCTAACACTTTGAAGACACCTTTCTCTACTCTGACTTAGTACTTGGTACCTTTGATTCTTACCATTTTCCTCCCTCCCCCACACAGCTCCAGGTTTTTAGAGTGGGACCGGAGCCTTTTCTTTAGAACTCCCCTAGCAAGGAGATGATTCCTTCACTGAACCTAACCTTCACTTGGTATATTTCTGTGGGAGAATAATGGAATATTGGTGATATGGATACTTTATTTCTGGTTTTTTGCTTTTCCTAGTGTGGTTAGTAAATACACTCAGAGTCGTTACTTTAATTTTGGTTTGTAATTTTAATCAACCAGGTCTCCTCAGCTCAGCTCTTGACACTATGTGGGTGTAAGAGCACAGGCCCAGGATGGACATGGGTTATCTGGAGGGAGTTTCAATGCAATAAAAGCCAGCAGGTTGACACAGTGTAAACCTTCATTAGAGGAAGTTATTGTTTACTGCTCTATCAGAAGAGGACTATTAAAACCATAAAAACTGCGACGCCTGGGTGGCTCAGTGGCTTAAGCTTCTGCCTTCACCTTAGGTCATGATCCACGGGTCCTGGGATCGAGCCCCGCATCGGGCTCTCTGCTCAGCAGGGAGCCTGCTTCCCCCTCTCTCTCTGCCTGTCTCTCTGCCTACTTATGATCTCTCTCTGTCAAATAAATAAATAAAAATCTTGAAAAACAAAACAAAACATAAAAACTGTACATTAACATTTCTTTAGCCTTCATAACTCTATAACCTTCCATAACCACTAGTCTCAGAATGAATGATTTTTTTAGACAGTCTTCATGAAGGAGGAATGGTGTCCTAATTTCTTTATGATACAGCTTTCGAGTAAAATGTGTTCTTATGTGGATAAATAGGGGGCACTCTTCAATATTAATTTTGTTTTCTAATATATGTCATCTTTACTAACCAGTTATTAATGCCATATTTCATCTTCTGAAAGAGAAACAAATGGAGGGACAAAGTTTCTCATTAATCTTTTTGTGCCTTGGTCACCAACTTATTGTCTGACACATTATAGGTGAAACTATTTTGTATGTACTATGAAAAAAAAATAACAGAACAAAGCCACTTTCATATATAACAGAATCATGCACTACTGCTAATCTTGATATTAGCAATCATGTTCACAGTAAGGACAGATAATATCTATCAGTTGTTTCAAGCTCTAGGCTATACCGCTTATAAAAACAAAAGCAGCCAATACAGAAATAAACACAGCTCACGTTTGATCCTTTGGATTCAGTTCTCCCTTAAGCAGAGAACTCCTTGGGCTTTCACTTTATGTGCTGGATTATTTCCTTTCTCTCTCTCTCTCTTTCTGTCTTTTGTAAACTTTTTATTATATTTTCATCAATTTCTATCATATGACACCAAATAGATATGATTCCTATACTCTGTCAAATAGGAAAAAGTGAGTTCTTTGCTCATTTTTTAAGTAATATATTGGGCATAAACAGGTTGTTTCTTTAACAGCATCTTGGAAAAAATGCAGAAAAGAGATAATAAGACTTACATCACTGTCCTAACATTCAACATGACTTTTTCAACACTTGTCTCAAATCAATGTTGTTGTGTTGCTAATTTACATTAAAAGTAACGTCTATCAAAAGGAACTTTCAAAGTTGAAGGAAATTTCTCTTTTTGTACTGTTTAATTTATAAACAGAAGATAATTTCAAGTCCTAAGAACTAATATTTTGTTAAGTATATTTATGTTTAAAATAGAGAAGACGATATGCTTGTTGAGATGGCAACCTGAACACAGGCCCCCATCTAGCCACTCTCTAGTCATTCCCACCTTGCCTTTAACTGAAATGGCAAATGAAAATAAAAAATGGAGAGAAGCCTAAATAAATAAAAAATTAAGGAGTGTTTTCGCACCATGTTAGAAGTATTAAATAATTGTTTGCTATGTAGAATGTAAGAAAACATATTTAAGTAATAAATTTATGATTTTTTATCTGAAAAGCATGCCAGGTCAAATGCTGGCAGTGTCATTTGTATTCATAAGATGAACCATGGGACGACTGGAAGTGAATTTTCAACCTTGGCAATGCCACTGGGGAAACATTCTTGTTGTTTTAAGCCAGAAAAAGGAAAGTGCATCTGGCAGGGTTTATTCTTGGCTTAGACTTGGAGCCCTCTTGGAACAGAAGGTTCTGACAGGCAAAATCAGGAGATATGCTGTAGCTGGCTCTCAAGGAAGTCAGATATTCCAGGCAAACACCAGGGACCCTGCTGAGGCTGACTCCTGGCTGCTGCACCAAGCGTTAAAAAGACACACATAGGCAGAAGGCAAAATTCCCTGCTGTGACTGACTCTACTATTTCCAGCTCCCAGCTCTCCCTAGTTTATAACATCTTTTTGGTAAGGTGGTAAAAATCTCTAAATTATATCTAAAATTATATCTAAAAATTATATCTAAATTTTTCTTTTTTTACCATGTATGTCCATAAAGATTTGGGCTAAGACCCATGTCAATCTCTGGCAATCCAAGTTTAACTTGAAGTTGCTATCAACCCTTATTAATAAAGCATAGATTTCATTCTGTAAGTATGAGCTAAGAAAATAGCATCATACCTACTACAAGTGTTGTTCTAAGAAATAGGAGTAAATTTTATACAAATTGGAATTCATGTTTTCAAGAGATTGAAGAATTCTTTACAAATCCCCAAAGAAAGATTACATTGAGAAATGTGAAAGATTCACATAGTGAATTGGAAACCACAATATCCAGCAAACAACAGTTTCTATGCTGAAAAAAAATTAAAGTGATGAAGTAGGAAATAAATGCAAGAAATTCTGCTAGTCCTGGATTTCAGAAATGTTAGCGAATAGATGAGAATGGTGAGAAAATGAATAGGAATGTAGTAGACACATTAAAGAGGACCACTCTATAATTGTATTCCTAAACTAAGAAAGTTGGAAAGAGTAAATATTCAGTAAATGTTAATGATTGATTTGTTGTGGAAAACTAAATAAGAAAGACTCCCAAGTCCTCATTATATTAAGAATATCTCTATCTTTATCATTGATTCTTTTCAGTCTATAAAAATCACCACATTATGGGGTGCCTGGGTGGCTCAGTCTGTTAAGCGTCTGCCTCCAGCTCAGGTCATGATCCCAGGAAACTGGGATCCGCCCCACATTCGGCTCCCTGCTCAGTGGGGAGCCTGTTTTCTCCTCCTTCTGACTGCCACTCCCCCTGCTTGTGCTCCCTCTCTCTCTCTCTCTCAAATAAATTAATAAAATCTTAAAAAAAAAAAAAATCACAATAAACATACCCAACATAGAAAATATAAAACACTTAAGGACTAAAAATTAACTTCCTAGCAAATGCCACCCTCCACATTACATGCTGATAGAGACTGATTCTGCAATGTACTTTTGTAAAAAAAAAAAAAAAAAAATTACAAACCTAAAATGTTATACCTATCCAAGTGGTCATTCAAGATACTAGACCCAAATGCTATTTGGAGATAAGGGGCACTTACAAGCATACTACAGCTAACATGTCTAAAAACCAATTGAAAAAAAAAAAAGTATAAAAATGTTATTATTTACTTTATTTTATTTTTTAAGATTTTATTTATTTGACAGAGAAAGAACACAAACAGGCAGAGCAGCAGGCAGAAGGAGCTCATCAAGGCACCCAAAGTGGCCTCAATCCCAGGCCCCTGGGATCATGACCTAACCCAAAGGCAGAGGTTTAATTGACTGAGCCAGCTGGTACCCTGGTTATTTTTTATTTTTAATGATGAAATGAAGATTCTATTTTAATGGAAGTAAAGGCTGTTTTAATGGATGTGAAGAAAAGATAAAATAAAATCTAAATATTCATTATTAAGCAGAAAATTATTAAGGTCATTACATATTTAAAAGTTTGATAGTTAAGAAATCTAATTCTTAAAGTAAATATATATATGAGGGTAAAGTCATACTGACATTTGGTGCTCATTTTACATTTACATTTCTAACAAAATACAAGTTAATATATGAAGATAACTATATACATCATGTTAGATATATCTTAGAAACAAAATTATCATTATAAATAAGCACTGAATATATATTCCCTTTCATATATATGTGTGTGTGTGTGTGTGTGTGTGTGTGTGTGTGTGTGTGTGTATACACACATATGGAGAGAGAGAGACAGGGAAATACCTGACCATATTCTGTTTAGTTATTCCTGTATAACACAACATATAAATCAGCAATTTATTATCATGTCTCACATTATATGGGTTTAAAGAATTCAGTGGGTGGGTATGGCTCACCTCTGCTCCATGATGTCTGGGGGCCATAGCTGGGAAGATTTAAATGTCCCGGGTGTTGGAACGTCTGGGGTCTGATTAGATATCCATCTTTCCCTCTGGTCTCTTTCTTTTGCAGGCTTGTCCTCCTGTCTACATTAGACTTCCACATAGCGTGGGTACCTGAAGATACTCACTACTGAAATGGCAGTGCAGGGTTCTAAGAGAAAGGCAGTGAGAATTGCCAGTCTCCCAAACATCAAGAATTATCACTGCATCATTTCACCATATTCTGTTGGTCACAGAATTCACAAAGGCTCCTCTCTCCCCGTATAAGAGAGCCATCTTTAAACTTTAATCTGACAAAAGGCCCAAGAGAACCAAGACTTGGTCCAAGAGGAGGCAGCATTTGATCTCTCAATGCCTCAGTTTATTCTCTGTAAAAGAGAGCTATTAATAGCTCTTAAGTCACAGAGATGTTGCGAAGATTAAAAGATTATGGAATAGGTCAAAGTTAAAATAGTTAATGTGTAATTTTAAAAATTATTAAAATTTTAATTTGATACTTTATTGAATATTCAATTGAGCTGTAGTGTTTTCCTTCCTTTGAATCTTCTCCTGAACATGCTTGTATGTACCTACTCACTCACTCTCTCTTCCTTTGCCTCTCTCCCTCCCTCCACACACACCCATGCACACTCACGTACACAAGCATGCACATATCCATGAATACTCCTCATCACTGTCATATTCTGGGACACACTTACTCAAATATCAGTACATCCTAAAGCAAAGTAATAGAGTAGATAGTGGCATTTTGTAATGATTTAAAGAAAGTTTTAAATTAGATTTAAACTTAAAAATAATTGCATTAATAACAACTTGTAGAATGGCTGAAGGTATCTGGGAAATTTATCAAAAAAAGATTTGATGAACATACCAAATCCTAAATAAATCAAAATAAAAGAGGGACTCAAACTGCAATTTAAGGTGTTTAGGAAATGAATATGGTAATATTTAGTAACTTACTTGTAAAAAACTATTAAAGTGAAAGCTCTATTGTAAGTAAATGTATCACCAAAAAATCTTATTATCATCAAGAAAGAAAAAAATAATTAAACCTTCAACTTATGAAGATACAAAAACAAACAAACAAACAAAGCAAGCCAAACATAGTATACCTAAAGAATCCCAAGATAAACATTTAATAAAAAAAAAGGCATGTTCCAAGGCATGGAAAATGATAATGATAAATAAATAAGTGGTCTATTTGTCTATTTTAATGGACATAGTTTTTAAAAGCTCTTTAAAATCTAACAAAGAAAAAATATTATAAATGTGACACAATAAAATAGAGATATGGAAAATGCAAAATATTAATACCAATGCTGTTTTATACTACCCAACTTGAAGACAAAATGAAATTGGTATTTTCCTTTTAAAAAAGTGAAATTCCAAGATTATTTGGTAGACATTCCGAATAGAAAGAAATTTTAAAAAGAAAAAATGAAAAATAAAACTTTTAAAAATAATTTACGTTCCAGAGTTATACATGTGATTTCTAGTAACAGACTATTCTATATTATTTAAATGATACTAGAACACAGAAAATGATGAGAGAACTTGATTGTCTTACAAATCTACAAAAAGATGACAAATCAAACTCTAAAAAATTTTTTTACCAGTCTTGCCTATGATAGTACAAACATGAAAATAAAGTATTGTAAATTAAAATCAGCATTGCATTATAATATTAAGTAATATTACATAACAACATTAAACGAAATAAAAAACATTAAAAATGTCTTAATCTGTGACTAATATTCGTAACTTCTCTGGATGGGGAGATCATAAGCATCATTTTTTACAATTAGTTCACCAAAGAGGTTTTGTAACTTCAGTGGCCCTACTTCCTGTGATATTTGTCCCTATTAATCATTAGCAGAGATTGACTGGAGACTGTGTCCAAAACCACTTTGTTTGTGGATCTAATAAGAGAACTCCATTAGGTGTTGCATTTGCAAACTGAATCTACCAGTTAGCTTACAGGTGAAAGGCTCTGTCTGAAATTGAGTTCCCCATTGAAAACATATTCAACATTGATAATAGAGAGCTTTTAGCTCTCAGCAGTTGGCAGCAAAAAAAAAAAAAAAAAAAAAGTGATGGCTGAGCAATATTTATATGGCTTTCGTTCTTATGCATTTTATCATTTGCATTAAAAATATATTTGCAAAATACAAAGTAATTCTAATAATTGGCACAGCTTCACATGAAACAATTCTACAAATCAGACTCAAGGTGAAATAAGACGTGATCTAGAAATATTGTCCTCCGCAAGATAAAGTCAATTAATTCCTATGGGGAAAGCATACAGGAGGCAATTGTGATAAATCTGCTTGCAATATCAAAAGGAATATGAAAGCCTTAGGTGATGCCTTTAGAGAAAGTTAATGTAAGGCATTACTTTTACATTTTTAGCAAGGTTCGGATTAGTACTCAATCTTAATAATCTTACTCATATGTCTTGACTAGTTCTGCCTCTTTTACTATAATATTTTGTGTGTTTATGAGAGAAGTGATGGAAACTATTTTAATGATTATTATTTTCAGAATTCTGCATTTCTTATTCATGGACTGATCTGTTTATATATTAAAATTATAGTTTATGTCAGTATACGGGAAGGCAGTAAAGTATGGAGTTGCACAGGCTTTGGAGTATCTATTCTTGACCTTTTTTTGGATAATGTCCAAGTTCATCAGCACTAAAATGTTGCATGAGTGAGAAAATTATAGTGATGCTTGTTGAAATATCTTTATAACGTTATATATCAGTAAGCAAAATATCTTAATACATTCTAAATGTATTTCTGACTCTGCTGTCAAGAGTATATCATAAATAAGGCTCTCTTTGCAATGACACTCAGAGAACCCACATAGTGTTCCACAGCTAATGAACAACAATAAAAAATAACAATTGCATATCATCTATTGAGTATGTTAAGATAAAGAATTTCATCTTAGAAACCTTCAGTATAGGTACAAAAGACGTAATGATACCGGAGAAGGAACCACAGAATATCTATTTAGTTATACTATTCTCATTGAGTTATACTGTGACATATTTCAATAAAAATAGAGATAAATAGAAACAAAATTAAATTTAGCACAAAGTAAATAGAAAGACCCATTTATAGTACACACTTTCAATCTCCTCAGTTATTTAATTGATTAAATGATAAAGAATAACCAAGAAACAAAGTATAAGTATCAGTTCTCTAAATTTTTATGTCATTAATTATTCATTCTAATTATTTGACATTTATAATATACAGTTGACCTTTGAATAACACCAGTTTGAACTGCATGGGTCCACCCGTATGCAGAGCTTTTTCAATAAATATAATACAGTACTGAAAATATATTTTTTCCTCCTTATGATTTTTTAATAACATTTTCTTTTCTCTAGCTTATTTTATTGTAAGAATACAGCATGTAAACATATAACACACAAATTTTTAATTGACTGTTTATGTTATCAGTAAGGCTACCAGCCAATAGTAGGCTATTAGCAGCTAACTTTTGGGGGAGTCAAAAATTATATGCAGATTTTCAACTGCATCAAGGTTTGTCACCCCAAACCCTATGTTAAGGATCAACTGTATTGCCTTTATCTCTTAGATAGAACAAACAAATGATAGTTGAAAAATAGAATGATTGATATCTGCTTTTTATCTAGATGAAAATATTTCTGGGAGCAGAAACTTTGTAGCCTAGTAGCTATTTCATTGTTTTATGTATAGTATAAGATCAAAATATAATGGAGCTACTGTGTAGCATTAGATGGAATCAATGATGGCACAAAAAACCTTAACTCCTTGAAAGACAAATGGATATAAGTCAATAATTGAAGTTTTAACTAATATTAAGTGGATTAGGATTAGATTAAGGGAATGCCAGGGTACATAGTTTTGATATGTGTAAGTGTACATGTATTTATGCATATATGTATTTAATCAACATATAATAGAAACATATCATATATACAAAGGGTTCTCCTAAGTGGACACTGTGGTAATGATCCATGCCCTTTTATAATCTATAATTTATAAAACTGTGGATAGGGAAGAACTACACGTGTGAAAATGGAAGTAATAATGACCAATGTCTGCAGCATGGAATGTTAGGCAGTTGTTAGACAGTCCCCAAGATTCCTACTCTGTTGTATCCATCCTGCATAGTTTCTTCCCCTGAAGTGTAAACCAAACCTGTGAAAATATAAAACAGCATTCTGCAGATTAGGGTCTCACTGAGTTGACTCTAAAGTACAAAAAGATTATCATGGGTAGGCCTGACCTCATCAAAGGGACTTTGAAAAGAAGGTGAAAGGCAGAGTCAAACCCTACTGGCCTGAAAGAAAGCAGACACCATTTTGTGATCTATCTATGAGGTTACATGATAAGGAACCACTGCAGTCTCCAGGAGCTGAGTGCTCCCCAGTTCATCACTAACAGAAAATCAAGACCCAGCCCTATGCTCATGGAAATATATTCTGGTCACAAGCTGAATGAGCTTAGAAGAGAACCCTGAGCTTCCAACTTCACAGCCTGGTCAACTTTTTTTTTTTTTTTTTTTAACCATATACATATTGGATAGTTCTCTTTTGTTTATTGAAACATAATTAACATATAATATTTTATCAGTTTCAGGTGTATAACATAATGATTCACTATTTGTGTACATTGCAAAATGATCACCACAGTAAGAATCTTTTTTTACACTTTTAAGCTTAACCTGTGGTTGAAAACTGATAAAATTGAGCAATGTTTGTATTGCTAATGGTCCTTTGTTTAATTAGACTATGTTATTAAAAATAAGGCAGGTAAGAGACTTTTTTGGTTAAGGACGATTGAATTGAAGAAAACACTGTACCAGGAATAAAATGAGAAAATTTATCTTGCTAATTTTATTCCTCTTGACCCTGTTGTATTTCTTTTCCTCTGAGGCACTATCAGCTGTATCAATGACTTTTTGCTTGAGACACCTGGAAGAGTTGTTGCTAGAGTGGTGAAAATATCTACCATTTTACAAAAATAAGTTCCCAACCTAAGTGGTGTGGAGTGACAACAATGTTTAAACTACTCACAACACTTTGAGGTGGTCATGACTGGGCTTTGCTGCATGGGGAGCTCTGTGTATGCTGAGGGCTCCCGTGAGCTGGAACTTGCAAGGTGGCTCCTTCTTGTTTATTGTCTTGGAGGGGTGGTTGGAAGGATGGGCTGAGCAGGTAATCTGGGCTGTCAGTTCTTGATGGAGTACTTAGACAACTCCTCTCTCTGCAGCCTTCCCAAGAATACCCAGAAATGCAAAAGTAGGGACAGCCAAGCCTCTTCCAAGCTACATCCCAGGACCTTCACTATCTTGTAGTAGTTAAAACAAAGTTCCAGTTCAGTTTCAAAGGGAGAGGACATAAGTGTTTCTCCTCAGTAGGAAGAATGGCAAGAGCACTAAAATAAAGTGTTTCTGGTTATTGTTAATCTGTGTAATCTGTGTATGTGAAAAGTTATTTTTGAAAGACAGAAATCAAAAACTTCTAACTACTAGACTCATTCAAAGCAAGTATAAATAATGCAGTGATTTCTTGGAGTCAGTGCTGTCTATCTGTATTCTCACACATGACTACTTAAGTTTATTCCATGGAGCTGGATGAGTATTATTAGTGTAGTGAGAAGACATCTAAGTTACTGACAAATCACATATATTTTCTTACTTTCCTCCTTAAATAGCACTGGGGCAGTTGTATAATTATAAAGCCCTAATGCTTTAATCTAGATATTCCATTTCATTTATATGACTAAGTAGTAGTAAAGTACTTAGTACAACTGCATTTATTTAAAGAAGATTAAATTGGTCAGCTGTTTCTTTCTCACTTAATCTAATGTCTCCATTTTTGTCACCATTCCTCCTCAAGGAATAAGTCATCTTTAAAAGTTAAAGGAACATTGACTTTGAAAATAGAGGATAGCACAGAACATCTGCATTAACTGAGAGCTGGCCCATCTCCATAGGGGTGTCTCTTAAGCACTTACAAGTTGCTGGCACAGAGTAACAATTCAAAAAGTAGTTGATGTGAGTAAAACCAAGGTAGTAGTTATTAAGAAGATAGACTTAGAGTCTGACAGATAAGATTCGAAACTTACTTTGACCACGTTTGAGTTGTATAATCTTGGTGATTTTACCAGTTAGAGTGTGTTAGATTGCAGTTATTCAATTAAACTTTTGAGGAGCTTAGTGGACCATGTTGCAATAATCAAATTTATGTCACCTAATGAAGCCTCTTTGGACCCAACAGATTAGGATGTCACTGGTGAGACCCTTTCTTTCACCATTGCCCAATCAATATGATACAATTAATACATTGATAATTATTGGTGAGTATGTGATCCATTTAATTAGAATGGTTTAATTAAATGTATATATAGTTGGTGTAAGAGAGGAAATCTAAGGAGCCCAAGTAGAATATAACAGTTGAACGCATGATGTTTTATTTTATATGACTTTCACATTAATGGTACTTGTTTCTGCATTATTTTTTTTTGTTCCTAAGTGTCAGTCTTAATATATTGGAAAGGGTTACTTTTGTCATCATTGTTGAGAGAGAAAACTGAGTTCCAGGAAGTTAAGGTAACATTTTTGTAATGCCAGTAAAAATTGTGAAATTGAAATTCCATTTCAGACCATAGAAATGCAAATTGTAAATTGAATAATTATTGCCAAGCAATTTACTCACTCGAGAGATTTGCCAGTTGAGCACTTGTGATAGTTAATTGCATGTGTCAGCTTGGCTAAGTTATGATGTCCCAGTGCTTGGTCGAACACCAGTCTAGATGTTGCTCTGTATTTTTTGTGATTAAGATTTAAATTAGTAGTCTTTTAGTAAGGCAGATTACCCTCCATAATGTGGGTGGGCCTCATCCAATCAGTTAAAAGCTTTAAAGAACTAAGGCCAAGGTTTTCAAAGAAGAAATTCAGCTTTGAGACTGCAACATAAAAACGACAAAATAAATAATTTTTTAAACAAAAATGAACAACAAAGAAACAAACAAAAATACCCAGAAGAATACCTGCCTGAGCTTCAGGTCTATCTGAGGATTTCAGACTCAACACTGCAATATCAACTCTTACTCAGATTTTTCAGTCTTCCAGTTTAGCCTGTGGATGTTGGAGTTGCTAGGCCCATACTTACAAAACCAATATCTTAAAAATAAATCTCTCTGAATGAATATATATATATATATACACACACACACACACACACACACACACACACATATATATATATAACTAATTGGTTTTTTTTTTAGAACACTATTACAGTATTATTTTTATTTTCTCATTAAATAAGGTCACCTTAGGCAAAAACATATATCTCTATATTTTATATATTTGTGTGTCTTTTATTCATCACTGGAATTTATACCTTAGTTAATTCAATATCCGATAGAGCCTCTACAATGTTTATTGGTTTATCAAATGGGTAAATAAATGAATTAATTCCCCAAACTTGGATTTCATTTATGAATTTTATACATCTATTGCACTTAAAAAATCTGGTATAAGATTAGTCATTAAAAAATTGCCTTTAACTATAATTAGTTTTAAAATATATATATGGAGTTCTGTTAGACAAGCCACTTTTTATTTAGCAAAGTGTTTGCAACACATAAAATAAAACTGATATATTTGCATTTATTGTAATAATAATAAACTTTGAGCCCTTACTGAAAATTTGGTACTTCATTAAGTGCTTTAGATTCTTTAGCAAATAATTCTCTTATGCAATTATGACAGCTATGACAGTTATTTTATTATTTCCACTTCACAGATGAGGAAAATAAAAATTTAAAAAGTTAACATTCCCAAGTGTATATATCTAGTCAGTGATAAATCTAAAATTCTAACACAAGTCTTTCCAAGACAGAACTCTTTTTAACACTGTGTTTTTATGTTGTGATGTTATGCAAATTAAGTATTGTTGGGCCTTTTGCCAACTGACACCATAGTTATTGGTTTTGGAAGTAAGGTTGATCTGTCCTGTAGGCTTTGTAGGCTTCCTCTTTTTTTTTTTTTTTTTTTTTTTGGTCCCTCCCTGACTGCTACTTTCCTCTTTACCATCTTCCTCTGTGTGTGTTTTCATCTATCCATTATATAAACATTGAATGCATACTATTTTCAAAACACAAGTTTCTCATGGTTTTAGGACTTCTTTTTTTTTTTTTTTTCCTTCAGTGCAAATAATAGAATCTCAATTAAAACAAGTCATCGGAAGAAGAAATGTGTTGGTTCATGTAATTGGATCATGAAACAAGGAGAGGAGCAGCTGGGGCTCCAGACCTTTAAATGCTGTCAGCTTTCTCTCTTCACCTTGAGCTCTACTTCTGCTAGGTGCTGGTAACATCCTCTTCTGTGACAGACCATCTCCCTTGTGGAAGAAACACGGCCAGGGATAGTGCACAATCCTACAGGTCCTTCACTGGAAAGGCACTAAGACTCTCTCTTTGATTCCAAATAAAATAATATCCTGATCAGGATTTCTGTTCAGCTGAATGTGTGTGTTGTTTTTTGTTTGTTTGTTTGTTGTTGGTTTTTTTAAAGATTTTATTTATTTGCTTGTTTGTTTGTTTATTTGAAACAGAGAAAGAGAGAGAGAGCGCACGCACAAGGAAGAACAGAGGGAGAAGCAGACACCCCACTGAGCAGGCAGCCGGATGCAGGGTTGCATCCCAGGACCCTAGAATCATGACCTGAGCCGAAGGCAGTCACTTAACCGACTGAGCCACCCCAGCACCCCTGAATGTGTGTGTTTTATACATATCCATGACAAATTAACAGTGATCAGGGGACCCTGATTTTATTTTATTTATTTATTTTTAATTAACATATAATGTATTATTAGCCCCAGGAGTACAGGTCTGTGAATCTCCAGGTTTACACATTTCACAGCACTCACCATAGCACATACCCTCCCCAATGTGGGACCCTGATTTTAATGATGTTGTCCCCATTCTAACCACACAGCTTCTTTCTAAAATAGTCGAGATGTGCTGACTGAGGAAAAAACCGATGATCACCAAGCTGGTTTTTCATATGGCCTATATCCATACTCCAAGCTGACTCCCCATGATGTTCAAATCAAACATAAAATTCATCCATATTACGAGGGGTAAAAGTAAAGCAAAAGGAAAAATAAACAAAACAAAACAAAACAAAAACAAAAATAAAACAAAACTCTATGTGTTAACTTATGATAGTAAGAAGTAATAAACCAATTTCTACTATCAAGTCTCCACATAGCCTTATATTTGCTCTTCATGTGGACTGGTTTTATTTTAACATACCAGCTATGCCATTATATATCAGACTGCTAGCTTCCCATAAGTTCATAGGATTTATGAGACTATATGCTCAATAGTATATTTTAAGTAAACAAGTAATAAATTTTAAATAAACAATCTAGGAAGTTATGTTGGACAAAGGAGCATATGGATAAAATCTCAAGGGACATATAGGAAAAACAACTCTGTAAAGAACCAAAATGATATGATCATATAAAAGATCCATGATGATTTGACTCAATCTCATTGCATACTTTAATACATAGAAGACACTATGAACTATTCATTCAGCCAATTTCCATAAAAATGAACCTCTTTCAAAGATTTGATAATTATCGAAATGCATAGATTTTTATATCATATTCTCTGAAGAAACTGTATTGCAGAGATTCTATTTTTATTGGAAAAGACACTCCCATACATTTTAATAGTCATTTAAGCAGTGATGGAATTGATGCATTCTACAGATGCTTTGTGAAATAGATGATCTTACTGAGAGTGTCCACATTTTTTTCAAAAACTCTGAAACCCAAATATTATTGAGGTCCCAAACCACCACTCCAAAACATAGGTGGAAGGACTTCAGTCAAAAAACACTATTAAATCAAGAGTTTCCCTTTGCCCATAAAAGCTTTTTTTTTTTTTTTTTAAGATTTTATTTATTTATTTGACAGATAGAGATCACAAGTAGACAGAGAAGCAGGCAGAGAGCGGAGGAAGCAGGCTCCCTGCTGAGCAGAGAGCCCGATGTGGGGCTCGATCCCAGGACCCTGGGATCATGACCTGAACCGAAGGCAGAGGCTTTAACCCACTGAGCCACCCAGGCACCCCAGTCCATAAAAGTTTTAAATTAACTTGTAGTCACTGAATTTAGAAACCATATGATTTTTTTTTTAAGTAATCTAATTCTTTCTGCATCATCCAAGATGAACTAGTTGTAGTATATAAGTAAATGTACCTTTATTGCTATGGGCTACAAGGTATTGATAAAGAAAATAAATTGGTTTTGGATTCCATTATCAAACCAGGAGTTTTCCTTAACTGTAATCAGATAGCAGAACTAGTTAAACCTATTTCTAGATCATAGCAATTAAAACCATATACCATCATACAGAATGGTTACTTTTTCTAAAATTATATATATTTTATGATGGCTTTAAATAAGTACACCTATTTACAACAAACTATGAATGAGCTATAGAAAGTTTTTATAAAATTTCATATGTCTAGTCCCTCTTGAACACTTCTCTCCAGTTATGACTAAATAAAACATTATCATCATGTGCCTCTCTGGATTATAGTGGTGTTTTCCAAAATCTGTTGCTCATCTATCGTGCGTTTCATCCCCCTCTTACTTCATTTAAAGTTGTGATGAGTTGTCTTGTAATAGAAACCTTATTTTTTTGTCAGACTGTGCTTATCCACCTATTCAAAATTATCTTAAAATTTCCACATGCTGGGGTGCCTGAGTGGCTCAATGGGTTAAGCCTCTGCCTTCGGCTCAGGTCATGATCCCAGGGTCCTGGGATCGAGCCCCACATGGGGCTTTCCGCTCAGCAGGGAGCCTGCTTCCTCCTCACTCTGCCTGATTCTCTGCCTACTAGTGATCTCTGTCAAATAAATAAATAAAATCTTTAAAAAAAAAAATTTCCACACACTTTATCAGTGATAATATTGTTTAGAAGATTCAACTTTCCTCTAGTAAACATGAATGCTGGTTTCCTTTTTTTCTTTAAACTCATTTAATTTTTTTTCTTTCTTCACTCTTTACTGAAGCATAATCCTATACCATGAGTAATCTTTCAGAGTAACTTTCTGATTGAGAAAGAGCAGAAGTTAGCACTTTAGAAGAAATGGAATCAACCTCTTACTCTTGGGATTGCTTTAAGAAAGGTTTCAAAGAGGGGATATAGATTTAGTTGAGTCTTGAGAAAGAAAAGGTGAGATTTTAAGAGGAAAAGTACAAACCTAAAAGAGAGGTTTGTACAAATTAGGGAAAGAAGAAGAAATCTTATTGAGGGATGGAAAATAGGTCTATGTAATCATTTATATATGTGTGTATATATATATATATATGTAATATGTGCGCAGTAGCTTCAATTGGAGGGGTATGGAAAAGAAATACAGATCATAAAAAAACTTAATATTTCAAATATATAAGAGTAATATGATATTTTCAGGTACTGTTCATATGAAATATAGTATTTGCTCAATAAGGATGTTATAAAAAGAAAGTAAAAGGGCAGCACTTTGAAAGTGTGCATAGTTAATGATCTTTGTGTTCTTATGCATCAAGTACTATTTCAAGCACTTTTCATATATCATTTAATTTAACACTTACAAAAATATTAAATATGTCTTTTTGTGACATGATTTGTTAGTTGACAAGTTCAAAAAGTTAATAAATTTTAGCTGTGGAATTGAGGCCCAGCCTGCCTGCTTAAATAAAAGCCTAAACTTTCAACTTCACAGCTCTACTTTCTTCACGCATTCTGTGCATAGACTTACATTATAAGACACTAGGAGAACCTAATCCATTTTTGACTTAACTAAAAGCAGGGGCAGTATGTCTATGATAGTTTAAAAATAAATTCTATCATAGACGTCCCATTCTTTTCTCATTTTTCAAACTATTGCTCCCTCCTCTAGTCATCCTTTCTTGCTTATGACTAAAAAATGCCAGTGTAACCCAGTGTCATTTCCAAGAGCTCAATGCATATCTCATTCTATAAATATCAATGAGTCACATCAATCAATTATCAACCAGCAGCACAACACTTAGTTTTCAAATATCAACTGAAAATTGAAAAGACGGATTCTGATTTGTTCAATAGATGGATGGGGTGCAAGTTTTCATCTTACTCAGAAAGACATCATTTGCCACTGGAGTAGAAAGAGGAGACCAGAGCTTCCTGTGACATTACCTAGAGAGGGTGTGTGCCCTGGGACCCAGCGCCACCGGTCGCGTTAGAGGCCAGAAGCACTTTTCTTGGCTGTTGTCTAGCCACCTCTGGATCCGAGCTTTCAGGAGGATCCCCAGTTGTCTCTGGGCTCTGTTCCAAGACAGTATTCCAAGACACATTAAAGACCAAATTTGATCCCTTCACCACTTTCCTCACAGTATAGTGTATTTTAAACCATTATTATTTAAAATATTTTAACATTATTTCTGCCTTACATATTTTTATGCAGACTCCACTATAATAAATTCATGATTGTTTCTTTTTTATGCTACTCCAGTTTATTTCACCTTCATGATAGGATGATGTGAAGTTGCTAGGTTATTGTATGATCCATTTTCTAGCATACAAAAGAAATAATGATATAATTTTCAAGCTCTCATCACATTATACTACTGAAGAATGATGAACATATTTACTGTTATGAGACACTTGAAGTTTTTATATATATTTATAAAGTGTTAGATTAATGTAGCTTCTTAGCACCTTTTAAATGAAATTTCCTGGATTCAGTATACACTTTAAATGATTGTGGGTTTTTTTTTTCAATTAATTTTTTTATAATCACACAAAACATATGGTGTGAATCTCATTTTAAATGATTTTGAGGAATTAAATTCACGTTTGACCAAAAAGTGTTCACAAAATTTCCCAATATTATGTTCACTGTAAGCTAAATTAATTTGCTGCTTACCACATCTAAACAATCATTAGTGAGGATGTTAAACAAAATTAGTTCTAACACCAAATTCTGTATCACTTGGCTGCACACATTAGTTGTTTTCTGCACTGCAGTTTATCATCATCCATTGGCTAAAATGACTCAGATATTTTTCAATCTATTTTGTGTTGGAAATTATGTTTTGTGTTGGAAATTAATGTATGTCTTTTAGTTTGCCAAATATTAAAATTTTATGTAAGAAATGCTTTGGGGAAATTTTGAACACTGAACTTATTTTCTTAAAATATGATTTAAATAGCAAATTCCTTGAGTTTATTTTGTGGGGAAACAAAAAAGAAGAGTCTATTGCTTTCTCCAAGTGAGAGCATTTGCCTTTTTCTTTAAAAATTATAAAATTATATGACCAACAGAAATTCACTTTATCATTGTAGAACAAGTGAACAATAGCAGACACTTGCTATTTTCTGGAATGAAAAGCAAAAATAAATGTTTGGTACCTGAAGTTACTTAAAGTTTCCTGCAAAAACAAAACAAAACAAACGAAATAGAACAAAACAAGAACCAGGTAATAAAAAAGAAAATCATAACAATGTGTGAGGTAAGAGACACACATGGGGATACTTCTCACTTCTGCATTCACAAAGATAATTTCTGAGATTTTCTGAATTCTCAGTACAGGGTGATACTAGAATTTTTCTTATGCAGTAGCTATAGGATGTTCCTTTTAGCATCCTACAGTATCCTTTTCCTGCCCTCAGATTGAAAACTGCATTGTAATAGAAGTAATCTTCCACAAATTCTCTCAAATATTTCTTTTCTTCCTCCATTTCTTTAAAACCCTGAGAAATATTTGAAATTTAAAACAAGCTCCTTTATTACACAGTTACAATAAGCCTTAATAAACATATAATCATATAAATACATGTTATTGACATTATGTGGGTAAAAGGCATAAAGTAATTGAGATTATCTGGCCAAGTTGATCTGAAAAAAAAAAATCACTTTACTTCTAATTATTTTTCCCTATTTCCTGCTTCAAAATTCAAGACATTCAGCCTCTTAAATATGACATAAATTTGATCTTAGGAGTAAAAAATACTTACTTCAAGTGAATTGTTCTATCATATTTTTATTTTATTTTTAAAAATTTTCTTACCATTTTTTTTTCTTTTTTGGAGACACAATAACCTTCTATCTCTTTTATATCTGTTGTCTCTCTGCTTCCTTATTCTTTCAACCTCTTTATATTATAAATTCTTACACTATATCACTTTGTATGCATATATTCCCATGTTTTTTCCCTGTGTACATTAAGAAAATATGGAGATGTGGCAAGAGATTCTTTTTCACTTTTTGGGTATCTGATACAGATATAGCTGAGAAGGAATTTGCTAGAGGGTAGTAATGAGAAGTTATCCCTCCTAGAGAAGGAACATCTTTGGGCTTTCTCATTCAAACCATCCCCACCCCAAAACAAACAAACAAACAAACAAAAAGCGGAGCAGATCAGTAAGGCTAGAGTAGAAAAGCATAATCAGTAGACAGGTAAAAAGGGATAACAATATGGAACCTGCAGTTTTCAATGTTACATAATAGATTATTGGAGTTTAGCAACAATGGGGGAGAGGGGCTTGGATTTTTTGTTTTGTTACTGTTGTTAGGCTTTGCAGGACTCTAATATCTGTCCTGAGAATAGACTTCCATGGAAATGAAAACAGAAATAGAGAAATCCTCGAAAAGGTATTGTAATAATTCTGGCAGGAGATGATGATGGCTAATGTCTAGACTTCATAAAATCATGAATACATGAGTGTGGCTTAATAAATACTGAAAAAAAAATCGTAAAACACTGAAGTAGTTTTAACCTTTGAAGGAGTGGTTTCAAGGTGATTACAGGGAATACAAAATGAAACTAAATTTGTCCCGTGGCTGCTGTGTCACAGGCACTGTGCTGGGCACTTGGCATATATTATATCTCTAATACTCTCAGTCTGTCCAAAGAGAATTGGAATTCTTATCCTTATAAATCTTGTATGAAATGTAAATTATTGAATTTTCTGGTAGTAGTAACATATTTCTTTTGTAGCTAACTAAAAAATAAAACATTTTATTCCATGTGCATGTATGTGTGTGTTTCTGTTTTCACTACTCAGATACAATCTCTCTGTATATTTTGATGTATTTTTGTTCCTTCCAACACTGAAAGAGACATTTTCCATTGACATCAAATAATCTTTGAAAACTGTATTCCAGATAAATAAAATATCATAAATAATGTAACTAAGTGTCTGTAGTGAGTATTTTATCCTGGTTATTTTATCATATTGCATTTTACAGATAACCTTCAGACCCAAAGTTCTGAGCACATTTTTTACTGCTTTCTTTGGATAAATTAATATATTAGTAAATTTGGATAATTAATGGCATTCTTGAAACAAAATTAATGACTCAAAGAGAATAAATATTTTATTTTTTGAAATGTTTTATTTATGTATGTGAGAGAGAGAGTGCAAATGCATGAGAGCTGGAAAGGGCCAGAGGGAAAGGGAGAGAGAGAATTTCAAGCAGATCCCATGCTGAGTGCAGAGCCCACGCAGGGCTTAATTCCACAACCCAGAGATCATGACCTGAGCTGGAATCGAGAGTCAGCCACTTAAACGACTGAGCTACCCAAGGGCCCCTCAAGAGAATTAATATTTTAAAGTTTTAAAATGTGATTTGTTTACAAAGTGCATTACAAATATTTAATTACAAAACATTTATTTATTTTTATTTTTAAAATTTTTAATTTAAATTCCAGTTAGTTCAAATGCAATGTAATATTAGTTTCGAGTGTACAATAGAGTGATTCAACATGTCCATACAATACCCAGTGCTCAACACAAGTCTCTCTTTAATCCTCATCACCAGTTTAACCCACCTCCCCTCTGGTAGCCATAGTTTGTTCACCACAGTTAAGAGTCTCTTTCTTGATTTCCCTCCCTCTCTCTTGTTTTCCCCTTGCTCTTTTCTTTTGTTTCTTAAATTCCACACATATGGTATTTTTCTTTCTCTGACTATTTTGCTTAGCGTAATACTCTCTAGCTCCATCCATGTTGCTGCAAATGGCCAAATTTCATCCTTTTTTATGGCCGAGTATTATTCCATATATATTTTATATATATATATATATATATATATATATATAATCACATATATTTTATATATATATATATTATCACATCTTTATCCATTTATCAGTTGATGGATACTTGGGCTGCTTCCATAATTTGGCTATTATAGTTAATGCTGCTATAAACATAGGGGTCCATGTACCCCTGTAAATTACTATTTTTATAATTTAAACCTAAGTTAGGAGTGTACAAAGTTCACCATACTGAGTACTGTCATGATATTAAATAGTTATGAAGAGTCACATGTTTGGAAGTTTTCATTTATTTTATTTCTAGTAACCTTTAAAAACCTTCATGTTTCTTGGATCAATGTCTGAATTTCCTGTCCATGGCTTTTTCCAGCATTAACTTATGTGAGAATGTGTAATTTCTTTTTCTTAATGATCTATGAACACTGTGTATTAACTACATTATGTCATCTATTTCAATTTTTTCAGGGTTTTTGCATGACTTTTAGTGTTTATATGATATTGTTGATGTACTAAAGTTTTAAACTTTTATAATATAATTTCTTGCATTTTCATTTTATGTTTTCTTCTACTACTTTCACATATAGGAATCATTTTTCCTTTGAATCATAGATAAAAGTATATGCATTTTTTCTTCTTACTGTATTGTATTATCTTATTCTTTACTTTTATCTTAAATTCCCTAAATATTTAAAACTAATTTTGTCCCATTTTCAAAGTGAAATTCTTTATTATTTTTACATTAATTATTCACATTGTATCACATGTTTCTTCATTTTCCATTTGATTTTAAGTATCTTTTTCATATTTCTAAAGCATTTAAAATTTTTAGATACTTCTGTGAATTCATAGTGCCTCGCTGGATAATATTTAATAAACACATGCCTCCCTGGATGAGACTAGTTGGAAAGCAAAGAAGGAGTGTCCAGAAAACTGGGTGCCCTTTATGTTTTCTGGGCTGAAAACAGCTGGATCCTCTGTGGGGCTCAATGTACTCATCCAGGGAGTAAATGCTTGACTTAGGAGAAACATGTATCTTTGGAGATCATGCACACCACGCACTCCCTGTCTACATGCCCCTCAGGAGCACAGCTTGTTCTATTCTTCTTCTTTTTCTAATTCCCTTGTAGTATTGATAACATTCACAATAAAGCTGGAGGCAGAATCTGACTCATGACCTTTCGCCATTAGACTGTCTTGTCCCCAGCTCCTCTCCTTTCTCCTGCTTAGGTGTCTGGAGTAATCTTTTCATTCACCATCTCAGGGTTTGCTGGGAAAACCCAACAACTTTTGGACTGTGTGAATTATCCCATTTCATTATTTTCTATTTTTATTTTTTCTGCCTTAAAAAAAAAAAAAAAAAGTTCCTGGATTAGTTAAGTGACTGATCTTGATTTCAGCTCATGAGCTCCGGGTTGGGAGATCAAGCCCAGTGTTGGGCTCCCTGCTGGGCTTGGAGTCTGCTTAAGATTCTCTCTCTCCCTCTTCTTCAGCCCCTCCCCACCCTCTTAAAAAAAAAAAAAAATCCCGGTAATTTTTGTTGAGATATGATTGGAAGATGGTGAGATTATCTTTTGCTCTAACTGAAATGTTAAATTATCAACAAATAGATAGAAAAACAATTTTCTATCAACAATGTATTTGAGCAGTTTTAGGAATTATACTGAACTGTACATACACAAAAATAGGCTTGGAGAAATTCTAACATGTACATTCTTTTTTCCATGGTTGAATGGTTTCCCCAAAATAACAAGGTGAATATTTCAGAAGGATTTTTGCCACCATACATGTCCATCGGCTTATCACAATACAGAATCTGATACATGAAGAACTTTCATGATTTCTCATTAGAACTACCACTTAAAACATGTTCATCAGAGAAGAAATTTCAGGACTTCGAAGAAGATAGGAAATATCAAACCACAGTAAGGTGTTCTAAATTAACTCTTTATTTTAAGAATAGGAAGAGCTACTTCCCTTTCTTATTTTATCTGCCTTTCAGTTCTGGTGAATTAGAAAAGAATGAACAACTAGAATTGAATTGAGGTTGCATTAGACCACAACTTCCAAAAAGACTGATAAAATTGCTTTATATATGAATTCAATTCACCGAGCTAGTGGCCTGGGAAAATGGTAAGAATGAGTATTATTCTACCTTGTCCTTATAGCCACCTGGAAGAAAAATGTGTGGTTTAGAAAGAATCTTCAACATTTTTGGCAAGGATTTTAAGCAACATTTAAATATTGTTTATGATTCTAAATCCCTAATAGATATGTTTCTTTATGTGTGGGAAAGGTTTTGGCATGAGTAACACACAGATTCAATTTCACTGCATCATAATCTCAAAATGGCCATGGAAAACCTTTATCAAGAGGATAATATTATAAATTGAGGCTCTCATATTTCAGGTGTAGCTTTACAGGATTCCTAAATTGAATCTATAATGCTGAAGTTGCGCAGAGTATTTTGATTCCTTCAGAAAAAAAAAAAAAATCTTAATTCAGATTAGCCAATAGATTTTTTTTTAAGATTTTATTTATTTATTTGACAGACAGAGATCACAAGTAGGCAGAGAGGCAGGCAGAGAGAGGAAGAAAAGCAGGCTCCCTGATGAGCAGAAAGCCCGATGTGGGGCTTGATCCCAGGACCCCGGGATCATGACCTCAGCTGAAGGCAGCGGCTTAACCCACTGAGCCACCCAGGGGCCCCATAGCCAATAGATTTTTTTACTCCAATTGTTCTATTCAAAATGTCAACCATTTCTTCCCACATACAATGCAATAAATTTGCAAGGGTACCTCTGAGAAGCAACTCAGAATAAACTACTGGATGTTACCTTAAACCTTATTTTTTTTTTAACTTAATTTTTCTTATACCACACTTTTCAACCTCTCTTTCAGTGAAGAGTGTCCCAGTGATTAAGTTCTGGGTAAAGGGATATGAGTAGAATTATCATGTTCAACTCTCAGGTGATAACTTTAAAGGGAAACTAATTTCCATTTTCTCTGCTCTGGGGCCTTTCCTGCAGTCTGGGACAGAGCTGTGGTGGGGGTGAATCTATAGGTACTTGGGATGAGGACAAGTCTTAGGGAAGGACAGAGCAATGAAAAGAATGAATCTGGGTTTCTGAACGGCTGTTCAGAGGAAAACCACCCTGTTTCTCACTCTAGACATTTATGTCAGAAAAGGAATAAAACCAACTATCTTGTTTTTACTTAGTCTGTTTAAGCAATTGAAACAAATCTTTTAAGTTTGCCTGATAAATACACCTCTGTGCTTTGTTCAGTATTTGTCTTTTGGTAAACATATTTCCACACTTTCCATTTGTTCAAAACTTCCATTTACATTTCAGTGGATATTGGTAATGAGTAAAAATTCTGGTTCAATGCTCATTTTCTTTAATCATTTTAACTATATCATCCCTTTGTTTCTCACATGGTTCTATTGATAAACAAGTTGATATTACCTAATTAACTGTGTCAGTTATTGTATTTCAGCTCCAAAATCACACTTCTATAACTTGCTTTGAGATATTTGATACTGGATTCTGTAAACCACATTTCTGCCACATTAACTGGGTCAAAAGGGAGTGAGTGGAAATGACACAACTGGAAGAGAAAAAGGGGCTGCTTTCTTCTGTTTGCTTTAAAAGGTCTTTCTGTTTGCTTAAGCTTGTTCCTAAAGATTTGAAAAATGCTTTTTCCATATTTATGTTTCTATAAGTGTACAAGATTTTAAGTGCTCATAAGGAATACACTAACCAGGGATACCTGGGTGGCTCTGTCAGCTAAGCATTAGGCTCTGCACTGAGTGTGGAACCTGTTTAGGGCTCTCTCTCTCCCTCTCCCTTTTTCCCTGCCATCTGCTCTCTCTCTCTCTTTCTCTCTCTCTCTCTTAAAAAAAAAATAACCATACGTCTTCATAATTTTTATATTTTCTCTCTCTTAACAATATGGCAATTTCGTCTATAACTTTATTCATCCCCCAACCATTCTAATTACTGTTCATTTTTATGTCATCCATATAAAACACAATTTATTTAACCAATTCCTACTACTAATCTTTTACAAGTCTTTGAACATTCATTTTACTATCTTTTGTAATTATTATATTATTTTAATAGGACTTTTAGTTACCTATAGTATTTCTTTGTCAAACACAAAATTAATTATTTTATAAATATTTTCTCTGTTTTGTAACAAAAACTTTGAGAGAAAAATCTTTGCTTTTTTCGGTGATGGAGATCTTGAGATTCTGAGAGTTTAGAAGTTTTGCTCAAGCTCAGATACTCATTTTTTTAAAAGTTTAATCAAACTCAACTATTTCTGTAGCATTTATAAAATATAGTTCTTATATTTTAACATCCTTTGCTTTTTTTCTTGCTTGCTAGGTTTATTGTTTGGGCTCCTACTATCTATGTGCCATATTTGTGGTAAAGACCCACAGTTTTCATTCGGGGGTCAAAAGCTCAATCATCCTTAGGGCATGTGGTTTGGGTGGGACCTTACCACTGCAAATAAGCAAGCGTGTTATCTAGTTTTAAACCAGCTGGTGGATTTAACTTTTTGATCACAGTAACTCTGGGTTTGGCATATGATTCATGTCATATCAACCAGGCTTATTTAAAGTCGTGTTTGGAGGGGTGCCTGGGTGGCTCAGTGGGTTAAGCCTCTGCCTTCAGCTCAGGTCATGATCTCAGGGTCCTGGGATCGCCCTGCATCCGGCTCTCTGCTTAGCAGAAAGCCTGCTTTCCCCTCTCTCTCTCTGCCTGCCTCTCTGCCTATTTGTGATCTCTCTTCCTGTCAAATAAATAAATAATATCTTAAAAAAAAAGTCATGTTTGGATATTTCTGAGAAACTTTAAGGGCACACTGGATTTGAACTTGAGAGTGTGTAAAATGGGAGTTGCTACAAGTCGTCCTGTGATCATGGGCAAAATGAGACTAAAACCAACATATGAAGAGCAGAGTTGAATCAAGGGATAGAAACAAACCTAGCTCTGATTATGAGACTAGAGTCCAGAATTGAAAAATTCCTAAAGTCAATTATGTCTGCCTAGATAAAGTTCCTTTTAAAAATAACATATGAATAGCCAATTTTTAATTGATTTTTTTTTCTTTGATCCACACAGTATGGGAAGTGTTTTACCTGATGTGTAATTTTGTAATGCTCAAAACAACCATGTGAGAGAGATTTTAATATTACCTCTATTTAGGAGAGAAAGAAAATAACTTGTAAGTTTTTATATAACTTGTAATATGTCAGAATTCAAACAAATGGTGGAGTCATGATCAGAATTTATTCACTCAAAATGTAAAGTCTAACATTACCCTGTACTGATTTTTTTGAGCAAATATGATTTGCATTTCAGCCCATTTGATCACAACTGTCTTTATAGAGAAAGGAATTATCAGAGCCTTCCCTTCTAATCTATTTACTGTTTTGGTGATACTCTATTTTACTTCATGTTTTTTTCTAAAAGTAAACAAATAAAAAATAAAGTGCACCTTTGTCTAGTGTTTTATATTCAGGTCATCTTTGTGCCTTTTATTTGTTTTCTTTTCCATGGTATAGAATACATCGGTAATTGGAACGAAATGGGAGTTAATATGGAAATAAGTTCTATTCCTCATTGTAACTTTTGTGGGATAGCATTCCTTGGATATAATATGTCTGTCATAAATATTGATTGTCCTGAAGTCTGCCCTTCACCAAATGAACATACAAACTCTCCTATGATAATGCAACTAGCTGTGCTCAGGGTATGTTTAGACATAAAATATGAGTTGAACATTGTCAACAATTTGTTGTACTATCAATAGGGTTTTTTGTACTATTTCAAAAGTACAGCATGATTTATTTTTATCTTTTTTTGTCTCCATATTATTTTACAAAATTTTGGTTGATAATTTTAAAAGTTACAAAGTAAATACATTAAATTGAGAAAAATGTTGTTTTTAGTAGAAAGAATCTAATGTACTAAAAATTCTTGCAAGTATATACATAGCAAGTTTTTAACATAAACCTTTGAAATATGAAGAAATAAAAGACACAATCTGAATGGAATATGAGAAAACATTTCCTCATGTGATAATAGTGTAATATAACTGTAATTCACTTCACAAAAAAGGATGGCATTGTCCTGCCACAGAAATAAGACTGCATGTTTTTTGATAGGAACTATAAAAACTTACATTACTCTGTTTTAAATTGAACCATTTAGAAAACCTGCTACTGCAGAATCACACAATTTTTCTGTAAAAATTTCAGTCTTGTATATCCCGGGATACTATTATTGGGAACAATAAAATATACTATTGTAAGATCAACGAGGGTTGAGAAGACTATATTCTCATAAGCTAAAAAAGACAATCAGTATGATAATTAGAGCATGGTAATTACTCTCCACCAGCAACAAAAAATGCAAATGATATACAGCAGGAAATTAACAGCAGTTACTGCTCAATATTGCATGACTTTTCCATTAAGAATAATATGAGGAGTTGTTAAATTATAGAAAATGAGAATAATGAGGCTAGAATATTAAAGAGCTTTAGGTTTCCGGTCTGGCTGTGGAGGAAATCATTAGGAATAGTTCTGAGCAAGTGCTACATTCTATCTGGGTTCAGAAAGCTTGTTGAGCACAATGGGGAAATCTTCATGTATGCTTTTGTTTTTACAAGATAAAACAAGACTGGGTATTCTGGCTCAGCTAGAAGCAGTTCACTAACCTTTCCTGAATAATACATTTGCCAAAATCTGCTAACACCATTTTACCCTTTCCTTTCAAAATGTTGGACTGATGGAACAATGAATATAATTTGCCACAGTCCTAGCACTATCTGAAAAGTTGGGAGAGTTTTTATAATTACAAATCATTTTTTAAAGAAAGGAAAACGATTATATGACTAAGATTTAAATGAAACAGAAATATGGTAAGAAGCTAAGAAAGCTTATCTTCTTTATCTGTACTATAAAGAAAGAATCATGTTAACTTTCTTTTGGAAAATTTTAATCTGAAAGGAAACTGCATTATAATAGACCCCCTAATGCACCATCATCCCTGTATAACTTGGTCTGTCAAATGTGGTACAAATACAGCAGGAGTGAAACCCAGAAAGTTCAATATTAAGTATATATTTGAAAGAATGTACAATTACAAAATAAGTCCTAAATTCTGTGGAGAATTCTCTGCTCCCAAAAAGAAAATCATGTTAATGTATTCAAGTCAAAGGGACATAATGTAGTACACTAGAAAACCAGAAGAAAAAAAACAAAACAAAACAAAAACTATTGTTCCAGAAAAAAGGGAGAGAACGTGAAAACAAAACAAAATATTTTCAATACTTTGAATTTTTGTGTATTTTGGAATTGTTAACAATTAATTGGATATATTAATACCAGCTCATCTTATTTCATGCTATAGAATATATATGATCTATATATTTAGATCTGATTTAACTACTTTATTTTGCTATATTCTTTTTTTTTTTAAGATTTTATTTATTTATTTGACAGACAGAAATCACAAGCAGGCAGAGGCAGGCAGAGAGAGGAGAAGGCAGGTTCCCTGCCGAGCAGAGAGCCTGACGTGGGGCTCGATCCCAGGACCCTGGGATCATGACCTGAGCTGAAGGCAAAGGCTTTAACCCACTAAGCCACCCAGGTGCCCCTATTTTACTATATTCTTATTTTAAGTTCTTTGTATTTAAAATTTTTCTGAAATTCCAGTTTGAAATTAATAGCTAGTCGATGTGTTCCATAGCCACTTTATCTGAGATCATAATCATAATACCTTGGGTAATGGATGTATTTTCATCTGTAGAGCAGAGTTTGAAGTTTAACTTTTCATCCAGGAACGTCTGATTTCTCTCTGAAAAAAATGTCTTTTTTACTCAGACACAGCCCATTTTTCATGATAGTGTTGAGTTATTATCACAATCTTCTCCTTTGCCTTATTTTCCTGTTAGTATCCATTTATACAGCCTGTCCTCACAATTTCATTTGTGGAAAGGCATTTTAAAAGCATCCAGGTAAGTACCATATCACTAAAACTATTTCACAACAAAATTATTAGCATAAATAGATGTATCTTAGCTAAATACAAGCTGTTGCTAACTACACATAAGCAAGGTGAGCTGTCTCTTGCATAATATAATTGCACTCCAGGTAGGCAGCTCATTCCTTTGAAAATAGTTCTGAAAGAGCCCTCAAAATGATTATTGCCCAGTAAATATACATTTTACTGCTTCGTGACTTATTGTTGTTGTTTTACCGTAATGGTTTTAAACACATTTTCTCTGAAATTAATATCATACGGTTTCCAACCTGTAGAATCCATTCCAGCTTTTTCACCAAAATGCAGGCAAAAAGGATCATGAGGAAGAATCATGTTTCCCTAATTGTATATACTTTCTGTCTTATTTCATTAAGATTATGTGATCTCCTTTCACTGAACACACAGAACGCAATATGATAGCATTTGCTGCAAAGGAACTGGACATATGGACCCTCTTTCTCACTGCTGCAAATAATCACACCTGAATCAGTCATGATATGATGTTTACATAATGTGACAACTTCCAAAATGAAGGAGACACGCACGAGGTGTTCTTACAATGACAGTGAACACTGAGTTGTAGCAGTAGAAAGGGTCCAGGGTCTGATGTACTCTCAGGAGAAGCGCTCCAAATGAAAGATGGAGGTAAAAACAAAGAGACAACAAGAGCAACAAAATATTTATGCTTCGAAAGTAGCTGAACCCATAGTTTTTCATAAACTATCATTCATGGTCTGTGTAACAACCCATCATGGCAATAGAAGGAGTATTGAGTAGTGCAGTCTGAGACCAATTTATATATTCAAGTACACTTGTTTGATTCAATTTTGCAGAGACTATAAAAAATGAAAGAATAAATGATATCAATAATATTTCATTCTTTTTCTTCACCATGAACCTGGTGTTCTTTCCACAATGCCATGCTACCATTCAAACCCTTAACATAAGCAAAAATCCTTATTTTGTATAATATGGAGTTTATAGAACTCTTTCACATATAATAGCTAATCTTCTATAGCTAATATAATAATAGCTAATCTAATTAGCTAATCAGACTAATAATTAATTAATAATTTTATTATATATAATTATCAATTATATAAATAATTTTATTATACTTTTATTTATAATTTTATTATATATAATTTTATTATATAATTATTAATTATTAATTATTAATTAATAATAGCTAATCTAATGCATGGGCAGCATCCCTTTTTCTAATTACCTATGAGAAAACTGATAAAATTTAAGAGACTGGTCCAATAGTGGTCTGACCAACTCTATAACTATTATAATTCTGACCTGCAATTCTTCCTATAATATTACCAAATTTACATATAGGGATATCTGTTCTCTCATTTATTTCACAAATAAATACTCATCGTGTAACAAGTGCTAGACACTTTCTAGTTCCATAGGATACACTGAGAAAAAGAAACAGAAGTTTCCCACTTACATGCAGTTTGTATTTTATATATTATAATATATATGTGCATATTTCTAGAGGGAAAAAAGGCAGTATTAAGGAGAAAGGGAAGAAGAACAATATAGGTGTGGAGCAGTGTGCCTTTACCTACTTTTATATGGGTATTGTTTGTAGAAGACCCTGATTTATTACCATCCCCCATTTAAACCCAATCCTGAGACCATAGAGAATTTTGCTCTTCCTAACATAAATAAATCACTTTCTTATCTTGTTTTGTCTTTGCAAGAATATCTGAATATACTTATCCTCCTTTCTATGCTTAGTGGATTCTCATTTGTCCTTAAAGACACAACTAAGTGATAATGTTCTCTAAGTTGTTGCTCATTTTTCCAATCTGAATGTCTGATTCTTCGGTTTTTCTTAGTTCCAACATTTATGGTAATTAAATAAAATGCTACATCTTTCTTTTACTCATCTGCTTGCTTATTTACTTTCTAGTTTTACTGTATGACATCATCGAATGGAAACTTATATGTGTTCCCAGTAGTTAGCAAAATGAATTGTACTTGATAGAAACCCAATAAGTTTTGGTTCCTCATTTGAATATCTAACACCCCAAGGTTATTTATTCTAGTGATTGTCCCACTTAGATAGCCATAAACTGGCTAGAGTTTTTTCTTGTTTATTTAATTTTCAACCAAATGTAGAAATTATGAAATAGAATCCCTAGTGGGAAAAAAAAATGTTTTATCACTTATAGAACTCCAAAGGATTGGAGGTCTGATCAGACAGATTGAGGAGTCACTTACTTATTAGACATATAGGTCACATTAACACCCCCTGCTTTTTAGCTTGGAAGTCATTGAAGCATTCCATCTTATTGATAAGTATGAAGTAAAAAGGGAATACTGCATATTATAAAGCTCAACAACAAGATAATGAACAACCCAATCAAGAATATATACGAGATGTGAACAGACACTTCAGCAAAGAAGATAATACACATGTTAACTAAGCATATGAAAAAATGCTTCTGTCATGAAGGATGCACATGTCATTGGGGAATTACAAAGTAAAACAACATGAAATATAAGTGCACATTTATTAGGAAGGCCAGATCTGGGACACTGATGACACCAAATGCTTTCAACAATCTGGAGCAACAGAAACCCTCATTCATTGGTAGTGAGAGTGCAAAATTACACAACCAATTTGGAAAACAGTTTGGCTCTTTCTTAGAAAACTAAACATATTCTTGCCATATGATCCAGCAATTGTACGCATTGGTATTTATGCAAATGAGTTAAAAACTTATGTCCACACAAAAACTTGCATATGGATAAGTACAGATATAAACACGATGTTTATAGCAGCATTATTCATAATTGGCAAAACTTGGAAGGAACTAAGATGTCCTTCAGTAGGTGAATGGATAAATAAACTGGGATAGATCCAAACAATAGAATATTACTCAGTGCTAAAAAGAAATGAACTATCAACTCACAAAACAAAACAAAACAACAGAAAATCATGGAGGAAACTTAAATGTTCATTACTAAGTGAAAGAAGCCAACCTAAAAAGGTTACATACGCTAAGATTCCAACTATGTGCCATATTGAAAAGACAAAACTATGATTAGTGGCTGACAGGGATTGGGGAGAGGGAGAGATAAAAAGTGTGGGAAGGGGGGGGAAACACAGGAGATTTTTAGGGCAATGAAACTATTCCCTATGATACTTTATGGTGGATTTAGGTCATTATGTTCATCAAAACTCATAGAATGCACAACCCCAAGAGTGAATCTTATTATAAACTGTAATCTTTGGCTGATAATTAGGTATCAGTGTAGACTCAACAACTGTAAAAAATGTACCCCTCTGGTGAAAAATATTGATGGTGGGGAGGCTATACATGTGTGGGGCAAAGGATATATGGGAAAACTTTGTTCTTCTGCTCAATTTTGCCATGAACCTAAAATTGCCATAAAAAATAGTCTATCAAAATACCTAAATAATCCTAAAAAGAAAAAAAAAATCCTAAGAAGAAAAAACAAAATTCAACAGACTTTTCTATCAGACTAGAACCTCAGATCTGAAAGAGTATTGTGCCACCCAACCAGCATAGTGTCTTCTAACCAGAGACTTCTGAAAATATCACCAGAAATAAATTTTTAAATTTCTATTTTTAATAAAGATTTGGTTTGCATCTCACACAAGAATGAGATTTTTTTAAATAGTTTTCCTTTTATAATTTGTTAATGTTTTTAATTGTGATTATCTGCTTTTTTAACATGCACAACCATTCATTTTTTTGATGTTTTGAAAAATCCAATATATATATATATTTTTAAAGATTTTATTTATTTATTTGACAGACAGATCACAAGTAGGCAGCGAGGCAGGCAGAGAGAGAAGGGAGGAAGCAGGCTCTCTGCTGAGCAGAGAGCCCAATGTGGGGCTCGATCCCAGGACGCTGGGATCATGACCTGAGCCGAAGGCAGTGGCTTTAACCCACTGAGCCACCCAGGCACCCCGAAAAATCCAATATATTGATATAATGTCATTTACCTTTAAGGTAAATATTCAAACTGCTGCATCTTTGCACCCAAAATATATAAAATTATAATTAAAAAGCAAAAAAATAGAAAGATTTTGAACATACATTCACACATTCACACGTAAAAATGACTAGTAAGTACATGAAAAGATAATTAAGATTCTTAGTTGTGAGGGAAATGCTAATTTATACCATAATGATAAACTACTTGACCCTCATAAAGATTGATAGAATTAAAAGGACCCATTCTACCAGTTTCAGTGAGGGTAAGTCAACTTGAAGTCACACATTGTTGGTGGGAGTGTATAATACATAGCTACTTAGGGAAATAATTTGGTCATTTCTTAAAGATAAAGTATATAACCACCAAGTGTTAGGCACTTTTCTATAACATAGAATGTTCTGAGGAATAAACAAACCATATTCCTGTTTTCATACAGCTTATATTCACCTGCTGTAAAATGAAACAACAAAAACAATATATAAGTAAGTTATGTAGTATATAAAAGGTAAATAATAGGAGTGCCGGGATGGCTCAGATGGTTAAGTATCTGACTCTTGATTTCAACTCAGGTCATGATCTCAGTATCATGAGATTGAGCCCTGCATAGAGTTCTGCATTAAGCATGCAGCCTGCTTAAGATTTTCTCTTTCCCTCAGCACCTCCCCCGCCTCATCAGCTTCTGACATGCACACATGAGCTCACTCTCTCTCTCTCAAAAATATATAAATAAATACATACATAAATAACCAGAACTGTTATTTCTGTGAAATCCCCAAAGGATAAAAATATATATCCACAGAAAAATCTCTACAAGAATGTTATCAGCATTTTTAACAATGAACACTGGGTGTTATACTTAATTAAAGAATCACTGAACACTGCATCAAACACTAATTATGTACTATACAGTGGCAAACTGAACATAATGATAAAAGAACAATAGCTAAAAACTGGAAAGAACTCAGATGTCTACCAATATGTTGGTAGTGTAACAAATTGTATCGCTCTAATACAATAGAAGATACTTCATTGTATTATATATATATGTATATATATTATCATTATTTCATTATATATGCACACATACTGCACATATACATATATATGGAATACATATAAAATATGTACACAAAATGAACAAATATATTAAAAAGTTCATGTTTGATACCATTTTATGAAGTTCTAAATAAAACCAAAACTAAGCTACAGAGATGCAAATGATAAAAATGTAGTGCGTGTGGTGTGACTGAAAAACCGACATGCAAGAAATTCAAGGGAAGCGGAAATTTTCTGTTTCGATTGGGTCGGAGGTTGTATAAAACTTATCAAACATACAATCTATGCATTTTGTTATAATTAAATTATATATCAACAAAAATTACTTTAACAAGTATAGTAAGCTCTGAAAGTAATTTAAAAGGAGTGAAAAGATGCTTTGATGAGCAGAAGAATTTTAATTAATTAATTAATTTTCTGTTGTTGATGTCACTATTTTTTGGTTTATTACACAAAAATATGCAGACAGAAAAACAAATGAACAATGACTGCCCAGCCTCTTTACACTTTTCTTTTAACTGAGCTTAAAGTGGCAGATGTTGGAAAACATATGTGGACTCAGAGAATGAAGCTACTACTTGATCATGGCAAAATAACAGGATAAAAGGAGCAGAAGCCTTCTTCATTGGGTTTTCCCTGGGAAAGACAAGACAGGGTAAATGGTTTAGGAGTGGCTAGTTTGAATTTTTGTAGGCATTGGGCTGAAAGAGTGGTCTCTAGTTGCCTGGCACATGACCCTGAGATGATTAAGTCAGAGAAATATTGCCTCTTGGGGTGTATAGGCTAGGTATGACTCTGAACTGGTTAGTCAAAGGTATGTTCCTGATTCAGTCTTGCTTTCTCTAAGAATCAGCTGGCTCAGGAGGGGTAGTGTCTCCTCAGCCAAAAAGATTATTTTTGAAGATGTCTAAACATCATAATATACAGAATATACAGAAAAAAATTAGTACAACATATGTTGTATTACTTGTATATGAATATTATTTGTATATATATAATGCATATAATACATATATCATGTATATATATTGTGTGTATATATACACACATATGTGATATATATATAAAATAGTGTGTGTGTATTTATATATACATATATATATACATATATATACACTTGACCCTTGACCACACCCAATCAAAAATCCAGATATAACTTTTGACTCTCCAAAAAATTAAATACTAATAGCTTACTGATGACTAGAAGCCTTACCAATAACATAACAGTAGATAAACACATATTTTATATTATATGTTTATATACTGCATTTTCACAATTAAGTAAGCTAGAAAAAAGAAAATGTTATTGAAAATAATAAGGAATAGAAGACACTTTTACAGTACTGTACTGTGTTTATTGAAGAAAATCTTCCTGGAAGTGGATCCCTGAAGTCCAAACCTGTGTTGTTCAAAAGTCAACTGTATATTTATGCATTCGTGTTCACACTGTACCCTTTTCTTTCCTACTTTTCTATAGTCTTGCCATTTCTTCTCCTTCACTGATTTATTTACTAACTAATTGAAATTGCACTTATTCTTCAACTTTCATCTCCAATTAGTAACCTTTTCCAGTATGGTAAGTACTGGGAAGTGTGTACCTGGTGATTCACATACCTGTACCCCTGGGACTAATAATACATTATATGTTAATAAAAAATTTAAAAAAATTAAAAAAAGAAACCTTTTCCAAATCCACCAAATTTGGTTTCTTTCTCCTCTGTGAATCCAAAGAACTGTAAAGAAAAAAAAAATCTGGGCTCCTGAGCGGTTCAGTCTTTAGGAGTCTGTCTTCGGCTCAGGTCATGATCCCAGGGTCCTGGGATCCTGCCCCACATCGGGCTCCCTGATCAGTGGGAAGCCTGCTTCGCCCTATCCCACTCCCCCTCCTTATATTTCCTTTTTTGCTGTCTCTCTCTCTCTGTCAAATTAACAAATAGGACCTTTAAAAAAATCTCCATAAAACTGATAACTTCAATTATAGGTGTGATGGTGACTCTATAAATACTTGAGGAGATTTTGAGATCCTCAAAGATGGTGCTTTTTTAGGAGTCCTTCATGTTGTTGTTGTCAATTATTCTCTATGTTCATTCCATCCAGAATTATCTGCTAGTTTTCTCTAAACTACAGAAGACTTGACTTTACCCAGACTATCACTCAGCCTTTCTAAGGACAAGTGTGAAGATCTGGATTTTAATCAACATCTTTGGTGATCATTTGGCATTTCAGAACCACTACTCAAGCCAAGACCCATTCATTATACATATAATAGTATAAAGCATAGTTATACCATCTTTTTGGTGGTCTATGTACCACACTTAGTGTAATCAGAAAATGCAATTCAAATTTTATTTCTAAATCATAATAGCCAATACATACAGCATTTGCTATGTTCTGGATTTTTTTCTAAGCTGTAATAGCTTACTGAAACCTCACCATGATCCACTGAGGTGGCTACTCATATTATCCCTGTCTAACAGATGAAGGTAGTGAAATCAGAAAGCAGGAAGTAACTTGCCTGTAATTACATAGCTTTTAAATCTGGCTGTGGCCTGTATTCTTATAAAATGTATTATATTTCTTCTAGTGCTTAAGGAAGTTAGATGACTCTCAGATAGATAGGTGATGGATAGTATATATCTATCTATCTATCTATATATATATATATATAGAGAGAGAGAGAGAGAGAGAGATTATAATACTTGAAATGTGAAAATGTGATTAAAGTTATCATGGGGTAAATAGAAGACAAAATACCAGAAAATCATATGAAAAATGAACATATTCTTTTTAGTCTTTTAACAAATCCATGTATAGAAACCACTACTTCCTAGCAATAAAAACTATGCTAATTTATAATACCACCCAAACTGCCCATTTATGTAAATTAGGTGTTTCCTACACTCTGTATTCTTAAAAGACTGTCTGATTCAAAGCAAATAAATATTTCTGAGAATTAGACCTAAAGTATTTTCAATTCCTAATAGTTTCTGTATTTATTAACCAGAGAAAATTCTAAAACCAAACCTGGACATGAATCTTACTCATTGGCACTAAAATTGGGACTTTTAATTTTGAGAACTCCATTCAAGATTTGTTTTAATGTCTGATTCTGGGTATGTAAAGTATTCAGTCTCCAATGCTTGTTTGTACAAGAAAATAACCATGCTATTCAGTAGCTTGTCTGAAGAAATAATTTAATATGAAATCTGTGTCATCCAATTTTTATTACTTTATAGTAATTTTTATTGGTAAAAATTATAGCTAACTGTGGCTTGAACTTATTTTTATCACCTTCTATAGGTAAAGCACTTTATATACATTAGCTCATATAAGCTTCATAACAAACTAAAAGGTAGATACCATTTAGAGATGAATTTACCAAGACTCAGAAAGTGACATGCCAAGCTCGTCCCACAGCAAGTAATTTTCAGATCTTGAAAAAAAGAAGATATTTCTTGAAATAAAACAAGCCTTCTAAAATAGACTATTTAGATGATGATAGATTGGTGGATAAATAGTCTCTGTATGTATGTATAAATGTATGTATATTACATTATTACAAATTGCATAGATATTATATATCACATAAATATCATTTGTATCCAATATTCATGAAGTACTTATAAGCTAGTGTTTTATCTTCATGTTATATATGAAAAAGGTGAACCTCACTCATTCACTCTTTAAACAAATTTTTTGGGAGTGTCCTTGGAGCAGACACTACTCTAGTCTTGAACCATATTATCAAGGTCTTTACTCGTAGAGGTTGATATTCTTAGGAGTAAAATAACATATTTAAAATTAAATCTCATTTTGTGGTGAAAAAAAAAAAAAAAGATTTTTTTTCACACGCACTTGTCAAGATCTCTCCAAAGAAATAACATTGAGGTTCTTTCCTTCTCTTCTACTCTCCTCTTCCATCCTCTTCCCTTCCCTTCTCTCCCCTCCCCTCCCTTCCTCTCCCCTCCCTTCACCCCTCCCCTCCACTTCCTTCCTTCCTTCCTTCCTTCTTTCTTCTTCTTCTTCTTCTTTCTTTCTTTCTTTCTTCCTTTTTCTTTCTTTCCTTTTTCTTTCTTTCTACTTTGTATTCAAGAAAATACAGCTGTTTGCCTTTGTGAAATATTTTATCTCAATTATTTTTCTTAATACTAGACAAGGATGGGAAAATGAAATGTCAGCGCCAGAAGTTACTAAAGAACAAAGGAAGAGCAGTGCAAGTTTATATTTTTTTTCTATGTGAAATAAGCACATTTCTTTTGAGACAGAAAGAAAAAAGAGGATAAGTGTTTAGTTATACCTATCAAAACCTAATCAAACTTATTAAATTAGGCTCATGAAAAATTTATTGAGTGCTTATTAAATGATAGCTGTTATAAAAAGATGATATCATAGAAAATGTAAAAACCAAAAAACAAAGGTTAAAACCTTGAAAGAAATAACTATATAGATGTTGAGTTCTATTAGAAGAGTGGACAAGGAAATGTGTTCTGAAGCAAAAAAAAAAAAGGAAGTGAAAAAGAAGTGATTGCCTTGGGCCCAAGTCTGGACACAGTCAATACTGAAGCCACCCCCCACAACCAGTCTATTATTTCTTATCAATTTGAACTTGCTGCAGCCTTTTTTTTTTAGTATATAAATAACAATTTTTGTATCAGAGAAGTTATAGTCTGAATATGAATACTAAGAACATAAACATAAAAATATTGTGCCATTATTCCCTTAAAAGAGGACTAGATGGACACTTATAGGCAGAAATAGAATGGAGACTAACAAGTATTTTTCTGAGAAACAGTGGAAATGATTAGTTTCTGAGGTGGAGAAACTCATCTAGATAATATGATGACTTGAGGAATAAAAAAGGAAATAGTAGATGAGAATTCACTCAATTTCACAATGTTATTCAAGCACAGAAAGAAAATAGCTATAGAATAGATGGTACAGAATATCTAAGAAGACCAGACTCTATTATTAGCAACCAGAGAGGTAAAGCATAGCTTTTCTGCTGAGATCAGACATCAAATCCTGTTTGGATAGTACATGAAGTATTGATTAATATATTTTTCTTTCATGGACTATCCTGCCTACAATGTACTTTTGGATTTTGAGCTAACAAGTACCATGAAAACTGAACTTGGAATATAGGGCATGTTGGACAAATCAGTCATACACAAAAACACAGAAAAGTCCCTTTCTTACCAGGGAGAAATAGACGATTCCATTTTACATGGCAAAAGGAATCTCTAAATGACTGTTACAAATAGGTCAAGTGGATGAACGTAAATATTTATTTTTGCCATTCTTTAGGTTTCAAGGCAATTACTACATAGTCTGAAAAAAATAGGCTAAGCTGGTGTTTTATCTATATACTACAACTAGCACACTTCTGGATCCAGATATAAACAAGAGGGACACTAGAGAGAATAGATGAAAGGAAATGACAGATGAACTGTCAGCCTGAATTTCTGAGACTGACAAACTTGACCCCTAAGTTACTTCCATCTGAAAACAGGCAATTTCTGCAGGACACTTGCTTTTAGTATTATAGGGATGTAGATTCTTATATGATGAAAACAAAATATAAGTCTTGTGAAGGACTGGAAACAGAATAATCCTTTGCACTTTTTAATCTATTCCAGCGTTAATGCTGAAAGTGGAAAAGTGGAAGAACAAAATTGTTAGTAGGGTTTTGAATCAAACCGGTGGAGGTGATGACAAGAGTAGAAAACTGAACCAGGGAAATTAAACAGCTGTAAAACTGCTACCCAGTGGGCCACCACCATGAAATGGTTTCAATTTCATGGGGAGTTGGGGAAGGCTCATAGAACAAAAGATGATGTACATTACAGGAGACAAAAATAAATAAATAAACAAACAATGAAATTTTACAGAACATTTTATAGTATCCATGGGGTATTTGATAAACAACAGGTTAAAAACATGGTGGTAAAGTATTCTTAATTTTGCAAAGCCCAGCTGAAGTTATTGGTCCTCAGATCATGGCCTAGGCTACTTACATGTTTATTTATTTACTTGACTAAATCACTAATGGTAGTCATTAAGCATCTTTTAAATGCACATATGGAGTATGCTTTTTGATGCCCTTTAATCTGAAAAATGTTTTCTAACCATCCCAATCAATGTTATAGAAAAAGTTCAAGGAAATCTGTGAGATAAAAGTATTGTATTAAAACAATATGTTTATTATAAAATATTGTTCTTAATGAAAGAAACCAAAGAAAAGTAACACAAGAGCCAATTTAGGAGGTGAACAATCAAAAAGTTTATGCTGAATTTTTTTTTCAAGGTACAGTGCAATTACAATTTAATTTTAGAATTATGACAAAAATTACTGCTTTTTTAAGTAAATGCAAATGAATTTGTATATAAAGAGGTCACAATTCAGCATTTGTTTGTTAACTAAACATGAATTCTGACAGTACAAAAATGTTATGTATGAATATTCTGATAAAACTGAGTTAACAAAATAATCCATTTCTTATCATGTTAGTGTATGCTTTGAATTTATTTAATCATAATAACTGAAATAATTACAGTAAAAATATAGAAAACATGTTAATTAATGTGTATGTTTCTAATTCACAAATGGAAGAAACTGGTTATATGCACAACTTCATAGTAATTTCCACCCTATAGCATTTGGTTAAAAATATATTGGCAACTTACAGATTTAGCCAAAACAATCAAACAACCAATTCCCTCAAAACTAGTGATAGTTTCTTAGAGATATCATTTATTCATTATTTTGAAAATAATTAGTTTCTAAAAATATCAAAGCACATTCTTGTTTTTTAAAAATTGGGCTAAAGCAATGAAACATACATTTTTATTATATCACACAAATTTATTTGACACCACAATAATTTTTAAAGGCATAATAGGTTGATAGATTACCAATAAAAATTGAAGAATGAGAATTCTTGGCTGAAGTAAATAAGAGATAAAGGTATGTCACAAATTGTTACAAAAACTAACAAATTTCAATTTGCATAATATTTTTTTAATTTCCATTTTAATTTTTATTTTTTTTTTAGAGCAGTGTTAGATTCACAACAAAACAGAAAGAAAAGTACAGAAATCCCCTATATATTTCCTGTCCGCACACATGCATATCCTCTCCAATTATCAGTATCCCTCAGGAGAACAATACATATCTTTCAAGAATGAGCCTACCTTGACACATCATAATCATTCGAAGTCCACAGATTACAAAAGGCTCGCTCTTGGTGTTAATACATTCTATGGGTTTGGACAAATGTAAAGTAACTTTATCCATCACCATACTACCCTACAGAGTATTTTCACTGCCCCAAAACTCCTCTGTTTTCTGCCTATTCCTTCTTCTCCCTGCCCCCCAACCTCCAATATCACTGAATTTCTTACTCTCTCCCTCGTTTTGCCTTTTGCAGAATGTCATAGAGTTGGAATCACACAGGATATAACCTTCTCAAATTGACTTTTTTAATTTAGCAATATGTATGTAAGCTTTCCCCATGTCTTTTCATGGCTTGATAGCTTGTCTTTTTAGCACTGTGTAATTGTCCATTGTCTGGACCTACTACAGTTTATCTGGTCACCTACAAAAAAAATCTTGTTTTTTTTTTTTTTTTCCAGTTTTGGCAATTATGAATAAAGTTATTAGAAACACTCATGGGCAGTTTTTTGTGTGGGCATAAGTTTTCAAATACCTTTGGGTAAATACCAAGGACCGTGATTGCTGGATCATATAGTACAGTATAGTAATTAGGTTTTGTAAGAAACCAGCAAACTGTCTTCCAAAATGGCTGTACCATTTTGCATTCCCACCAACAATGAATGAGAATTCCTGTTCTCTACATCTTTTCCAGCATTTGATCTTATCATTGTTCCAGATTCTGCACATTTTAATTAGATGTACAGTGATATCTCATTGTTTTAATTTAAATTTATCTGATGTCCTATGATGTGGAATATCTTTTCACATGCTTATCTGTGTATCTTCTTTAGTAAAGTGCCTATTAAAGTTTTTGACCTTCTTTTATTGGGATTATTTGTTTTCTTATTTTGAGCTTTAAGAGTGCATTGTATATTATGGATTTATTGGATGTTTCTTCTGCAAATAATTTCTCCTGGCATTCCCATTACATCTCTTGTAATTGTCCCACAGTCCTTGGATATTCTGTTGTTTATTTCCTCAGTCTTTGTTCTCTCTGCTTTCTGACTTTCAAGGATTCTGTTTAATATATCCTCTAGCTCAGAGAGTCTTTCCTCAGTCTACTAATAAGCCCATAAAAAGCATTCTTTTTTACAGTGTTTTGATCTCCATCATTTTCTTTTGCTTCTTTCTTAGAAGTTTTATCTCTCTGCTTATATGTTCCTTCTTTCTTGCATACTGTCTACTTTATCCATTAAAGCCATTAGCATATCAATCACAATTGTTTTAAATTATTGGTTTGATGATTTAGACATCACTGCCACGTCTGGTTCTGATGCTTGCTTTATCTCTTTAAATTGTGCTTTTTGCCTTTTGGTATACCTTGTAATTGTTTTCTTGATGGCATGAACCAGATACAAGGAATTACTATAAGCAGGGCTTTAATAATGTGGTGCTAACCTATGAGGGGAGAGGAAGTGTTCTTATAGTTAGATGTCTTCTTTTAGTGACCTTATGCCTCTGCACTAAGAACTTCAAAAATTTTCTCAGTTTTTTCCTCTTCCCTTAGGAATGGCTAGAGTGGGCTGGAGGTGGTATTTTTCTTCCCTAGATCAGCTGGGTTCTCATAATACCTCAGCAGGTTAGGCTTTGCTTACCTAGTTTCCCCTGAGGCCCGTCCTTGTTAAGAACAGAGTGCTCTCTCATATTTCAAAATGGTTCCTCTGCCTCTTCCCCTGCTGGGAGCATGAAGAGATTTTTCTCCGATGTTTACTGTGGGGGCAAGGTTGAATTCCTGAAGGTAGACCTCACAATATTGTGGAGCACTCCTACGACTGGGCCTCTTTAGAGGCTTTAACTCTCAGATTTGTCCACACTGAGCTTCCAGCATTTAGTCCATTGCAACCCAGGTTTTCCTATCCAGGCACTGGTTCACGAAGTGGTTTCTACTCCTCCGTCTCTGTTCCAGTAAGCCATAACTCCTTATATTTGATTGTCTGCCTCTCCAATCCTGGGGCAGAAATTTGCCCTGCACTCTTCTCTCTCTTACAGAGCCCAAAAGAGTTTATGATTTTTCAGTCTGTAAAGCTTTTTACTCATTGTTAGGACAATGACAGTTTCCAAACTCCTTATGTATAGAACTCTAAATCAAAAGACTTTCTCTAATATATTTAAATGCACTTTTGTTTTCAAACACAACTCAAGATGATTGTATATATAAAAAAATTTACAAATATTAGTAATCAAATGAACTCCCATTAGTTATTACTCAGCTTCATAGACAGAACATAATTACCACTTGTAGTTACTTCAAAGTCCGTCTTTTCTCATGTTAGAAGTAACCATCACCCTGAATTTAATGTGAGATATTCTCATCCTTCACTTTATGATTTTCTACATATATGATCTTAAGGGATATATCAATTAGTGTAACCGTCCCTCAGAACAACTTACTGCTTAAAATACAACCTATGAGAAATTACACTAGTTACCAAGCATGCTTAGATATAGCTTTAAGAAAAACATGTACTGGCAAAAGCCCTCTGGGAGAGAGGACAATAGACGTCCTTGAGGCCGAGCAGCTGGGGATGTCCGGCTTGCTCAGGGCAAAACACCTCCTGCTTCATTTTTCTGTGATCGCCCCATCCCCAGAGAGCATCAGCAGTTAGTCAGACAATCCTTTACTTTGGGCTAGCTCACTATAGGTCATGTACTATGTGACCAGACATATTTTGCCTTTCTTCTTACGTATCTACAAGACTCATGGTCAATGTGGAATCTACTCTGGCTTCTTAGTTGGTTGTTACCCACTTTCTAATAAATATGAGACTGAGGAGTTGTTCGTGTTGACAGTCTTTTCTACTGTCGCCCCCTGCTCCCATTCTCTTGCAGCTGACTTGTTCTTGCCTCATTCTTCTCCCATGCGCCATCAGGAGGTGGCAAATTAGTTTTTCTCTTACCAAATATTTTGTAAGGGGATTCGTTTTGTGTTTACTTCTTCAAACTGTATCAACTCAAAAATATTTTCTGAGATTTATCCATGTTTGCGTATATACTTACTACTCATTCATTTCCACTGCAATTTTGTACACCTATACTACAATATATCAGTTTTACTAATGATGAGCATGTAGATTCCCAAATTTTTATATTTACGTTTTAAATAACATATATATTTACTTTGTATCAAACATACTTTTAGTGTATGTTTTACAAATATTAACTTGGTTAATCCATTATAACAAGCTCCTAAAATGCTTATAAATTCTTCCCAGTGTATGTAACGATGTTCTCTAAGTGATAATTTTTGCAGAAGATGTACAGTGTCATATTCATCTTTACTAGCTAATGCCAAATTGGTTCTCAAGCTAACTGACTTAATTTATATTCTCATAGTTTAATGGTTTTCTTTGTTCAATACTAGCCAAAACTTGGTATTATTTGACTTCTTAATTTATACAAAATTAGTGGGTGCAGAATTTCACTTTGCATTAACATTTTCCTGATAAATATTAAGGTTGAAAATCATTTCATATTTGAGTCATTGATTTTTCAGTGATGTTCCTCTTTATATCTCTTTCCCATTTTTTTATTGTTGTTCATTTTTCTTAAAAATCCAAATCAGTTCTCTATGAGATCCCAAGTAATACAAACATCTTCTAGTTTATGTTTGTTCTTCACACATGTTACATATATCTTGAGTTTATTTTGTCCCTGGAGGTATGGTGTTTTTTGATGAACATAAATTCTTAATCTTAATGTATTCTATTTTATCTATCTATCCTTATGTTTTATGCATTTTTTAAAATATTTTCATGCCTGGGTGGCTCAGTGGTTAAGCCTCTGCCTTTGGCTCAGGTCATGATCTCAGGGTCCTGGGATCGAGCCCCACATCGGGCTCTCTGCTCAGCAGGGAGCCTGCTTCCCTTCCTCTCTCTCTCTGCCTGCCTCTCTGCCTACTTGTGATCTCTGTCAAATAAATAAAAAATCTTTAAAAATATATATAATATATATTTTCATTCCATGAAATAATATATACTCCTATATTCTCTATTTGAACTATTAAAATTTTAATATTAATATTAGTATGCAATTCATTTGGAAGTAGGATTTGTGAGGTTTAAAATTTTGATGCATTTTCTGGGTTTTTTGTTTTTTTTTCTGTTGATAAGGACAATGGTATCATTTTGTGATGTGGTCTTTTTTTTAAATGGAACTGCAGTGGGAGAATTCTCATATTTTTATCTTCATATGACCCTATTCCTATGATCTATGATTGGTCAGTTTGACTCTACATGCAACTAAATAATATTGGCTTAATTACTATTAATCTATAATGAATCTTATTATCTGAGATGGTAATTGTCCTTTCTAGTTCTTTTCTTTAAAGTGTTTATTGAGGGTGCCTGGGTGGCTCAGTTGGTTAAGTGACTGCCTTGTACTCAGGTCATAATCTCAGAGTCCCCAGATTGAGTCCCTCATCGGACTCCTGGCTCCATGGAGAATCTGCTTCTCCCTCTGACCTTCTTCCCTCTCTGCTTTCTCTCACTCTCTCTCTCTCAAATAAATAAGTAAAATCTTTTAAAAAATGTGTTTATTGTATTTTACCTTTTGCTTCTCCTGATATGTTTTAGAGGGAAATTCTAATTTGCTTGGAGTTATTATTGGAACTTCATTGACACTGTAGATCAATTTGGGGAGGATTTACCTCTATTCACCATTAAATTTCACATGGTATGTATTTCCATGTATTTGTAGTTTCAATGATATTTAATAAAATGTAATAACTTCAAAATGAATCTCTTGCATGTAATTGGTTGGATTACATATAGGGATCTGTTAACTCTATTATTATTATAGATATTACTTTTCATTAAATTTTATTTTCTGTTTTCTACTCATCTCATTGTGCAAATAAAACTTTATACTGAGGGGCGCCTGGGTGGCTCAGTGGGTTAGAGCCTCTGCCTTCAGCTCAGGTCATGATCCCAGAGTCCTGGGATCGAGCCCCACATCGGGCTCTCTGCTCCACGAGGAGCCTGCTTTCTCCTCTCTGTCTTCCTGCCTCTCTGTCTGCTTGTGATCTCTGTCTATCAAATAAATAAATAAAATCTCAAAAAAAAAAACCTTTATACTGATATTTTATATGGAAAGCTTATTAAATAACACTGCTAAGTTCTTTTTTGAAAACCATTATTAATTCTTAAGCATATTTGTATTATTGTGGAGTTTATATGCATGTGGATAATCATAACCTGTGGAAAAAAGAATTTCTATTCTTTTATTTTCCCTAAGTTTTATCTCTTTCCCAGTCTTATTGCTCTATATAGGACTTCCAGTACCTTGCTGAATGAAAGTTAAAATATTAGATGCCTTGTCTTTTTTCTGACTTTAATGTGTACCTTCTAAAGACTCACAGACAAGTTTGTAAGAATTTGGTAAACACACATTATCAAATTTGAAAAGTTTAAAAAAGTATCCTTTTGAAAGTTTTAATGAAAAGTAAAATTTGTTTGAACAAAGTTTTTGCAAATTTAACTGTACCTGTTTTAAATTCTGGGTTTTTATGGTTGCAATTGTTGTTTGTGAATGTGCTTTTCTTTTTTCCTTCTGGATATAATAAACCTACATTTTTTTATTTTGTTATTTTCTTCAGTGAATTAACTTCTGATTTTGTTGATCTCTATACTTATATGTTTTCTATTACCTTATATTCTGTTTTTATGTATATTATTTCCTTTCTTCAATATTATTTAATTTTAAGGGTAGTTGATTAATTCATTAATTTTTCATATGTCACATTATAATATAAAGCATTTGGCTGCATCCCACAAGTGGGCTAAAATAATGAAACTACTTCTGTCCTTTAAATTTTAATTCACTTATAAACTATGACCCAGCAGTTTCACTCTTAAGTACATAACCTAGAGGAACACTTGCACAGGTGCACTAAGAAATATTTAACATAGTATTCACAGAAGAATTAATCATCATTGAAAAAAAGTAAAAAGAAAAATGTGTGTGTGTGTGTGTGTGTGTGTGTTCAGAGAGAGAGAGAGAGAGAGAGAGAGAGAGAGATTGATTTTAAGGAATTGGCTCAAAGCTCAGGAAATTATAGAATCTAGAAAGCCAGAATCTGTAGTGTGTGCTGGTAGGCTGGATACCCAGGCTGAAACCAAAATTGCAGTTCAAGTCTGAAGACTGACTGTTGACTGATTGATCTTTTGTTAGGGGTAGGACAGTCATTTGTGTATTCAGGTCTCCAACTGACTGCATGAGAGTCACCCACATTATGAAGGATAATCTGCTTTGCTCAAAGTCCATCAATTTAGATTTTGTTTTGTTTTGTCTTGTTTTTTAAAGATTTTATTTATTTATTCAACAGACGGAGATCACAGGTAGGCAGAGAAGCAGGCAGAGAGAGAGGGGAGGGAAGCAGGCTCCCCACTGAGCAGAGCCAGATGCGGGGCTCGATCTCAGGACCCTGAGATCATGACCCAAGCCGAAGGCAGAGGCTTAACACACTGAGCCACCAGGAGCCCTGATTTAGACATGATCTTATCTTATGTAAAACCATTCTTATAGAAAAATCCAGTATATTTGATCCCACAGTCTGGAAACTGTGGCCCAGACAAACTGACACATAAATTAACCATCACACAAGTGATGGAAGCAGGAATGGCTCCACCTGTTATTGTTTCCAGTGATTCACTAGGAGGCATTATACTTCCTGTTCCTATAACTCTGGGATCTACAGGATTAGATATCCAGATTCCCAGATATTCACTTTAGCTAAATATTGTAGAAAAAGTCTCAGTGAATTATAAACTAGAGCTGCTTCCTGATACTTTTGGCTCCGAGTATCAAAGAAACAGGAAGAAAAGAGTCATTATCATATCATGGATAATTGTCTCTGGTCATCAGGATAAGTAAAGATGCTGTTAAACAGTGAGGGAGAGGAAGAATATGTGTGAGACTCAGAAAAGACGCATACATCAGCAGAATTTTATGACAAATTCTACATGGACAGTACATGACTAAATGATATAAATTCTTCATTTTTTACATATAATGTGCTTAAGGAAACTAAAATTCTGGATAACCAGGATTTGTTAGGGAATGCACACATCTTGAGAATTGAACATGTAAATCTTGACATCTAAAAATTTAACCTTAGTTAACAAGAGTATATGTAGGGGCACCTGTGTGGCTCAGTGGGTTAAGCCTCTGCCTTCGGCTTGGGTCATGATCTCAGGGTCCTGGGATCAAGCCCCACATCGGGCTCTCTGCTCGGAGGGGAGCCTGCTTCTGCCTCTCTCTCTCTATGCCTGCCTCTCTGCCTACTTGCAATCTCCGTCTGTCAAATAAATAAATAAAATCTTTAAAAACAAACAAACAAGAGTATATGTAGTTCTAAAAAGTAGTCGAACTTGGGTAACTGAATAGCTCCAACCTAGTGCAATGAATGTAGAGAGAGTTGGAATCAGAGAAATTCGTTCAGACATCTATCCATCAGATGCTGTGATCTAGTGTCATACACTTGTGTGACATCAGGTACAAATATATCCCAACAACTTTTATAGTTATAAAATGTCTTTTTTCCTTCCTAAAATGTTTCTTTGTTGAATTTTTGCCATTGTATCAATGGTCTGTCCTTGACCAGAAACCAAAACAATTCATTTTTCAAGTTAGTTTTCCTGCTTTGTGGAGGTAATTCCCAAATCACTCTCAAGAAAAAACTTTCCAGCTCCATAAGGAGGTTGTCTAGTGAGAGACTTTTAACTTCTCAACTCTTGATTATGTCAACCTAGGGATATAATTATATTTCTCTTCCATATCCTAAAAACCTTTAAGCATAAAAGTCTTGTGCCCACAATTTATTTTGGGAATATGATCTTCTGTATTGTACAGAAGATATCATCAGGATAGGGATGGGTACAAATGTAAGTACTATATAGATAAAAAACAAAGTTTTCAATAACAACTCTTTATTTAGCATTTGGTTTAGCTCTCTGTTCAATACTGCAAATACTTTAGTTGTTCTAAATGTCTAACGTCAAACATTATGCAGATATATTTTGAACATCTACTATATCCTGAGCGAAATACAAAAATAATTAATATGTGACCCATGGCCAAAGGGTGCTTACATACCAACTTTAAAGTAACTTTCAGAGAGTGTTAAATTGCTCTATTTCCTGACTAGTTCAGAGAAAAGCAAAATAACTAAAGATTAGGGCCTTTTGATTTTTCTAGGGCCTGGGAGGGAGAATACAATTTAATTTTACAATTAAAAATTTACATTAAATTGACCAAATACAGTTCATTAACTCTACAAGACACATTTCACTTTGCTTCACAGTTTTTAGATGTCCTGAAACGTAAAGTTTTTAGAGTTGATCACTAGTTTTTCTGCCCCTAATGGACTATAGAAAAAGACCCTTGCTACGTGTGTAATTTTTTACTTCAACAGATTACTGCCCAGGGTCTCTTCTTTTCCAAAGATTATTTCATTTAGGTTGCAGTGACTTGTTCAAAATAAATCACTCATAAGAACCACTATATTTCTCTTCAGGTAATAAAGTAGGAATTTCACCAGAGAAGGCAAAATCAAATTTTTTTTCTGAGTCCTTAAATTCAAATGATAGGCTCTGTGGGTGCCTCTATCACAGGATTGTCAGCCTAGAAAGGAAAATTTCTTTGGTGTGGTGCTATGCACTGAAATAAAGTCTTCTTATAAGGTTGTCATGGTAACATGCATGCATCGCCTGTCTTGCTCACATTTAAAATTTGTTCCCTAATATCTTCTATATGTGTATTTTTTAAACTTCATATAACCTGTGTTACGTTCTGTTAGAATTCATCAAGTTTTGATTAAACTGAATTCAATTATACATTAACTGATTTGCCAACACGTATCCATAACTAAGAATCTACTAAGCTAACAGAAATGAATATTAAAAAAAAAAAAACACACACACGGCAATTGGTAGCACTGTGTAGTTTAGCATGAGGCAAAATTTTAAAAATATGTATGGTTCATCAGTTGACTTCAGTCCTGTTATGGTAAATTCATCCACATATAGTTAGAAACAGTGGGGTCTGCTGAGAGAGCTTGTTTACAGTCAATCAGGCAATCTTGTTGCTATTGCTAGAGCTGTTCTTACCAGAATCACTCTACTATTTCAAATATATAGTTTATTCAATGCTTAGTCTATGTGATGTACTGTGCTAAGCACTTTACATACTTGTTCTTGTTTTAACATTTAAACTACCCTGTGTAATGAGCACTGTCACTACATACATGGAAAGGAATTGAGGCTTAAGGGTTTAAGGTTCTGCTCAAAGTCACACTGGAGATTTGGAATTCAAAACAAGTCTAATTCCAAAAGTATGCTTTTGACTAAATTTATGCTGTATTTCCTTTTCAGAAAGATTCTTATGGGAACTCGTAGGAAAACAAAAGGCAGGTATTGAGTTAGGTACCCAGGAGTGCAGACCTCTCTCAGAAATGCTATTAAAAATAGTGCAAACATAAATTCTGTGTCCGATTTAAGAAGCTGTGCTTTGGGTATTTCATTAGGGTTACATTTCTATTAACTAATCATGAACATTATGATATAGATAATAGAGAAGGCGTTAACTTGTATCTTGGGAACTTTCATATGCTCCATAACATTATGCTGGTCTCTACTCGGTGTGTGTGTGTGGGGGGGAATTATATGTAAAGTCTCTTCTTCAAAAAGTATGTATGTTATAAAACCGGTTTACAACTAAACCCTGATCTACCACAGCCTGATCCTTCTAGACACAAGAGACTTCTTGTTCTGCTTCATTTCTCTCTGAAAGATTTATCACTTTTTTTTTTTTTTAAGATTTTATTTATTTGACAGAGATCACAAGTAGGCAGAGAGGCAGGGAGGCAGGCAGAGAGAGAGAGGAGGAAGCAGGCTCCCTGCGGAGCAGAAAGCCCGATGTGGGGCTCCATCCCAGGACTCTGGGATCATGACCTGAGCAGAAGGCAGAGGCTTTAACCCACTGAGCCACCCAGGCACCCAAGATTTATCACTTTCTAACATACATATTTTCTGCAGAAGATACTGCAGTGTTCTGCCTAATACCTTCTTCAGGAAAGACACTCATTCCATGGTTGCTAGAAATATTGACTGCTGATGGATTTTACCTTCAGCTGTCAGTGAGAATTGCTTTGGCCAAAGGGATCTACCTAACATGAAGTTACACCCACTCCCAGAAGCCAACCAGCGTCCAATGATACAGGAGTACAAAGGTCAGCAGCCTCACCTCAGTTTAGGACAACTCTGCACGGCCATCCCAAATTTCTGTGTATGACATGCAACCACATTAGTGGTCAGCTTCTTGTTCTTCCCAATTCTTCCTCCCTCTCTTCCTCAAATGTGTATACCCCCAGAAGACTGTCTAATAAACTTCTGCATGCAATATTTTATTTCAGAGTAGCTTTTTATATTAATATAACTATGGAGGAGGAAAAATTTTATTTTCTTTTGAAATTGTAAATAAATTTACTGTTATTCCCAATTCCTGTTTTTTACCTTTAGTCTCAGAAGGTAGTGTGCTTCTCTAAATTTCCTTTTTTTTTTTTTTAAGATTTTATTTATTTATTTGGCAGGGATAGAGAGAAGGATCACAAGTAGAGAGGCAGACAGAGAGAGAGGGGGAAGTAGACTCCCTGATGAACAGAGAGCCGGATGAGGGGCTCAATCCCAGGACCCTGAGATCATGACCCAAGCCAAAGGCAGAGGCTTAACGCACTGAGCCTCCCAGACACCCCAAAATTTCCCTCTTTTACTTTGATCTCCCTAATACATATTATAGTGGAGGGATAGGGTAACTGGGTGATGGGCATTAAGGAAGGAACGTGATGTGATGAGCACTGGGGGTTATACTCAACTAATGAATTACTGAATTCTACATCCGAAATCAATGATGTTCTATATGTTGGTTAATTGAACTTAAAGAAAAAAAAATAGTTCAAATTACAATGTCTCCTCAAATTCATTTCATCTCTCAACCCTTGGCTTTTATGCATTGAAATTGACTCCTAGTTTTCAATTTCTGACTTTTTCCCTTCTTGTTTTAATTTGAGTATCAACTTTCTGAAAGACTAAAAATGCCTAGTCCCCTTCCAAATCAAGCCAGTATATGTAGTATCTCAGATTGAATCACATGCAATGAGAAAATAGGAACAAAAGGGACTTCTTGATCATCTACACATGAATATGTAATGTTAATATTTTACCTAAAGTTCTCTGAAGTTCTGTATTCTCATGGGCCCTTGTGTCCTAATTTATTTTTATCCCGGGCAACTTTAGTGTTAAGCTCTCATTATTTAAAATTCCTCAGTTAAAAAAATAGCTATTCAATTATCTAGGATTTCCTCTCTCTTGCCTTCAATGAACAATAAACAATGCTGGCAAATGCAACCACATTATATACTTTTACCCAAAATACTCAAGAGGACATTTTCCAGTAGTTCATTCCACATTTATATCACCACAGAGAATTGGTTCCACATGCTCCACGTTTCACAAAACATTAGATTTATATTTATATCACTATGATTTTCCATACTTTTAAAAGTTATTTCCAAATATTCTGGTCTTAAATTGAGAGGACTTTATTTATACATAAAATTAACACAAATAATATAACAACTTATAACTCTAAATATTTTTGAGATACCCAAATTATTATCTAGGCTAACTCATGCTGTACCTCATTTCTTGTTCTCTGTTAATTACAATGATAACCACAGAGAGAAACAGAGAAGTATGTTCTTCTGAAACTGGTAGATAGGATCCAATAGCAATAAACTTGATAGGTATGAAAAAAAGTTTTGGCAAAATAACATTTTTTTAATTGGGGTAAACATAGCCAAAGATTTATTCTGTGCAAACTCTTCCCTCACTCAATTATTCAATCATTAATCAAATAATTATTTTATCAAATTATCAATCAAATTATTAATGTAGTTTATATTATTAATCAAATAATTAATAATCATTATTAATAAAATAATTAATATGAATTTATCTTCTGCAGAGTTATTTTGAGGCCAGGGTAATTCTAGATTTGCAACAAGAACCTTAATTCAGACAGGGAAACAGACAACATAGGATAATATGTTTCTCAGTTCCAGTCTTATCACACTTACCACATCCTAACCCCCACTATATCTCCTATCTGCCTTGTAAATCAATCATTCATCTGACAAGAGAAAGAGTAGAGTCTTAAAACCTCTGCCACGAAAAATTTGGAATTTCAGTTGTGTTTGTCCTCATCCCTAGAACCCACAATTTCAGAGGAAGTTTCCCTTATTAATCTAATCACCAATGATATTTCTGTTCCAACTCATACTGAAAAAAATCAGGTTTTTCTGCTACATTCTGGAAGTATATCTGAAGGAACTGGTGGAAGAATTGATTTTACCAAAGAAATATGGGAAGATAAGATAGAGTTTCAGCATGGATTGTGGGCTGATATACAGGGAAAAGTAAAAGATATTTTCATATTATTCTTTGAATTCTGTTTCTATGTTTGTTCATCTAATAGAGATTTGTTTCCTGATAATTCCCTGAAGTCCTTGCAAATATTAATAACATATTTAAAAGTTTGCTCGTATATTGACTCCTTGATTTCTTGGGTAATTCCAACCTTGTGCACATTTTTAAAGTATTCATTTGTTTCTTATTTATCAAATATGAAAATGTTAATAATATATATGGCATATATATTATATATACTTTATGCAGTTTATCCAACACCTTTAGCTTTTGCCTGTAATGATTTTTTTGTGATTTTTGCTGGAACACCAGTTATACTTTGAATCAATATTTTTCTGAGTAGTTTCTGGTTTAGATGTAAAGTTTAGAAATGCCTTTCCCATATCAATGCATTTTGTACCTAACTTTACTCACTTTTATAAATTTCATTGTTTTCATTGTTTTATTTTTAGAAAGAAATAACCCTTCCAATATTTTTTCCAAAACGTATTTCGTTTTAAACTCCCATTCTTTTCCAAGGAATGTTCTATAAAGGAGAAGCTTGACATGCATTAAAATTAAATTTATTGAAAACTTATTTTAATAAAACATTGAGAAAAAGTTTTAGATTTGTGGATAAATGTACCCATAAACAACACTTCTTTAACTTAACTTTATCCAAATTTTTAAAACCTCATTCAGAGTTTTGTTATTTACTTTGTAAGTGTCCATCTTTCTTTAGCCCATGAATGTAGCTTCATTATACAAAGAGTAAGATACCTTGAATAAATGTGTGGGGTAAATATATTAACAAATGACTATATGAATAGGGATCCAGATACATTTACCTTGGTGTATGCTATTTAGGACAGGGACAGGAAGAATTATTTAAAAGATAATAATACTTCTTGATCATCTAGCATAGTTCCACAAATGGATTCTTATGTATACTATTTTCATGTATATTATTTAATGCCTAAAATTACAGAGTTCCTTTATTATTTTTCTTTGCTTTATAAGTCAGTAATTCAATTAAAAAGTATCAGAAAATAAGTTCAATCCACCTCTGAATGATTTCAAAGTCAGGACTATTTCACATATAGCAATGAAGAGGAATTTTTTGGATTCTGGGTTACCTATAACATGCCTTTCCTTTTTTGGAACAAAAATATATTTCCAATGGGAAGTAAGAAAATCTATATTTTAAAAGCAGCATTTCCCTCATTAGCATTCACCTTATCCTTAATATAATTAATTTTGAGATTGGATTTCTTCACAAGTCTTACTATTGTTTTAATTTTGAATTAAAAAAAAAATTTAGGACTCCAGTATTTTTCTCCTGAATTTTTCCACTTTTAATGATGTTCTTTACTGCTCCACCATATCATATTGCCTCATAAGAAACTTTCATTGTTGCAATAAATCAATATGCACTAATATATCTCATGAGCGAAGAGTAGATGTTGAATGAAGAATTTTAAAATTTTGAATAAATAATTAATTATTCATTAAACCAGTGGCTCTAAAGCATGATGGTTAAAAACAGAAGCTCTAAGGTCCAAGAGTCTGGGTTCAAATCTTACTTCTTTGAGGTACTAGTTGTTGATGTTGGGCACATTGTTTAACTTGTCTAAATATTAAATCTTCTTGTGAATTAAGGGAATTAATTTTAGCTCGAGTACTACAAAGATAATGTATATGGGGGTGCCTGGGTGGCTCAGTGGGTTAAAGTCTCTGCCTTTGGCTCAAGTCATGATCCCAGGGTCCTGGAATTGAGCCACCCATCAGGCTCTCTGCTCAGCAGGGAGCCTGCTTCCCCCTCTCTAGCTCCCTAGAAAACTCATTGCTACTTCCCTGTAATTGTTAATATATTAATGTATAATGTATATTGTATATATGTATAATTGTGTATTGTATATTGTGTATATTGTATATATTAATGTATATACATTATATATACATTATATATAATGTATATGTGTATGATTCTAGGGAGCTCACAGGTAAATGATAATGATTCCAGATAGCTAAGCATGAAGGCTGGCGAAAAGGGCATCAGCTGGAGTAAAAATGTCAGGCCTCCAAGAAGTGGCTCACCCAGGGCCTAAGCAATAGAGGACTTAGGTTAGTTTAGCGAGAAATTGCAGAGATGGGAGGAACTGAAAGCAAATACTCCTCTTGTGTTAAGATATATGTGTATAATATATACATGCACTATCTGCTATTTTCCAAAGTAGGACAAAAATATGCTGAAATAAAGTTCCTGACTGAACAGAGTTGCCAAATTTGACCAAAGAATAATACATATATCATAGGGTCAAATAGGTGTCAAAATAAGCATATATTGGGAAAATTTATTCCAAATCTACACAGAAATGCCTCCACGCATTTGGATATCAACATATCCTCATTCACTGTGAAATGAACACATTTCAAGGGGCTGTTCACAAACAAGAGGACTGATGTCATTGGATGCTTATACGCAAATATGTCATATCTGGACTTTGTATTTATGGATTTAGAGGACACCATAAGGTATGATTTTTAATACATTTGGAAATGTATTTTATCATTTGTTACATGAACAATTTTAAAGTTATACATTCTTTAGATTTATTGGAATCCTCCTGGAGATTGTTTTATTGAGCATTATTCTGATAGTCCTCAAAACTTTAGTATTTTATTACCTTTATCATAATCTAAGGAATCAATATACTATAGATAAATGCAATTTACTTTAAAGTTGGTGTTTCTAGAGATATAAATATACATATAGCAGGTAGATGCTTGAGAAAAGCAAGTTAGCAAGATTTACTCAAATAATCTTTAATTTTATATGGATTACTCCAGTGATTTTACTGACTGCATTTTAACTATTTAAATTACTGCTGGATCTTAAACCATTCTTTTTTATTCTTTCTTTTATATTTTCAGTGTAAGAACTCCTTACCAAATCAAAGTTCTATTGAGTCTACATTGAATAGCAAACAAACTGTGGTTCTGGATATAATATGAAGTGATGTTTGTTCATTATTTTCACTTATTTCAATCTTCTTATTTGAAAGCTAGATATAATTACAATAAAATTATGGAATTATGCAAACATGAGGAAGTAAACACACTCAAGGAAAATCACCTGGAATATAGAAAACTAATCTTTGGTGCAAAAAAAAGCAAAGCAAACAAAAACAAAAACAAAAAAACGGTCTTAGGTTGACTATTGTTATTTTTAAAGAAATATATTTCTCTGTATTCCTTCTAAGCTCCTAAAATACTAGTAAGCAGCCTAAAAGCACAATGGGGTGCAGAGTCAGAAGTATAAGGCTGCACTGTGTGATAGAACTCAATTACAGGGAAGTAGCAATGAGTTTTCTAGGGAGCTCACAGGTAAATGATAATGATTCCAGATAGCTAAGCATGAAGGCTGGCGAAAAGGGCATCAGCTGGAGTAAAAATGTCAGGCCTCCAAGAAGTGGCTCACCCAGTGCCTAAGCAATAGAGGACTTAGGTTAGTTTAGCGAGAAATTGCAGAGATGGGAGGAACTGAAAGCAAATACTCCTCTTGTGTTAAGATATATGTGTATAATATATACTTATACAATATATAAATTGTATTATATATGTATGCTCCTTCTGTATTAAAATATACCCCTTCTGTATTAAATTATATATGTATACCCCTTCTGTATTAAAATATATAATTATATATGTGTTATATGTAGATTTGAAATATATTATATATAGTTACATATGAAATATATATACACATAGATTATTATTTAAAATTGGAAAGCAAGTGGTAGAAATATTTTTATTCACATGCTTTTGAGAAAATATAAATGTTTTCTCCTTCAATTTTGACCAAAATATACTTTGACCATTGTCATACTATGTTTTTAATTCTATCCATCATCAAAGCAATACATTTTATGATTCTCTTGCTAGTTTCTGCCTTTCTTCAAACACAAGTTTATTAAAAATACATTGAAAGTGATTCTTACATAACTTGATAGTATATCATGAATTGTCTAGGACTCTATAGGCTTTCTACATTGAAAGACTTGCTACACAAAGTCTATGAGGCATAGTATTTTCATCAAAAAAATTAATTAAGTTAGAAATTTTCTTATTAAAATTTCTCAAAGCTTCATTAACTTAATAGTATAATTTGTTAATCAGATTAACTAGAAGTTATCTTTGTAGCATGGAATTAAAGTGATTCTACTCAAAATGTGCATGTTTCAGTGCAAATGCCTGGTGGAATTGGGAAGAGGAAAGCGCATAATACAAATTCTAGTGGGAGTGGGGAGGTGTCTAAAGTCAATAAAACCTTTCACTCATGAGTGAAGACTTTAATTCTTTGCACTGTGTCACATAAGTCAGGTAGGTGCCTAGAAGGAATCCAAAATGTGTGAAGATGTGGTATAGATAAAATATTAAAATGAAATAAAGATAAATTTTTTTTCTCTCCAGTTTTTAAGATAGTATTGCTAGCTCACATTTTCAATAAGACTATTCCTTATTCCACAAATCTGCTTAAATTCTAAGGGAAAAAAATAAAACAAACAAACTAAAAACACTACAAAATTCTAATGAAATATTATAGGTAATATTATTTTCAAAATGACCTCCAGCCTATCTCATGTACTGAGTTACGGTGTTGGGAAGGGGCATGAAGTCTAAAGGAGAAAATGGTGTAAACACATTATAGTTATTATGATAATGTTGGCATTTATTAATAGCATTGTCATTACTCAAATACAATATACACAAATTACAAAAATAAATATGTATAATAAATAAAGAGCAAGATAACGAGCAAAATATGCTCAAATGATTCCATTTTACTGAACTCTTACATGGTGTTATGATGACACAACTATGACAAAATTAGTCTCTGTCCTCAAAGAATTTAAAATCTGCCTAGAAATAGTTCTTAAAAGCATGCAAATAACAAGGATTCATATAAAAGCATAATACTCTAAGACAGGAAGAGAAAAAAAGGTTTGATCATTTCAAAAGAAATTAAATAATTTTAATTTTATTCTTATGGCTGGTATTCTTACTATATTTTTGTTTTTAATTCTAGTGCAACTCACTTGTATAATAAAATTTTTATTTTTACTTTATTTTTTTTTGCAATGAGAATGCATTACTCATCTGTGTTTTCTAGCTAATTAAAATTAAAATGGTAGAATTTATACAATAGAAGAAATTATTATTACTGGAGGAAAGAAAGTGTAATGGGAGGAAGACACAGCAACTGTGTTAGAAATATTAAGTCAAATCTAACTGGAGCAAGGAATAATGAGAGGTCAACTCAAGTAAATTATTATTATTGTAAAGAAGACTTGGAAAAGAGATTCAGACAGCAATTATTATGAAAAGAAGCTTAACTTAATAACTAGAGAAACAAATTGCAGCCTAAAAGATAAACTTTTTATCAAAAGGGATTTGTATTTATAAGAGCTAAAGCAAAATGCGTATGTGGCACAAATCCCTATGCATTTTCTGCATCTCAATAAAATCAATTGTCCAGTGTTCACGTATTAAATGTGTTTTTTCACCGTGTTTTTCTTATTCTATTTTAAATCCACCTTTTGTTTGAAAATAATAGTCACACTATCATTTGCCTAGTCTGGTTGGTAAAACTATACATCAAAGTTTTACAAATGAAATAGCTTAAAAAATTAGAAGTCTAAAGCAAAATGGCAAAAGGAGAAAAATTACTCGTATGCCTGCAGGAGCATATGAATGTTTTCCTTTGCACTTTGACCAGAAATATAGTCTGGTCATGCTTATTTTTATGTTCTTAATTCCAGTGATCATCAAAATATTACCCTTTATGATTCTTCACCTGGCTTCTTACTTTGTTGAAAGCAATTTCATTCTAATTCTTCAGGAGTATTTTTCTTTTTTCCTTTGGGAATATTTTTTACCGGATATGATCGTTCATAAAAATAAACTTATTCGGGCTAGTATAAGTGATGAAAATTTGGTATAAGTACACAAACACCAAAAAAAAAAAAAAAAAAAAAGCATAACGACAAGAAGTCAAATAACAAAAAATACGGATTGGCAGAGACCGAATGGGGAACTGGAACCGCTGGGAACTCTGGCAACCTCCGAAGCAGTCACTTTTGTCATTAACCCTGGCTCTATTTTCTATACCTGCTAGTCGCCTCTCTTAGTATTTACTCATCACTTTACTCCTTTGTACCTTCTGTTTACCTAGTATCTAATATCGTCTTCTTTGTAGTCACGGATCTTCACGGACCCTCTCTTTCATCAACTTCCCGTTTCACTTTCACTCCCAGGGTCTAACCTCTTATGATCTCTTTTCCCATTGAAATTCTAATTGAAATTTATTATTATACGAATCTAAATACCGCTACTTATTTCTACTTATTTCGCAGTTTTGTTTTGTTTTTCATAACAGCGAGTTTATTTACAATTTAAAATCTTGCTCTTGCAAGAGTATCAATGGACTGGTAGCCATCGCGTCCTCTGCCGGCGGCAGGTGCCTCAGGCTTCCGATGAGCAAGCGAGTGCCGCGGACAGGCCCGCTGACCCCGCGGACAGGCCCGCTGACCCCGCAGACAGCGAAAGGAATAAGCCAAGGACTTGAAGAAATCAGGGATGAACTCACACGCAGTTATAGTTATGTTTAAGAAAATATCTATTCAAAGACCATTACAAAATACACATACTAGGATCACTAGAGTTTTAGAATTATTTTATCTTCTGGTCTGGTACCAGTGATCTGGTACCCATACTGAGACAATTAGAACTTCTCAGGATTTTCTCCTTGTATGATGTCTGTATACATGTATATATATACTTTTCTCAACACTTGATTTGCGATTTTCATTATCTAAACTTGTTTTCTTTTATATTCCTTTCTTTAACTTCTTATTTAAAATGTTAAGTTTAAATGCTCCTCATCATTATAATCTTAATTTTTTTTAAATAAAATTTACTACTTTTAAATTTCTCAGTTTATCTGCATACAACTATATACTAGTTTTGTGTTTTTATTTTTACATAATGGTGCTAATAATTTATCTCTTTTATCTGCATTGTTTTTTTTTTCTGCTGGATTAAATTTTCTTATTTAAAAGTATATTGTCATAATCTCTCTTAGAGTCTTATTTTAAAATTCTCTTAATAAATTATTCTTATTTTATATATATTTTTTTTGTTAATTCATCTCTCTCTCTGTCTCTCTCTCTCTCTCTCTCTTTTTTTTTTTTTTTGAATGAGTGATTTTTAAAATAATTTCTTGGGGTAGCCTGGGTGGCTCAGTCAGTTAAGCATCTTCTCAGGTCATGATCCCAGGGTCCTGGGATGCAGCTCCACATTAGGCTCCCTTCTCAGCAGGGAACCTACTTCTCCCTCTCACTCTGATGCTCCCCCTGCTTATGTTTTCTCCTTCTCTATCAAATAAATAAATAAAATCTTTAAAAAATAGAAAATAAAATAAAAATTCTTACTATATTGAAAATTTGAAGCATGTATACTGGGATTATCTAAGATTGCCTGAAATTCAATTAAGTTCCAACCAAATCCCAAGAAAGGTTTGGTGTAACTAAGCAATATGATTCATAACTTCTTCAATGAGGATAAAGAATATCCAGGAAAATTTGAGTAAGAAAAAAAAGCATGGAAACCTACTCAAATATCAAGATATATTTTGAAACTATAATTAAAACGGGTTTGCGGGGTACCTTGAAAACTTTTAAAGATCATGGAATGAGTCAGGATTTTATCCCAGTTGTCATGGGAAATTCTGGAAAGTTTTGGGCAAGTGCATTATGTGATCTAATTTTTATTTTAAAAACATTAATCTGGTTGGAGAATCAACTACAAGGATAAAGTGTGTCATCAAGGGGGTTAGTTTAGAGACAATTGCAGTTATTATTATTATTTTTTTTATGATCAGGAGTATTTTTTTTATTATTATGTTCAATTAGCCACCATTGCAGTTATTAAGAAGAGATTACAGTGGGTTAACTAAGACATGGAGGTTATAAATGTTTACTAGATTTAGGACAAGATTTTGAAGTAAAGATGGTTAAACTTTTTAATATGAATAGATTGCATGTAGATGTGAGGAAAAATGAAAAATTAAGGTTTAATTCTGGTTTGGAACCTACACAACTAGGGGGCATAGTGGTGAATTTTTTGAGTTAATAAATTTAGGGAAGGAGTAAATTTGCAACAACAAAGTCAAAGTTTTGTTCTTGGGTGGGTTACATTTGAAATGTTTATGAGATAACCAAGTGGAGATGTCATGAATAGAGTTGGGTAAGTCTTGATCAAAGGTCAAGATATAAATTTGGAATCCTTAGTGTGGTTTGGTACTAAAAATCGTATGTCAGAAGTATAGTTAAAGGATAAGAGAGAAATTACTCCAGTATTCAGAGAGAAAAGGATGAGAATCTGCTTAGGACACAAGAAAACACCCAGTAAAGTATGAAGATAACGTGGAGAATAAATCTTCTGTTTCAAGAAGAGAACAACAGTATCAAAAAGTGCTTAGAGATGAAGTAAATGAAGATGGGAATGGCCATCAGCTTGGCAAGACTAAGATCTTATACGACAATGGCAAATACTGTTTCATCTGAATGAATTTTTAGTCTGTTAAGGAAAAAAATCATATTCAGAAGCACGGATACCAAACAGATAATTTTGCAACATTCTGGTACAAAAAGGAGCTGAGATGTGAAGTAGGCTCTGGAAGAAGATACACAGTTGAGGGAGAATCATTTTAACGAAGTTTTTGTGACTGGAATATCCACTAGAAAGGGGAAAAACTGATAAAGCAGAAGACAAAGAAGATAAAATGCATAACTTTAGGAATAGTCCTTGAAAAACAGGAGATGAAATGAGATCCAGTTCATAAATGAAATTGTTGGTATTTAATGCAATAAAGGCAGATCACTGATTAAAAGAAAACATGGGAGCATACATGCAGGTAGGTAAGGTAGGTTAATGCATTGATAGTAAGTAAAGTAGTTTTCTTCTGTTGAATTTATTTTATTAAAATAAGAAACCAAATTAATATCTCAGCGTATGTGTTTGGTGGTTAAGACAATACAAGTACTATGGTTATTTTCCTTCACAAACTAAATAAGATTAGATAATTTACAGTGGTTCTGGTTTCTTTTACTATTATTCCATTTTTTTAAACCACTTTTTTTTTTTTTTGCTTCTTACTGCAATAAAAACAATTATGAACCAGTATCCTTCAGAGAATAAGATGTTTTTAATGCCTATATTTTCCTCATCTTGAGAATTAGAGAATTAGATTAAATAGTCTCTCTTTGTCTGAGTATGTAAGAATACCTCCAAAAGACTGCATAGTTAGAGTTTTGGGGAAAATGTGAAGACATTAGAAACTTCCACTTGAGATGTAGTAATCCAAATCTGATTTAATTAATAGAAGACTTTGGAGACATACCTTATAGCGATCAAATTGGATTAAAATATTGCAAAACTTAGCAGAATTCTGCCAGTTCTGAACTAAAATAACCTTGAAATTTTTGGTTTTATGATATGCACTCAATGTTAATTATTCAAGAAGAATCTCACATAATTATATTTAGAATGAATTACTATATGAGGAAACTATTATGTTTGCATTAAAGGGTCATAATTAATTCAGAATATAAATTTATAGTTAGCATACGGCATCCTAGGAAATATAATTGATCTTCAAATCAAATAATTTTTGAAGAGTAAATATAGTAATTCATAACATTAAATTAGTATTGATTTAAGTTTTATTCATATTGGCAGGACATAATATGTCATAAATTTGCTTATATTTACAAAAGTTACTTCTATATCAGAATTTTTTTTATTTTCAACATTTTTTATCCAAGTCCACCCTTCTCTGAGGGGTTATAGACTTGAAGATCCTTCTATAATTACATATGTATTTAAATGTTGTTTAATATATTTAGATGAAAAGATGAGACTTTAAGAAAGTCCTTATCCTGAATTTTTGGTAATCTGAAAATAGTTCAGTAAAATCTGAAAAAACAGTCTCACATCATTTTCGGACACTATGAGATCCATCAGGGACTTTTTTTTCCAACACCTGCCTTAAATTCATTCTCATTAAGTTATCCTAACGCAACATTAACCTTTACTCTGCTTTTCCCACTCCTCTAATTTTCAATTCTGTATTCCTATCTATTTAATATATGATGTTTTACATATGGTGCCATGGTTTTTAGAAAGAAAACTAGTTTTAAGAAAGTTAATTAGTAAATACAAGAATAAATACATAAATATAATATATCACAAAAATTCATAGGTTATATTATTTTCTATTTAGACATAAAAGTAGAGAGTAATATTGAATTATAATCTGAAGGCCTAACCAGTAGGAAACTTTTTCCAGTTCTCATTTATATTTCAATCGTTGTCACTAGCATAGATTAATGCTGTGTTAATTTCTGTCCTTTATTAAATTTTGTCATAAGAAATGAAGCACTGGAATTTTTATACCCCAAAATGTTTAACAGTTAATAAGCCTGATTCTCTCATTGCAAAATCTACTACCTAAAACAAATGTCAGATAGACCCAGCTGAAACAACTGAAGTGCAGTAGAGTTTATCAGATGCTTTTGATCATTTTCCTAGTGTATCTAAACCCATTCTATTTGACTGATACACTGTTTCTGTTACATTGTTCATGGTCAATGTACATCTTGTTTACTTTGAGTGTTTTAAAGACAGTCATGTATGTCCACAACAATCTATCTAATTGGACTTGCTCTGGTTCTTTCAGTCATAAAGAACTAGCATATAGATACATAGTCAGTGCTGCTCTTCAAGAAGATTCCTAAATCTTTTAATCTGCTGCTTACTCAGTAATTTTTCCTGTGCAACACGGTCAACTCAATCATGTTACTATATGGATTATTTCACCAAGTAATTGTACAGACTTTTAGTGTGTTCTGTTTACCTAGGAGGAAAATACGACAGTTCCCTGACAAAAAGCCAAAAACTAATGTGAATTTAACTATAGGTAATTTTATAATAGGTAATTCAGCATCATTTTCAGTTCTATTCTATCCCACCTTTTCTTTTTCAATCACTTGACCTTTTAAAACACTAAGCAACTTTCAAACAGCTTTCACCAAAGTGATACTGTTGCAAAAAGATAAAATATAATACATTCATATAACATACAAAACTTTTAAAACCTCTTTACCATAGAATTCACACTGACTTTGTGTCTACCTCAGCGTTTCTTTTAATATCGTTCTTCTCTGAAAAGCAAGTGCTGAAGTACGTAGGTCAAAAGGTCGAATATCCTAAAGAATTTCTAAGTAACTTACTTGCAAACCTATCCTTGTGCTATGCATAGCTTGATGCTAAATACATATTAATCAATTATAATTGCTAAAATCCATATCTTGGCTGTCTCAAGAAACTAAAAATAGTAAACATTGTTGATATCTTTCCACAAATTAGGCCTATTGGCATAGTTAACCAAGACTCTAAAGGCATTTTATTTGTATGATTTCTCACGATTGTAATGCGAACATACCTAAGTTTACCAGATAATTACTTTATCCTTCACTATGCTTTAATTCTAACTTCTTTCAATGGAAGAGTAGAAATCCTCAAGCCTTGAATTTTCAGTATGTTGCTTAAGATTGCAAACCATTTTGCCTGTCTGCCAATTGATCTTTTCTAATTAGAGTTTAATTGTGCATATTCTTTTTATACTTTTATTTAAAGAAATTACCATCTGTTACTTTTTATTAATTTTTTTTCATAGTGAACTTACTTAGAAAGTGTGAATGGTCTACCATATTTAAAATGATTAACTGGAAGAAAAGTCTAGCAACTTTTCTTTAAAGAATTCAAAGAACTTAACGAATATAAATAAAACTCTATGACATAATTCATAAATATTACATACCAATAATATTCATCAAAAAATATTTTGTAGAGGTCAGGACATTGACATGAGAAAGAAGTCAATAATGGTTCAATTTCTAATTCTTCCACATGGTACAATTTGTCAATTTATAGTTTGTTGTGATATTTAAATTTAAAATGTGTAGTGTGTTCTAAAAATAGTTGAATTTCCTTCTCATATTACAGAAGTCAAGATTCAATCTCCTCCAACAATGAGAGTCATGAAGTTAGAACTTGGTAAAACCAAGTGAGAGACATATTTTATCCATTCGACTAATTCTGGGAAATAACTTCTGATATATTTCAAAAGGGAAGGCTCTTCTAGTATTTTTCAAAGAAAGCACCCTTCCACTAAGATCTGAGGTTTAAATATAAATACAGTGACGAGATCTATTCTGTACAATCTAGTGTTAATACTTGTGTCCTGCAATGATCATCAAACACATTAGTGTTTATATTGCTATTATTACATTTCTTCCAAATCTTTTTTTTTTCTTTTGACTTATTTTCCCTAGAGCCATGATTTTTTTTGTTTGTTTGTTTTTTGGCATTTGGATATTTTTGAACATTAAAACTGTGTTTCCTAATATTCATTCTTAAAATGTATCAGAGGCAGTAATCACGTGGTATTTAGAAAGGATGCAGAGCATATAGAACTGTATCAGATATCTCTGATGATGGCAAGAACTCAAAAATTCACACCTCATTTCACTCTCCATGCTATCCATCACCTAACTTTCTAGATATTCATCAGCTCAGTAGGGACTCGTGACCCATGCTCCACCCTTCCCTCATGAATATTTTATTGCATATAAGTGACAGAAAGTTCAGTTTTATAAATTTTACTGTATGTTTCATCGATTCTTTCCCATACTTACTATTACTGAACACTTCCTCCTCCAGAAAGTCCATGAATTATTTATTGGAGTGTCATGTAGCTTCTCTGTATGTGCTCCTAAGAAGTTTTTTTTTTTTTAGCTATGCGTGGTACCTTCCATGTCCTGTCTTTAATACTCTTTCTTCCAGCATGGTGACCATCACCAAAAGCCTGTTGCATGCAAGAAGTTGGACACTAAGTAATTGGGCTCAAAATCAAGCACATAATTATGTATGTTAATACATACTATGAGTGGGAATAGGAAGATATAGTAAAATAGTAAACATTTTAGGCATAGTTTAGGTGGAAGGGTCATAGAAATTCTCTTAAAGTTAACACCGACCATGAGACATATAGAAAAATGAAAGTAACAGTTCCATTTTTTGCAGGTTTAAAAAATTGTGATGTCATAATAGCTAGAAAACAATATACAGGAAGAACTATGAGGGAGAACCAGTCCTGCCAGGTATTAAAGCATACTATAAGTATACCATTAATTAAAATGAATAGACATAAAGGTCAACGGAATAAAAAAGAAAATCCAGAAATACAGCCAACTGCTGATCTATTTAAATCTACTACATGATATTTGAAATAGCTGAAATCACGTGGACAAAGATAATTCTTTGGAAAATTAATGGTGCTGGGACCACTAAATATTTCTGGAAAAAGTTAAAACTTTTCATATATTACACAAGAATAAACTCCAAATGAGTCAGGGATGTGTGTGTGTGTGCGTGTGTGTGTGTGTAATGTAAATGTATATTTATATAAATTAAATGTAAATGTATACTTATATATAATATATTTACATATATTATATATAAATATATTTATATTTTAACATATATCACAGATACAAGGTTACTATTACTAATACATAAAGAATATTTAAAAAACAAAGACAAAACTCCAAAAATTTAGGAAATAGGGAGAAGACATAAACAAAAAGATTTATAAAAATAGCCTTTAAACAGACAGAATTAAATTTAACTTCATAATGAAAGAAATGCACTGAAAAGGAAACTGAAATTCCATTTCTCAGCCATTAGATTACCAAACCAGCAGAAGCTTGAAAATGAGCAAAGCTATGAAAAACTAGGTACTTACATATTTTGTGTGATAGCAATGAACAGTGATACAATCCCTTTGGAAAGGGGTCTGACAATGTTTAACAAAACCCCATTGTAAATGCCTTTACATTTCTATTTTGCAATCCCACTCATAGGAATGCATCTTGATGGTACAAATCCAATAATACAAAAAGTCACATGCATGAGGTCAGAGCATCACTTGTAATTGCAAAATATTGGGAGACAATCTTAGGAGATTAAGTGAATATACTGTAGTACATACACAGAAGTGAAAATATATAATTACAACAATATCAGCTATAAAAAAGGAAATGTTTATGTACTGTTATGGAACTAGTTAAGGAGATATTCTCAAGTAAAAAGAATACCAAAATATTAAAAGGTATATATATGTTTATATCATACATATATTCATTGTATAAAAAGGCAAAAATAATAATATAGCACTTATATAAGTGCTAATTTTTACAAAAGAAATACTGAAGAGACAAAATGGATCAGCATTAAATTGGTTATCTATTGGGAATTAAGAGAAACAAAGTAGAGAATATACCTCACTTTTATTTTGTTTTGACTTTTATGAGTATTTAATGGTCTACATTTTCAATAAAATACTATTAAATTATTAATAATACAAAGAATAAATGAATAGCAATGGAGGTAAATTTATATTTTTTTAAGATTTTATTTATTTATTTGACAGACAGAGATCAAAAGTAGGCAGAGAGGCAGGCAGAGAGAGAGGAGGAAGCAGGCTCCCCGCTGAGTGGAGAGCCCGATGAGGGGCTCGATTCCAAGACCCTGAGATCATGACCTGAGCCTAAGGCAGAGGCTTTAACCCACTGAGCCACCCAGGTGCCCCTGAAGGTATATTCAAATAAGTGTTTCCCAGATACATTTCAAAGGAATACCATAACTATACTGAAGAGAGGAAAAGAAAGAAAGAGAGAGAAGACAAGGTGACAAAGGGGAAAGATGGAAGGAAGGAGCAAAGGAGAGAGGAAGAGAGAGAAGGAGTGAATGAGAGAGGAAAGAAGGTAGGAATGGAAGAAAAAAGAAAGAACCAAAATAATTTGGGAACATAATACTTGACAATATATTCTAAGTCTGGTGGGAGAGAAAGTTGCAAACAAATCTTGAAATCATTTTAGTAGGTTCACTTTTCATAGTGGTATGGTCAGAGAAATCTGAGACAATTTTAGATGTATTATAGGACTGAGGAAAAATTATATGTTTTGATACTTTTGGAGGCCAATGTTCTTACTGAGGAAGAAAATATGGCAAATATGGAATAGAGGAAGCAAGAAAAAAACATGTGATGATGCTTAGAAACTGAAATTATCAATGTAAATTCCTGATTTCTAAAATATGTATACCATATGCATAATTTTATGTATGTGTGTGTACACTTATATGCATGTACCTATCTATGTTTGTACATATGCATGGCAATAGGTATATTTGCATTTGTATATATGTGCTATGTATATATGTATATACATACATGTATTTTCTAGCACTGTGTCCTAAAAGGACTAGGTAATAATTGCATTCTAATAGCAATGAGCACATCTAGTACCTGATCTTGGTCACAGATACCATACTTCCTAGAAGGAACCAGGGATCCTAAGAGAAATTTCTTATAGGGTTGGGTTACAGTATATGTAAGAAGATTCTGGACTATCTTACACCAGAAAATAATAAAGTAATAGTAATAATAATAATAATATTGGGGCCATGTTACTAGTCAAATCTGAGGCAATTAGGGGAGCAAATTAATTCAGTACATTAATGAATTATAAATAATTAAAAATAGAGATGTATGAGTCCATAAAGATAATACATCATAAATTAGAATATAAATGTTTAAGTGAGGAAGGAAGGAGGGAGTGATTGACTTGTAATACCAATGTTATACAGCCATCATATTAAGAGTGGATCAAGCAAGAATCATCAGTGGATGTTTATATATAAGGAGGAATTATTATGAGAAGCAGGTTATTTGCATGCTCCTAAAGTGTTTTCCCAAAAGCTATTTACAGGTTGCAAGGGAAAAATAATCATTATGAATAGGGTGAAGAAATTAGAAAATACCTTGATAAACTCATGAAAACTAATATTACCAGTGGAGAGAGATGCCTCCAGATGTGATGCCCTGAAGAGGACAAGACACTACGTATCAGATTGCAGATAATATTACATATTCTTATTATAATCATGAGGAAACATTAGACCAACCCAAAATAAATGTTCTATATTTTAAAATGAGAAGGAAGCGGTAATATTCACAAAAAGTCAATTTCATGGAAGACAGAGAAAAGCTGTGGAAAATTTTCCCATTATAGGAGGCCAAAATGACATGGCAGTGAAATGCAATCCCTCTGTCTAGACTGAATCCTCGATTGGATCCCAAAAAGTACTATAGATAGCATTATGGTATTAACTGGCAAAAATGGATTTTGGATGGTATGTAAGAGTCAATATTAAATTTACTAAATAGATAACTATTCTGCGGTTCTGTTAAAAAAATGTTATTCTCAGAAATTACAAACTGATGTATTTAGGGGGAAAGGCCATGTTATATGCAACTTAACCTCAAATACAAGGAGGGAGAGACGGAGAGGTCCAACAGAGGTGCAGAAGAAATGACAAAGCAAATGTGGTAAAAGGTTAACAACTATGCAATCGGAGCAAAGAATATGCAGAGGTTCTTAGTACTTTTCTAATTCTTGCAAAATTTTTGTAAGTTGAAATTGTATTCAAATGAAAAGTTTAAACCACCAAAAAATATGATGCATTTGTTACCATATTTTAGCAACTTTAGGGAAAGAGGGGATTGATGTATTGGTTAATTTTTTAGAAAAATACATAATTTAAAAATATGCATTATATATTTACTTCTAGGATATGCTTTGTTCTGCTATACAACTAAAGGAAACTTTTGTTCAAAAAATGCAAATCTGACATTTTTATCTGTATCAAATTTTATCTGTATCAAATTATAAATTTTATCTGTATCAAAGAGTAAATTCCTTGCCTACGCAGACTGTACTTGGTAAGCCATCTGATTTCCAAGTAATCATGACAAAGAACTAGGAGAGAAGCTAATAATATAAAGGTAATAAAAAATAAATTTCAGCAGGAATTTATTTTGTATTTTAGCAGGTTGTTTTCCTTCCGTATCTCTGAAGAGCAAGAGACCAGTTAGGCTCAGAATGTCACATAAAAATCCTCGTAACAGATGAAAATTGTCTCTAATGTAATGTGAGAGGGTAATAAAGATGACTAGTAAAATATTAAACAGGAAGAGTATATCTCAGGTGTAAAATAACATCTACACACTGCTTAAAGTAGACAAATCAACTTACAATTCTTCATAAAAACTGGCTTTTTAATTTGTGAGTTTTATAAATTTAGATGATCTAATCACCAGCTAAGCAACCAAGCACTAACATCTTATTTCTACATTCTAAAAAATGCAATCACTCCTAACCTCCGGGATGACATTTGCTTCATTTTCATAATAAATTTGAATACAAGTACAATGTAGGTTTCAGACTTTAAATCTCAAAGCATAGGCCAAATTATGGATGTCTTAAGTGCAGAATGATTGATTTCTCTTTTTTTCACATGAAAACTACTGGATACACAATAAACATTTATTTTCATTTATTCATCACATAGGTGTTGGATATTTACTCTTTCAAGTCACTGCTCTAAATTCTTGAGATATAACAGTAAACAAAATATAATCTCCGAAATAGCTAAGCTCAATTTAGTGGGGAAAACAATCAAATGGGCAATTTCTATTCAATATGTAAGTATTTACTGTAATAAGCACAGGGTGCTTACAACGGAAACATAAAGAAGGAGTACCTATCTTGAGTTTCTGGAGTCAGGAGATAACTATGATTGCAGAAATAAAAATACATGTGTAAAGCAGGAAGATAAATAAGAGTTTACTCATGGTGTTTAGAAAGGGTTGTGTTGTGTGGGCATGTGTGGTGGATAAAGAATGTCTCAGGATAGGGAAAGAGCATGTGCACAGGCATGGAGAGAGCTGCTGTGAACTGCCAAGTATTCCATTCTGGTCGGAACATACAGAAACAAGTGTGGGAGATTAGATTCCAGCACACTGGATGCATCACCAAAGGCCTTGGAGCTGGGGAGCTGGGGCTTTATTCTGAGAATTATGGGTAGGTATAGACTCATCTGTATATGTTTATAAATCAACTACTGTTTTGTTATATATTTATGAATCCAGTAGTCTTTGCCCTCATAGAGTTTATATTCTAGACAAAAACCAGGCAAACAATTTTAAAGTGAGAAAATAAAGGAATCAAATATATTTCCATAATGGTTTAATAATGGTTATAATCCATTTGTTAATTTACTATTCACAGTATACATCCTAGTGACATATCCTAGAGATAGACTAGTGAGCAGGAAGCATATCTTTCACCAGCTAGTGTTTATGTTTAGTGGAAAATGGGGACTCTAATGAAAATAAACTGTCACTTAGCATTGACTATGCACCAGGATGTACTCTTAAGTATTTTATAAATATTAACTCTTTTAATCTTTATAACATCTTTTAAGGTACTATAATCCTTTCTAGGTTATAAATGAGCAAAACAGAGAAAGAGAGGTTAAGTAGCTTGTTTAAAACCACACACCTAGGACGTGGTAGAGCCAGGATTTGAACCAAGAAGTGTAGCTCCACTCACTGAACCACTACACTATGTTGTTTCTGAAATAAGTACAAAAACAGAAAAAAAAAAAAAAAAAAAGAAAGAAAAAAAAGAAGAAAAACAGAATGCCATAGGAACATAATAATTAATCAGGGGTCAGCATAGCCTTCTCTGAGGATTTGACGTTTAGGTTGAAACCAAAAAAAAAAAAAAAAAAAGAAAGAAAGAAAAAGAAAAAAAAAATTGCTGCTTCATGAACAGTTGCATACAGACTGTTCCAGCTTGAGGAAATAACATAGGAAATAGCGACTACAAGTACATCAACAATTGGTCAAGACTTTGAACTTTAGTCTCCTGACTGGGGAATGAAACTATAATTCCATGGGCCAAATCCACCTGCCACCTATTTTTGTAAATAAAATTTCATTGGAACCCAGACACACCCATTGTTTTTTTGTGTTTTCTATGATTTATTTTGTGCTACAGCATCAAGTCTGAGAAACTGGTACAAGACCATATGACCTGTAAAGTCTAAAATATTTACCATCTGGTCATTTATGGAAGAAGTTTGTGGACCCTTGTTATAGGCAATAGAATGAAAATCAAAGGTGTCAAGCCAGAAAGTGACAGAATCAATTTGCATTTAGAAATATCACTCTAGGGGCACCTGGGTGGCTCAGTGGGTTAAGCCTCTGCCTTCGGCTCAGGTCATGATCTCAGGGTCCTGGGATCGAGCCCCGCATCGGGCTCTCTGTTCAGCGGGGAGCCTGCTTCCCCCTCTCTCTCTGCCTGCCTCTCTGTCTACTTGTGGTCTCTGTCTGTCAAATAAGTAATTAATTTTTAAAAAAAGTCCCTTTCAATCCATCCTTCATTAAAAAAAAAAAAGAACTATTACTCTACATACAGTATAAAAAATGGATTGGAGAAGGGCAGAATGAAAAGGAAATGAAAAGGCTATTTTGGTTTTCATTCATAGATAAGATGATGGTGGCTTTGGGAAGGGTAGTTAGTTAGAGGGGATAGAAAAATGTATAAAATTGAGAGAACAGAGGCACCTGGGTGGCTCAGTGGGCTAAGCCTCTGCCTTTGGCTCAGGTCATGATCTCAGGGTCCTGGGATCAAGTCCCGCATCAGGCTCTCTGCTCAGCAAGGAGCCTGCTTCTTCCTCTCCCTCTTTCTGCCTGCCTCTCTGCCTACTTGTGATCTCTCTCTGTCAAATAAATAAATAAAATCTTAAAAAATATATTGAGAGAACAGAAAGACTTTGTTGCTTCATGATTAGGGAAAATGATAAGTAGTAGGATTTAGGATGGTATCAGATTTCTGGTTTAAGCAATTGGGTAGACGGCAGGTAGAATAAGAGAGTGAGAGAGCTAAATACAGATGAGAGTATTTAAACAAGTTTCAAGAAGAGTTCTGTTTGAATGATGTCCCGAGTGTAGCCATGTAAATGAGAGTTGCAATAAACTGCATTCACTTCACCAGGGACAAGGGTCAGCTCTGATGCTGAATTTGAGCCTAGTTTCTAAATATCACTAAATATAGAAGAGTAGGATTGTCATTAGTAGAGTAGTGAAGGATCATATGTTCCTATCAGGCAAGTGGAGTTGGAAGGAACATTTACTACATAGTATGAGACTACAAAAGGAGTTATTCCCAAAGAAAAAGTTATTTTCTTTTAAGGATCTCCAGAATAAAAATTGCATCAGGGAAAATAAAGGTGATGAGGAAAGGACAAAAAATAGATGAATAATATATGTGGTCATATTTAGGGAATTTTTAGGGATTACAGGGATGTGAGGAAAGGTGACATTAACAGGCCTCTGGTTTTTCTATATATATATATATGTGTGTGTGTATATATATGTATCTGTATATGTATATGTATATATATGCATATAGATATTTATATATTTATATATATAATTATATACAGTATATACATTATATATTATTATATATTATATATAATATTATTTTATATATTATATAAATATATATTTATATATATGTATATATATCTATATGCACATATATATGCATATAGATATATATGCATATAGATATTTATATAATAGATATATAATATATAATAGATATTACATGCTATATGTATTATAGAATATATATTTTATACACAATATATATATTATAGAATATATATTTTATACACATTATATATTATATAATATATACATGCTATGTATTATAAAATATAATGTTGCATGTTATATATATATGTTATATACATTACATGTTATATATTATAAAATACTACATGTTATATATTATAGAATATATAGAATATATTTTTTTATCTGATATTATCTATATGGAATGTGATAGTGGGAGATTCAACGGGACACGTGAAAAGATGGGTGGAATTAGCTACTTCTCTATTCTCTTTCTTTGCAACCACTCCCAGCTCTTACACACCCCAGTACGAAGTATATCTAGAATTCTTTTCTTTTTTTTTTTTTTAAGATATTTATTTATTTATTTGACAGAGATCACAAGTAGGCAGAGAGAGAGGAAGGGAAGCAGGCTCCCCGCTGAGAAGAGAGCCTGATGCGGGACTTGATCCCAGAACCCTGAGATCATGACCTGAGCCGAAGGCAGAGGCTTAGCCCATTGAGCCACCCAGGTGCCCCATATTTCTAGAATTCTTACTGAGAATGTCTTATCCCTTGTATCCATGTTTTCTTCAAAAGGTCCAGTGCTCCTTCTGCCAATCTTGCCCTGATATACAGGCCTTGGGTCAGTTCTCAGATACATTTCATCAGTACTTTTCTTCTTTAGGAGAAACTCATCCTGATTTGTAACTGACTTATAACTGGATGGAAAACATGTCCGCCTAAATGTTCTGTTCCCCTCAGATTCAACCCATTCCAGTGTGAGTATCATTTTTCAAATATGATCCTCTGCATTATGACATTATTTTCTTCAATGACACCACTGTGCTTTAGACCTTCAAGGTTAGGTAGTTTAAAAATTATTTTCAAATTCTCTCTTTATTTTGTTTGCTATAGTTAGTCACCAAATTATGTAATGGTAAAATTAAGTCAAAATACTTAGATAATTTACTATATGTATCATGTTGGACAAATCATTTAACATTCTGGGCCTCCATTTTCTCATTCAACAAAGCAGGAGTACCTTTCTCACAGAAAGGGTAATCTATTGAATCTAGAATGAGAGGCACCGTGCTGTAGAGGTTCAGACTATGACACTGGAGCCATATAACCTGGGTTTGAATCATAGCTCTACCCTGTACTACTGTGAGAACTCTAGCAATTTACCAGCTGTGTGAGCTCCATTACTCAATTCCTCTGCATGCAAAAAACATGTAGATCTGTAAGCATCTATTTCATAGAGTTGTTATAAGAAATAAATGAGCAAATACGTGTAAAGCTTTAAGAATTGTTCCTGACACACATGAAGTGCTAGATAAGTATTTGTTAAATGAAGGCCGTATCTACATATATAGATCATTGGTCCTGGCATGTTGTAAGCACTCAAAATGCTAGCTACATGTCAAATGTTAGCTCTATATATCATGCTTTATTCATCTTCTCGGCTTCCATTGTCTCCACTCTAGCCCATGTTTTCATTAGCTTGCTCTTGAATTACAACCAACAAAAAAATTTGCCTCTAACCTTTCCACCTTCTCACTACCTGTGCTGGATTGCCTGCGGTATCTGTTTCCTTCTATATTCTTACTGTTCTGGAGCTCTGTTTTCCCACAACATCTTCCTATTAGAATTCAACTAATGAGAAGCACTCATGCAAGAACCAGTGATTGTGTGGGAATCAACTGTTAGCTGACCTGGAGTATTGCCAGCAGCTCCAGATTTTCCTGCTTTGAGAATCACCTACTTAAATGCCCGTGGCAACTGAGGTCATTATCAATGGCTTCCTTCCTATTTTTTCACTTCTGGAGACCCTTGAAGTTAGAACTAATCTTCCTAATCTTTCTTCTTTTAGCTCTTTCAAAACTGTGCAAGATTCCAGTTTTCTGTATTGAATAATTCTCTGCTCCAAATACTTAGGTTTGTTTTTTTTTTCTTTTTTCCCCATATTTAATAATGGAATCATTAGTAGGATTCCTTTATTATCAAATCAGATTCCTATCAAACCTTAATGATTTCCTATAAGAAAATATTTTCTCTATTATCATTAGATTCTTTATTTTAAATATATGCTCCCAATGATCATGTCCTTAGGTAGTATAATTAAAGATAGGTACAGTATTCCTAAAAACATAGAAACATTTCCCAACTAAAATGAGGTCTTCCCAGGGTTCAGTGTTTTTCCATCTGATTTTTTTATTATAGTGTCTCATCTTATTTTGGCTTAGGTATTTGGAAATCCACTATCTTTTATTAATTTTCATTTTACCATTTTGTTCTTGCCTTTTCAGTGTTCTCTTTCGTCTACTATATCTGCATGGTTAGCTGCCTATTGCTGTATATAGATTTTTAAGAGCAGAAGCTATGTACACTTCTCATCTCAACAAGGATGTCACATACATGAGTATGATTACATGCAAGAAAAGTTGGTATCTAATTTATTCCATTAAGAAACTAGAGCCTACACTAAATATTTAAACATTTGTGTGCTTTATTCTAATTTACTTTTGTTTTTAAGAACGAAGGAAACCTATTTCCCAAATAGCAACCTAATCTGGAAATATATTCTATTTTCTCAAGGATCGGACCCTAACAACTACTCTTGAGGGAAAAAAGATGATAGAATGAAAATAAAGAACTTCTACCTTGAAAATTCTCTTTATATCAATACTTTTTACAATGCACACCTATTATTAGTGACATCTATCATGGTTCCTCCACAAAAGGATGTGAGTAAAGGAGGAGGGCGCTAATGGGGCATTCTAACATATGTTAACTGATCTCCTTTTTCTTAATTTAAGTCATTTTTTTTTTCTTATATTACATTCAAAAACAAGTTTGCATAGTCACAGTTTTCCTTATTTATATCCATTACCTAAGAAGAAGTAGTGCATGGAAAGGAAGAACCATGGAATTGTATTAAAAGCATGGCTCTGTGTGTTCATACCTCAGATCTAATACTCACTAGGTGTCTCCTCAGTCCTATCATGTAACCTCTTGGGGACTTAGAGACACACAGTTTATTAGTTTATAACTCTAGGATAATAATACTGTTTTCTTCATCCTTTTACAAGATTAAAGAATTAGTATATATAAAATACATAGGATAGTGCCATGCATAGAATCTAATCTTCAGAATGCTAGCTTGTTAAAACAGACGTGATTTTATTTTATTTTATTTTAAGATTTTATTTATTTATTTGACACACAGAGAGAAAGAGAGAGGGACAGAGAGCAAGCACAAGCAGGGAGAACAGCTGGCAGGGAAAGAGGCTCCCTGCTGAGCAAAGAGCCAGATGTCAATGCCAATGCCCAGCTCATCCCAGGACCCTGGGATCATGACCTGAGCTGAAGGCAGAGGCTTAACCGATTGAGCCACCCAGGCGCCCCAACAGACATGATTTTAAATATTATTGTCAAATTATTTTTTGAAGCACAATGTTTGTACTGATCCTTCAAGTCCTATATGTTTCCAAATACCTCCATAATATGGTGTATCCAACATATAAACACCATTTTCTATTTCTTGTCAAAGTAACCCTTTCCTTCTAGTCAGGCTGAGCTCCCTGTTTCTGTGTGTGTGTGTGTGTGTGTGTGTATATATTTCTTAATAAATACTAATTATATAATTATATAATTATTTATATATTTATATATAAATATATTTCTTATTAATAATATATATTAATTATATAATTAATTACATAATTAATTATATAATTAATATATATTTCTTAATAACAATAAAATAATAACTAATACATATTTGGAGATTTATAGTTTATAAACCCCTTCTTCATATACTACTGCTTTTAATCCTGCACTATCCCTTTGAGATAAACAGTTTCATACTAGTTTTTCAATGGGAAAACAGTGTTTTAGAGAGGTCAGATGGCTTGCTCAAAAGTAGATTTCAAGTAAAGGATCCTGAAAAGAAACTTCACTTCCCCCCCTACACTGCTTGTTCTCACTCCCTGTTTGGTTTATTCTTTCCCAATTACCTGATATCCAGTGCCCACTATGATCTACATATCCATCTTAGTGTGAAAATCCCAACTCAAAGTGTTTCCCTTCCTTGAAAGATTCCCCAGATTCCTATTCTATCATTTTGTTTATATTTTTTATTTTCCTGTTTAATTATAATTACTACCATACAATTTAGTACTTTGATTTCAAAAAATAAATAGCAGAATAAAATGTTGCACATCAGAAAAAGTTGAAGATGAATATTACTATTAGCTTTGCTTGACTTATTTATATTTTTATTTTCCATTATGTGTTTAATACATGAAATATTCATATTTAAGAGTCAAAATGTGAGAGATAAGAGTAATGTTCCCCTATATCCTTCTCCATATATGACTACTGTTATTGATATCTGTCTATGCTGCTCTATGAGGTTTATTGTAGTATAGTACTAGAGTATATGTACGTATCTATTTATATATCTACATATTAGAGAATATATGCATACATGAATATTAGAGAATATATTCAAATATATATTATACATACACAGCTTCACAGCAAATATATACAAGGTAAATATTATTAACCCTAAATTTTCAGAGGAAGAAACAAAAAGCAGAGATTAACTTCTTCCATGTCACAAAACATTTAAGTAGCAGAGCTAGGGCTCAATTCCAGAAGATCTGACTCTCTTGTACTCTTAAACCTCACTTTATTATTCTTCCTCACTATAGTGCCTGATGTAATATTAGTTGGCTTTATAATTATGAGCCTTCTTAACAACCAGTATCATTTGTTCTTTTTGAAGTTGCATGTTATCTAATATTATAAAGCTATTATAATTCATTTAGATTCCTTACCAATGGATTAATATATAAGTTGTGTCCAATTTGGTGCTATCATAAGTAAATAAACCTATTATCATACATTTCATTGTATGCATAAGTGGGCTTTTCTCTAGCGTGTGTTAGAAAAGTGAAAGAACTGATCATACGGTACATGCCAAATTGTCTTCCAAAGTTGGCTATATTAATTGACACTCCCAGAGGCAATATACAAAGAGCTTTAGGAAGAGTCATGTCTCATTACTGTTATGAAGAAATAAATTAAAAACACAAAATACAGTTGATTTTTAAATATTTGGACACAACTTTTGTATTAATCCATATATGGACAGAGATTCCACTAAAATAAGAAATAAGAGTAGGAATTAGTCTCTTTTCTCCCTTAGTGACTAATGCTTACACAGAACATGATTATTCAGAATATGTGATAGAGAGTTAGGTGTCAATATGGTGTCGTCTTTCTAGATATGATAAGAAGTGGAGTTGTGTAAAACATGAATACAACTTTCTGAAGCTTGCATTGTTTGTATATTAATAATTTGAAAACATTTTGGTTAAAAATGGAGATTCTAGAAAAAGAAAAGTAAAGCTGAAAGAGTAAATTGCTGGATTTAAACTGGGCTTCAGAATGTTGGATACGAGGTTGACATTCCTCTAATATAACATATGGCAGTCTTTACTGGAAAAGGATTTTATCCTTAGAGGAACAGATTTTCCCTAACACTTGTTCAGGATTCTGCCTTTCTTATATGGACTGCTTATATGCATATATAAAAATTATTATTATTATACATCGATGTATATTGTACCTATATATGTATTATATATATGTACATCTATATGTAAAATATTTACTATTAGGTCTTCTATGAAACACTGTTGTAAATTATTCTAACAGAATGATTATCAAAAAAAAAAATGAGTTGTATAACCAAAACTGAAAAGAACACTGAATACTATTTATTTTGATAATGTAAGAGTGGGTTAGCATAAGAATGGCCATCCTGAAGGCCAGGAAGCCATTTTACTGAGCATCCCTAGCCAGCCCACATGGCATATGTGACATGAGATAAGAGAAACTAGCTAAAACCCAAAAAACACCTTAATCATATACCAGCAGGGTGGTTAGGCGGCGCCACAGGGACCAGATATTAAAGAAAAACAAATAGTTAACTTGCAGAGATCACAATCCTGCAAGACTGGAGTCTCCCTTGGTTTGCAAATGTCCTGGTGATTTACAACAAAAAGGCTATCTTTTCAATGGCCCAATTTCCAAAGACAAATGGCTCAGTTCCTCAAGGCCTAAGATTGTCCTCCCCACCATAAAACTGAAGGAGGCTGAGGCAGAAGGAAATGTAAATAAAGTTAAATTTCTTCTAAACCTAAATCTCACTTAACCGCCAGGGTGACTCCGGGGTGGCAAAACGTTAAACAAAGTTAAACTGTCAAAGTGGGGCGCAAGATATGTATGTAGCTATGAAAAAGTGCCTTGAAAATGCTATATAAACCCTTGGCTTTGAGTGCTCGGGTCCTTGTTGAAACCCGCTGCGCTGGGCAGATACTTGGACCCCAGCTAGCTGGAAATAAACCTCGCTGTGTGACTTGCATTATCGAGAGTGTTCTCTGTCTAATTGAGGGGTGGTCGACTCTGTACCCTAACAATAAAACAGAAAGGCAAATAGAAAATCCATTATTAAAGATAAACTTAACATATCTTAAATACTAATGTTCATCTGACCTGGAGTCAGAGTTACTTAAGTAACTTTAAAAAATGTAATTTCCTGTTTCTCATTTTCAACTACTTAACTACAGAATAAGAACATAATGTATGTCCTTTTTAAATCCTTCAATCATTTACACAGTAAACACTGCCATGTTTTGCAGGCTAGTGCAGAACTCCTGATAGTGAAGGTGCCTTTGGAAAGACAAATGAAATATGTTTCTTTTTATCATTTAACATAATTTACTTAGTATCTTTAAACAGTGGATAGTAAATGAATGGTAGTTTCAGCTACAAAATATAACTCAGGAAATGGCATTTAATGATTCTTAATGAGATGAAAACATAATCTGATCCCAGAAGTGTAAATTGGAAATTTTAAGATACCTTCCATTAGTAAGTACGAATAGTAATATATGAAACCATTTGTAGAAATAGGATCTGTATACCATATGGTTGATTCAAGAGGGAAAATGTATGCCCCTGAAATACATTTTTCTTAATGCATTTAATGATTCACAATCAATTTCATCAATAGACTAAAGAAAAACATTGAAAGAAATCACCTGGTACCTAAAATATTTTGATCTTTTTATTTTTGAGATACTCAATATTCTTGATCTTCCTTTGCTCTTTTTGGCTCATTTGACCTATATATAACTTTAAATAGCTCCCTGGCTGACAGACAGGCTATCTCATCATATGGTAAATGGTAATACACTCCATTACACAGTAACTTAAAAATCATAGCCCCACTGAGAAGCTGCTCCAAGAGTTTAACTACTCTCCTGGCAGATATCAGCCAATATCTAGATATATTAGCAAGGGAGACTCTACTGACCACAAAAGGATCTGGGAGGGAGTCAGGAACTTATTTCAGTTCTATATAAAAACCTCTGGAAATTCAATAGCTTAATCTATTTTTTATTGAATGCATACAAGAAAAAAATAATTCAGAATCTCCATATCAGATAAAAAACCCTGCCTCCAACTTTGTCCTTGATCAGTTCTCTAAAGACTCCTGACCATTCACATACTGAAGAAATTAAATACTATTAAAAAACACATATAGATATAGTTGAAATTTTACTGAGTTTATATAACAAGGGCTATATAATATGAAATTAGCAGAAGGAACATTGCCTCACCAAATTTATTTCCTGTGTTAAAATAACAAAATACTATTTTTAACCTTATAGATTACTAGTTCTGTGTTATTTTTTTAATGATCACTTTACATTAAGTGTGCAACATCTGAATACATAATTGTGTAGCAATGCAAAAATTAGCAATAACAGATTAGAGGAAAAATACACTGTAATTCTTTTATTTTTCTTGCTACAGAAAAGCAAGTCAGTGGCTACAGCCTCATTGTGTTGACACAATACATTTCATTTAGCTGATATATAAATACTTCCTGTTTTTATTTTCATTTCTAATCGTGACATATTTTTTGAAGCACATTTTGGAAATAAATGAGGGAGTTAAGTATGGGACTTTAAATTCCTTGGAAGAAAGCCATTATACATACACACATAGATGAGTGGATTTATAAAGAAAATTACTCTGGTCTAGAATTGGTTCAGTATTGAGCTGAACATCCTGATAATAATGTAATTATTATCTCTGTCACTTATTATCAGTGTTACTAATATAGGAAAGGAGGTTAGAACTCTCTCACGAGGTATGTCAAGGATTTTCAGAATCTGGTCAAAGAAGGTTATTCTGTATACAAATAGTAGAGACAAGAGGGAGTTTTGACAATTTTCACATTCTTTATTTTTTAAAATAATTATGAAATTGCATTTCAAGATGTGCAGCTGCCTAGCACTACATAATATCATTCTCATGGGCAAAGAAGCTATTATCACGTCACGTGTTTGAAGGAGACAATAAACCACAGCAAAGGATGAGAAGAGCCACTGAGAAGAAGCAAATGAAGATTACAGTTGTGTGTCCTTTTGCAGGACTAGTGATCAGTCTCCTTCACCTGCATACAAATAGTATGGCCACCATGGAAAAAGTGAAAATTTTGAAAAATTACAAAAAAATACATATCTATTTCTGTTTATCTATCTATCTACCTATCTATCATCTATCATCTATCTACCTACCTTCCATATCCACAATTTCAAAGTGATCATTTACCTCAGTTTATAATATGGAGAACTTTTTGCCTCTAGTTCGTAATTTCAACACATGAACAAAATAACTATCATCAAAAAGAGAAAAATTCTGTTTCAATACACAGACTAGTTTACCATTTTGTGAATGTGTAAAGCATTAGATAAAACAAAATGAATGGCTTTTTTTTTAACCTATTACTGTTACTGAATGACAAAAAGGAAACTGCACATTAATAATGCATTTCTTCCAGTGCATGCACTCCAGTGTTACTATGTCATTTATATAATTAGCATGATTATTAAGATGCATTGTACAAACTGAGTATGCATATGCATGTTTGTGTATACAGTATACACATAGTTGAATTTTCAAAATATCTGAAGTACAGTTCAAGTGCTATTTAAAAGATAGAGTCTCAAACTTAAGACAAATTCAATCACTGAAAATGAGCACTTCATGTTAAATAAAATACACTAAAACACCAATAGAAAGTAATTTTCCAATTAAAAACTCCACCCTTTATTGAGCATGGAATTGACTCAGCTTTAAAAATTGTAAGTAGTGGCGCCTGGGTGGCTCAGTGGGTTAGGCCACTGCCTTCGGCTCAGGTCGTGGTCCCGGGGTCCTGGGATCGAGCCCCGCATCGGGCTCTCTGCTCAGCGGGGAGCCTGCTTCCCCTCCTTCTCTCTCTGTCTGCCTCTCTGCCTGCTTGTGATCCCCATCTGTCAAATAAATAAATAAAAATCTTAAAAAAAAATTGTAAGTTCAGCAAGATATATTGTAGTTAGAGTTATATATTACATCATACTTATCTGAGAAAATATATTTAGAGAACCAAAGAACTTAATACAATTTCATTTCTTTTTACCTTACTTTGTGCATTGGAAGAAAGCTTTGTAGATTACAAAGTATTTTCCCATGCATTATCTCTCTCCTTATCCTTACAAAAACAATTTTCTGAGGTGAATAGGGGAATATCATATTCTCAATTTTATAGATAATGTTTTCAGGCTCTGAGAGATTAAGAAAATTCTCTGAAGTCAGACTTGTACAAAAGAGTAGGGTTAAAATTCATCATAAGAATATAGTTATTGGGAGGGAATTCATGTTCAATTATTTCAAAGTGTTATGTTGTTTTCCTAACTAGGGTTAAATAATTAGCTTCAACACTTTTGATCCTACAACTGTTCTCTCTACAGTAGAATGGGCTTTGGGTATGCAGCATTTCAAACCTTGTTAAATCTTGGTTAATTCTCATAGATTTTTGTACTACATTTGAATATTCTCTTCTCTAGGGGGCATGTTCAGAACTGACACGAGTTCCTCCTGGATGAATGCTTAGAATTTTAAATAATGACCAATAAACAAAATGGAAAATAAAGACAAAGATAAAAAAAATGTGACTAAATAGAACATAATAGGAACATAGTTTTAAGTACTAAAAAAGAGAAAAGTGGGATGTAAATTAAGAGGGGAAAATAAATTTAGGGCATAGGAAAAAGAGAAAGGAAAAATAAGAGCAAATTAGAAAAAATAAGTCATCTCTCTGTCATCCATTTATCACTTAATTGCCAATTTCATAGAAAAACAAATTCCTTTAAAATAACAACTAAAAACAATTGCTTACATATTTGAGTTCTAAGTGTACATTTTTATGGTGTACAGCAGAAAGAGTAAGGATGTTTCCAGGCCATGTGCTTCAGTTACATTTGAAATGTTTAAATCAGCCACAAATGCATGAGTTTCCACTTCCAATAGTACTATTATAACTGTTGCCACTACTCCACAAATAATAGCAATAATAGAATGCAGCACTGATTAAAACCATTTAAATAAGGCATTACTTCCATCTAACAGCATATCACTGTATTTTTAAGTTTCTTTTGAACAACAAAAATCAAGAAATTCTACAAAACAGTGCTTCCTCACTTTTTCATTTGTTCCATCCCTAAATTATATGGATCCATTTTGAATGTCCCTTTCCCTATCAAAAACTTCTGTAGAATATGTAAGTCAAATATTAATCTATAAACATATTGTCCTAAGGCATGAATATAAGACTTGACATGAGTGAGAAAAGTTTTTTACATATTTCAATTTAATTGGCATTTTTTTGAATGACAGCTCTGTGCTTATTAAATGACATGTCATCCTCTCTGAGTTTAAAAGAATAATACTTGGAATTCCAATGACTCACAGAGTCATTCTTCTCCTACCCCTCTGCCATGCAAAATGCTCTGAAGATTTGAATAGAGAATCTAGTCATTCCACCTTCTTTTTTTTTTAATTGGAAATTCTCATCTTTTAGTAGGCAACCTAGATTTAATTTAAAACTGTTAGAGGTTCTGAAGAATGAAAAGTCAAATATGACTACTGGATAGAATGGCTTGACTTTTGTTTTGTTTTGTTTTGTTTTGTTTTTACATTTTCATTTCATTTCATTTCTACCCACCATGTAACAACAATAACAAAAAAAGCTCTAGTGTTTTCCATATATTTGTCACAATATTCTAAATAAAATATTTCCCAGGATTCTTTTTGCTGTATCTTATGAGTACTACTTTGGATTTGTGTGTGTACATGTGTCTGTGTTTGTTGTTTTGTTACCTTCGTCCTGTACCATGATATAAAATATTTCAATGGGATTTGATTGGTATTTCTCTGATACTTAATAAAAAGAAATATTTCATGCACTATTTGCCATTTATTTAAATGAAAAGATGTTCTCCTTATGTTTTTTAGAAATACTTTTTTTAATTTACAATTACATTTGTTATATTAATGATGATCCTTTTGCAATGAGTGTATTATATACAGAGTAAAAAAGTTTGAAGTTCATTTTTTTCCCATATAAACACACTTTTGTTTCTCTGTCTGTATCCACTATCTACTCATCTATCCATCCATCTGTCCATTTATCTATGGAAAATGAGGTTGATTTATAAGGAATGGGCTTCTATGGTTATAGCATTGAAAAGTCCCACAATTTGTCATTTGGAAGCTGAAAATCCAGGAAAGCCAACAATAAAATTTAGTCTGAATCTGAATGCCTGGGAAAGAGGGGAGCTGGTGGTGTAAATCTTAGTCTGAGGGCCAATGAAGATAAGATAAAATGTCCCAGCTCAAACAGTAAGGAAAGCAATAGAAGAGGGTTGGGGGAAGAGTCCTCCTTCCTCTGTTTTTTGTTTTTTTTTTTAAGCCTTTATTTATATATTTTTTTAATTTCTTTTCAGTGTTCCAGAATTCATTGTTTATGTACCACACCCAGTGCTCCATGCAATATGTGCCCTCCATAATACCCACCACCAGACTCATCCAACCTCCCACCCTCCTCCCCTCCAAAACCCTCAGAGTTTTTCTCAGAGTCCAGTCTCATGGTTCATCTCCCCATCCAGTTTCCCCCAACTCCCTTCTCCTCTCCAGCTCCCCATGTCCTCCTTGTTATTCCTTATGCTCCACAGATAAGTGAAACCTTATGATAACTGACCCTATTTGGTTGACGTATTTCACTCAGCATAATCTCTTCCAGTCCTGTCCATGTGGATACAAAAGTTGGGTATTCGTCCTTCCTGATGGAGGCATAATATTCCATAGCATATATGGACCACATCTTCCTTATCCATTCGTCTTTTGAAGGGCATCTTGGTTCTTTCCACAGTTTCGTGACTGTTGCCATTGCTGCTATGAACATTAGGGTACAGATGGCCCTTCTTTTCACTACAACTGTATCTTTGGGGTAAATATCCAGCAATGCAATTGCAGGGTCATAGAGTAGCTCTATTTTTAATTTCTTAAGGAGTCTCCACATGGCTTTCCAAAGTGCCTGCACCAACTTGCATTCCCACCAACAGTGTAAGAGGGTGTCCCTTTCTCCACATCCTCTCCAACACTTGTTGTTTACTGTCTTGTTAATTTTGGCCATTCTAACTGGTGTAAGTTGGTATCTCAATGTGGTTTTGATTTGAATCTCTCTGATAACCAGTGATGATGAACATTTTTTCATGTGTCTGTTAGCCATTTGTATGTCTTCTTTGGAGAAATGTCTATTCATGTCTTCTGCCATTTTTTGACATGATTATCTGTTTTGTGTGTGTTGAGTTTGAGGAGTTCTTTATAGATCCTGGATATCAGCTCTTTGTCTGTATCGTCATTTGTGAATATCTTCTCCCATTCTGTGGTTTGCCTCTTTGTTTTGTTGACTGTTTCTTCACTGTGCAGAAGCTTTTGATCTTGATGAAGTCCCAAAAATTCATTTTCTCTTTTGTTTCCTTTGACTTTGAAGACATATCTTGAAAGAAGTTGCTCTGGCCAATGTTGAACATGGCAAGGATGCCCACTCTCTCCACTCTTGTTCAACATAGCATTAGAAGTCCTAGCAACAGCAATCAGACAACAAAGAGAAATAAAAGGTATTCAAATTGGCAATGAAGAAGGCAAACTCTCTCTCTTCACAGATGACATGATACTTTATGGGAAACCCCAAAGACTCCACCCCCAAACTACTAGAACTCATACAGCAATTCAGTAATGTGTCAGGACACAAAATCAATGTACAGAAATCAGTTGCCTTCTTATACACTAACAATGAAAATACAGAAAGGGAAATTAGAGAATCGATTCCATTTACTATAGCACCAAGGACCATAAGATACCTGGGAATAAACCTAACCAAAGAGGTGAAGGATATGTACTTGAGGAACTACAGAACACTCATGAAATAAATTGAAGAAGACACAAAAAGATGGAAGATCGTTCCATGTTTATGGATCAGAAGAACAAACATTGTTAAAATGTCTATACTACCTAGAGTAATCTATACTTTCAATGCCATTCTGACCAAAATTCCACCGGCATTTTTCAAAGAGCTGGAACAAACAATCCTAAAATTTGTAAGGAATCAGAAAAGAACCTGTATCACTAAGGAAATGTTGAAAAAGAAAAACAAAACTGGGGCATCCCATTGCCTGATTTCAAGCTTTACTACAAAGCTGTGATCACCAAGACAGCATGGTACTGACACAAAAACAGACACATAGACCATGCAACAGAGTAGAGAGCCCAGATATGGACCCTCAACTCTATGGTCAAATAATCCTCGACAAAGCAGGAAAAAATATTCAGTGGAAAAAACATGGTCTCTTTCAATAAATGGTGCTGGGAGAATTTGACAGCTATGTGTAGAAGAATGAAACTTGACCATTCACTTACACAATACACAAAGATAAACTCAAAATGGATAAGACCTCAACGTGAAGCAGGAATACATCAGAATCCTAGAAGAGAACATAGGCAGTAACCTCTTTAACAATGGCCACAGCAACTTCTTTCAAGATATATCTTCCTCTGCCTTTTATTCTTTCTATTCAGTGTCTCAGTGGATTGGATAATGCACAACCACAATGGGAGGGCGATCTACTTTAAGAAGTAGACTGAGTCCACTAGTTCAAATGCTAATTAGTTCAAATGCTAATCTCATGCAGAAATACCCTACAGAAATAATCTTTAACCTGGGCCCCCCAAAGCCTGTCAAATTGACACACAAAATCACCTATCACAATTAGTATCAATTCTTCTTTAAATATTTGATAGCATTAACTGGTGAAATAATTTGTGCTTAGTGCTTTCTTTCTTTCTTTTTAAGATTTTATTTATTTATTTAACAGAGAGAGAGAGATCACAAGGAGAGAGAGAGGCAGATGGGTGTGGGAGGAGGGGGAAGCAGGTGCCCCACTGAGCAGAGAGCTTGGTGCCAGGCTGGATCCCAGGACCCTGAGATCACGACCTGAACTGAAGGCAGAGGCTTTAACCCACTGAGCCACCCAGCTGACCCTGCTTAGTGTTTTCTTAAGGGGAAGTAAATTATTTTATAGGTTGTGCTTTTTAAACATGTCAGCTATATTTGACTTGCAAAATTATTTACATATACATTTTATTAATACACTTATCCCTTCAATGAATATAGAATTTCTGGTGGTGTCTAATGTTTCTATACCTGATTTTAAAATTTATATATGTTTTTCTTTTTCCCTTTGATTAGCTTTGCTAGGGCCAATCAACTTTACTAATTTTCTCAAAGAGGCTTTTGACTGTTGATTTTTCTCTCTCAATTACTCACTTCTATTATTAATGTCAAGATTTATGTTTACTAATTACTTAATCAGTTTATCATCTATTTCCTAAGGTGGAAGTTTAGAACATTGGATTTTCATTTTTCTTCTTTCCAATGTAGGCAATTTATCTTAAAAATATCCCATAAACCATAGTTTGGGTGCAGATAATAAACCTTCATATGTTTTGTTTTTATTTCCATTCAGTGCAAAATATTTTTTAATTTCACCTTTAGTTCATTGAAAGACCTGAGGACGATTAAGAGAGAGAAATAAGAAATTGCATAATTTCCAGCTGTCTTTGGTTTTTAAATTATTTTCATTGATTCCTATATTAAACTACTGTGATAAACAAACATATAATTTTAGTTCTTTGAGATTTATTGGTACTAATTTTATAGCCCAATTTTTAAATTATATTTGTGTATCTGAGCATACTTGAAAAGGGTATGTATTCTCATGAGGTACCTGGGTGGCTCAGCCAGTTAAATGTGAGACTCTTGATTTAGGCTCAAGTTTTGTTCTCAGGGTCATGATATCAAGCCCTGAGTTGGACTCCATGCGGGCTTTGGAGCCTGCTTAAGATCTCTCTCTCTCTCTCTCTCCCTCTGCTGCCCCCTCCCACACTCACATGTGCACTCTCTCAAAAACAAACAAACAAACAAACAAACAAAAAAACAAACCAAAAAAACACAAAAAAAACTCTTAAAAAATATGTATTCTGTCATTGTTCACTGTAGTTTTCCTTCATAGTACTGTCCTAGTCTTCTATAACTGTAAAGATGGTTTTTACTGAATTTATCAACTTCTAAGTTAAAAGATCCAAAGATTTTATGTTTTTCAATGTCACATTTTAGTTCTATTTTTGTATTGTATGTTTTAAAGAATTATTATACACATCTGCATTTAGTATTGCATTGTTTCCTCAAAGCCTTCATGATTACTATGAAATGCATTTCCTCATGTCAAATAATACTCTACCTTAAAATTTTTCTGATATTAATAGAGCCACCCCCTTTTTTATATTTAGTGTTTTCATGGTATATTGTTCTCATCCTTAACTATTTTTTCTTTATATTTTTAAAAAAATTTCAATGTGGTTATATATATATATATATAATATATATTTTCATTTTAACAAATTTTAAGTGTATGATCAGTGACATCAATAATATTCACAAGGTTCTGTAAACCACCATCTCCATCTAGTTCCAAAATATTCCATTTGCTTTAAAGTAAAACTTTACTCCGTAGGCAATTTTCCCCTCATTCTCTGTCTTCCCTCATCCTCAAGCAAAGAAAGACTTGTGTGTTGTTGATTCTGGATATTTCATACAAATAGAATAACAAAATAAGTGATCTTTTGCATCAGATTCTTTCTTTTAGAGAGAGAAAGAAAATACTTTTTTTTTCTTTTGTTTTGGTGTTCTTTATTCCTTCCAATAGATAAATACTTCCAACTGCTGTAATTTCTTTTCCACTTATCTACTTCTTTTACCATTTATTATAGGGCAGGTCTTCTAAAGGTAAATTGTCTCAGCTTTTGCCTGTTTGAAAAGGTAGAGTTTTATGCATATATTTTGGACTTAATTTTTACTCCATATCCAAACCTAAGTTTTAGTGATTTTCGTTTTCTTTCAACACTTTGAAGATATCATCTCACTGTCTTCTGGAAATTATTTTTTCTAACAATTATTTCTCTTTGTTTGTTGTTGTTGTTGTTTTCTCTGATAGCTCTTCAGATTTTCTGATTTACTTTGATTTCAACAGTTTCATTCTAAAATGCTTGGGTGTGGTTTCCTCTGTATTTATCTTTGTGTTTCCCTGAGCTTTTTTCATCTGTGAAGTTTACCTTTGATCAATCTTAGAAAACTCTTAGCATCATCTCTCTTCATAAGTTTCTTCTGCCATATTACTCATTTCTTTACTTCCTTACTTATGTGGCTCCACTAAACATGTGTTATATCCACATAACATAGATTCCTAGAAGCTTTTTCTTTTCTTTTCTTTTTTTTTATTTTTTAAAGTACTTATTTCTGTTTGGGATTCAATTTTGAAAAATTTCCTTTGCAATCTCTTCTAATTCAATATTTATATATTATTCATCTCTCTACTAAAATTTCCCATCTAATTATGCATACTTTTCTATTTAAATACTTTAAAATATTTTACTAGATATTTCATTGCCCTTGTGTGATAATTCCAGTTCCAACATCTGGGCTATCTCTGGGTTTGCTCTCATTGACTAATTACTCTTTTTAACATAGGTCAAATTCTAGCTTTTTTCTAAGTCTCATAGTTATTTATTGTATGCCAGATGTTCTAACTAGGGACTAAAATAAGCAATTCTTATCCCAAAAAAAGACAAAAGAATTGATTCTGGTTAAATAGATTTGAGTACCAGTCCCTACTTTATTCTTTGGTGATTAACACTGCATGTGGTTATATTGGAGAGTTTAAACCATTCCACCACACAAGTATCTATTTAATTATCTTCAAGCAAAGAATGTTCCAGTCTTACCTGACACAGAACTTGAGGAAGAAACAGCTTGTTACATCTTGCTCAGCTTTTGTTGGGTAAATACTAAATCAGGTTATTGAGAGAGAGAAAGAAAAATAAGCAAGTTTGTTTTTTTTGTTTTGTTTTGTTTTTGTTTGTTTGTTTTGTTTTGGTAGTGCTTCACTGCTTTAAAAAGGACTTTGTCATTGTAGATTAATTACTTCATTAAAACAAGGCTGAATAGGGCGCCTGGGTGGCTCAGTGGGTTAAAGCCTCTGCCTTTGGCTCAGGTAATGATCCCAGGGTCCTGGGATCGAGTCCCACAACGGGCTCTCTGCTCAGCTGTGAGCCTGCTTCCCTTCCTCTCTCTCTGCCTGCCTCTCTGCCTACCTGTGATCTCTGTCTGTCAAATTAAATAAAATATTAAAAAAAAAAAACAAGGCTGAATAGGTAAGAAAAGCAGCATATTTGAAATTAATAAAATAGTTCTAAGTTATACATTTGTTATTTTGATAAATTAGTTGTTTTGTAAGGTTTTAAGTGACCATATAGATGACATTTGTTTTACTTACTTTGCCATTGAATGATTTAAATTAAATTGAATTAATTTGAAAGAAATTTATAAATAGACTATTGCGCCATACTTTTTTTTTCATATACTTTTTGCCTAAAAATGTCATTTCTACTCATTCCTGCAACCTTCAAAAATATTAATTATTAATGTGTGATTTTTATGTAAAATGAAAAGTATGTAAAAATATGATTGCCATACTTTTCTAAAGAATGTCCAATTATACATTTTCCAATTAAACATAAGAGTGACAGTGACTAAATATCATGAAGCAAGCGTCAAGAAATCTGAGTCCTAGTTATTACTAGGTATTAACTCAAGGTATTACTCAAGAGATAGAAAGAATCATGATAATGTGTGTGTGTGTGTGTGTGTGTGTATTTTAATAGCTTTTCATAAAGGCAGACTAGGAACTTCAAACCAAAATGCTGTTGAATATATTTTTTTAAATGTCTAGATATAATTTAAAATATATCTTTTAGAAAGGGTCACGAAGCTAGCAAGATAGAATCTAAGATCACCAGAACCTAAGAAAGTACAAGAATAATGCAAGATGACCCCTCCCCAGGCAGATAAAAAGATACTGGATGTTATGCCTTTGTTAAAACATTGCTATTTAGGGTTAGTAATTTGAAGGGGTAAGAGTAACTTAGAAGTAAACTAGACTCCAACAACATAGTATCAAGTCTGGCTTCCACATTTTCCAGAAAATTTCAAATTCTAAGACTGTTAATCAAACAAGTTATTTCTAAACAGTGACAACTTTAACAGTGTAAGGTGACACTGAAAATAATTAAATTGATATAAAGCTTTTAAAATGTTATTGACCAATAAATTTGTTTTTCATTATTCATGGAATACCTATTCTAATTCTAATACCTATACCTATACCTAATACCTATACCTATACCTATACCTAATTCTAATACCTATTCTAACACACTCTTAAAAGCTATTTTATTAAAAGCTATTCTAACACACTCTTAAAAGCTATTTTAAAAATATAAAATCATTATCAAAAACTAAATACCATATTCATGTACATTGAAACAAAATGGAATGCACTGATGAAACACTTAAAATAGCATAAGCAAGTTATTCTTGGCACACACACATGTATTTTAATACTCAAATAAAACTTTAATACTATATTCAGTAGTACTTCCTCAAGATTTTTTCCCAGTATTTTCTTTGGTACTTTTAATATACTTTTTTAAATTAACAGTAATTTTCTTCTAAGTTACATGTTATGCTTAAAACAAAGTTCAAACTTTTTCTAAATAATTTTCTCTTCATATAAATTTTCCCTGAAGTACATGGGATTTGAAATGAGAAACCATTTTTTTTTTCCTAAAGCTGTCACTACTTAGTAAGCTCAGAACAAATTCTACAAATTGGTTGTTATCCTCAAATTTATTTATTTTTCATATTGAAACATTAATAGTTCAATGAAAATATTTTTACAGATAACTGTTTTTCTCCATTAAGAAAACACTTCTTCAATAAATACTTTCACAAGCCAGAATTCAATGTATTTTTTAAGAAGTATTGAATATTTTACCAATTTTGCAAAATTATAAGGCTTTTCAATTTGAGTTCATCAGTATTAAATACATATTCAACCAATTAAAAATGAAATATTCATAAAAATAAGCATTCTTATAGGTTGAAATATTTCAAATATTGAATTTCATAATTAAACACTGTGCTACTAAAACTCTCAACTTTTACTTTAATTCACTCCTTGCTTTCATAAAGATAAATGTTAATAATTTAATTGTTAAAAATTCCTGATTTATAAATTTTAAATACATTTCTATCTATAGGTTCTTTAATTTAGTAAGAACATTATTTTTTTTCAGGATGCTTCATCAGAATTTTTATTAACATTATCTCTGCATAAACAAGTGATTTTATCCTCAGTGTTGAAGTTTTAAACTGGATTTATGATAGCGTTAACAGTAAAGTTTGACATTTCGCCTTCAACACATGAACTTCCAAAAGATTTACTTTCTTGATGACTATAGCTTTGTACTATAGCTTGTACTATAGCTTTGTACTATAGCTTGAAGCCCAGAAGCCTCCGGTTTTGCTTTTCTTTTTCAAGATTGCTTTGGCTATTTCAGGTCTTTTGTGGTACCATACAAATTTTGGGGTTATTTGTTTTAGCTCTGTGAGAAATGCTGGGGATATTTTGATAAGGAGTGCATTGAATGTGTAGATTGCTTTTGGTAGCATGGACTTTTTAACAATATTTATTTTTCCAATCCAGGAGCATGGAATGGTTTTCCATTTCTTTGTTTCATTTTCAATTTCTCTTTTTGTGTTCTATAGTTTTTAGAGTACAGATCTTTTACCTCTTTGGTTAGATTTATTCCTAGATATCTCATAGTTTTTGGTGCAATTGTGAATGGGATCAATTCCTTTATTTCTCTTTTTGCTGCTTCATTATCAGTGTATAGAAAGAAATGCAACAGATTTATGTACTTTGATTTTGAATCCTGTGACTTTACTGAATTCATGTATCAGTTCTAGCATTTTTTGGTGGAGTCTGTTGGGTGAGAAAATCAAACTATTATTGGAATTTACTAACTTTCTGTCTGACACTTCTGAAGACACTGATATCAAAGAATAACAAGGAAAAACAAGATTTCCTGGTCCTTTAATGTAAAATATACTCTTGATTTTGAGATTCAAATATATGGTGGGTTTACTGTTCCCTTATAATTATTTTTACTCTAAAATAAAGTTGTTTGATATATAAATATTATTTGTACATCTTACCTATAGGCACATTAGAATTATGCTGGTGCAATCAGCTGAATGATGAAAAGTTCGGGGGCACCTGGGTAGCTTAGTCAGTTAAGTATTTGCCTTGGGCTCAGGTCATGATCTCACGGAGCTTGGTTCCAGCACCACATTGAACCACCCACTCAGCAGGGATCCTGCTTCTCCTTCTCCCTCTGCCTGCCACTCAGCCTCCTTGTGCTCTCTGTCTGTCAAACAAATAAAATATTTTTTTTTAAAGTTCAGTTAATAAACCAGTTTTCCATATATGTGTTTATTTTTTTTTTTTAAATTTCAAGTAGTTCTATCAAAATATACGTGGTTTTTTTTTTTAAGATTTTATTTATTTATTTGACACAGAGAGAGCACAAGTAGGCAGAGAGGCAGGCAGAGAGAGAGAGAAATAGACTCCCCACTAAGCAGGGAGCCCTTTGGGGGGGTCTTAATCCCAGGACCCCAGGATCACAACCAGAGCCAAAGGCAGGTGCTTAACCGACTGAGCCACCCAGGTGCCTGAAGGGTTCTAAACACTAATCAGTATTAGCTTGTTGTAAAGTTTTTATGAGTAGGGATGGATCAGGGAAAGAGAAAAACAACAAAAAATGGAGTATACTTTTTAATGAAAAAACTTAACTGTATTTGGAAAGGAAATAAGTTGTCAGTTGCCTATTTTTTTTTCCCTAGGATTATACCGGTTCCCGAAAGGCAGAAGTCTGAAGCTGCTGTAATATCCCTGGTAATGGTAAACTGAAGAACATCCACCGAGTAAAATTCATCAAGCACCAGCTCATTAAACAGCAAGGCCTTTGAGTTGCTGAGACTGGGAGATGTTTAATGGCTGAACAGAAGAGAGTTAAATGGGCCCAAACAGGAAGAGAAATATTTTCAGGAAATTACTCTTCACACAAATTGGGGTAAAATTGTTCTTCCTATGCCTAGAGGGCACAGAGAATGCTGAGGGGATCAGAAATAATGCAGCCAACACTGAAAAGACAGATTGATTAAGATAAAGAGACAATTTTGTAATTCTATTAAAGTTGGCCTTCAGAATTTCAAAGAAAATATTGAAGGGAAGCCAAGCCTTCCATAGAAACCATCTGATAGAAACTCGGTATGTAAAGACTTCTTTAAAAGACTTTCAGAAATTGAAGAGACAAAGAATTTGCTGCCTTTAAGGAAGAAACCTAACAGTATGAACCTTGTATCCCAGGGCAAGATGCCATGGAAATGTATAGACCTGGAATGCAAATCTCAGAAGAAGAATAATGCAAACTAATCTAGAATCATTCTCTTAAACCAAAATTACTCAATCTTTTCTGTATGACAGTATCATCTGAGACATTTTTAAAAAGTGACCCTAACAAGCCTCACTAACACAAAATTATAATTTCCAGGTGATTCTAATGAGTCATTGGGTTTACTGCCCCCCTGAGGTGGCTAGCATTTATCATTATTTTATTTCAAGATAAATCTAGATAGTTATATCAGACCACACTTTATAGTCATTACTGTTTAATTATAAAACTGGTAAGTCCCAGTGAACAAAAACACCAAGAACATACTATAATCTTTAACAACATGAGATTTATCAATTTCTTCATCAAGAACATCAGATCATTCTATGAGGAACCCTGGAGCTTCTCAGTAAGAGAGACCTAAGAAAGGCTTGTTATAGTGTTTGAGATTCTCCTGTATGTTTTTGAGAGAGGGCTTAATGAAGGAAGAGTGTATTCTGAATAGGGTGCTGTCCAGAAGCAGGGGCAAATTGATGATTGGGTTTAATGGTTTTTATCTACAAGGTGGAAGAAACAAAAGTACTAGACACGTCATTTTTAATGTCAGGAGTCCCTGAGTGAGCCAAGAAAAAGAGCATATTAAATTATTTTTGTGGTAGCACAGTGTCCTTTTCTTTGGCTTATGTTTAGAAAGGAGGCCAGATTGATCTTGTTTTTGAATGTGTCCAAATATTTTTGACATTCTGTGAAATTTTTATGTTATATTCAGTAGGGAAAGTTACAGTCCAATTTTGAGCTGTCAGCCTCTAGAGACTTTTAACCTCTATGTTTATATAATAAAATAAAAGATATCATTTTGTTTGAAGGTATGTTCAGGCATCCACAAGAAACCTTCCTATGTCTCTATAAAGTTCAGTATTTAAAAAATACACTTTCTGTGGTCTATATACATACAGGCACAGATGGATAGACTCTGAGATTCTAATATGGAATATTGATAAATAAGTAAACAATATCCTTCACAGGATGTTTTAACATGATCTAGTTCTCCCAGTAGGATAGAGTTTGTTATGTCTTACTTTCACTGAATACATTTAACATTACTTTCTTCTTTCAATTTTACAACAGATCCTAAGCTAGATGGTTTTCTATTGACTGTGTGTATGGATGGGAGTGGGAGGAGGAGTTTGTATATGTATTTGCGTAAAAGAGGAAAATATTTTATCTTTATCATTATTGGTCTGTGATAATCTTCTGGCTCCAAAAGGTAGAATTTCTAATATAAGTTCCAGGAGGGAAAGGGAAGTCCTAATTTAAAACTGTATCAAGACTGACTTCATGAAGAGAAATGGGAAAAGCGAAAGGAGGAAGGACATATCTACTTAATAAGATCAACTAATCTAAGTAGTAGAGATTAGAAAAGTTCCTAAAAATTTATTCTGCACGAGATATGACAATACTTTTCCTGGGGAGTAAAGGTACTTTTTAAATATAAGGATACGTTCAACCCCAAACATCAACATAAGCAGCCTATACAAAATATGAGAAAAGGAGTTCCCTATGACATGGCAAAAATGCCATTAAAATGACAATGTAAAGAAAGAAGAGAGCAACATACAGTGGTTTTTCAAGCAGAAGTTTTAGCAATATAGAGGCAAGGCAGTGTGAAAAACAATTCTGCATGAGGAGAACTACAAGCAGTTAGGAAAAGAGCCTTGTGAAATTAAGTCTGGAAAGATAGATAGATATTCTTGTGAATTCTGGCAAAAAAAAAAAGTCTATAGCCTTTAAAAAAATTAATAACAGCATTCTCAGATTGACATTAAGGAATGACAAGGCCATTTAGTATTTGTATTTTTTCTACTCTAGCAATATTAGTATGAATTCTAGAGAGGTAAAATAGAAGGTAACTTTTTGAATGGAAAGACCACTGCAATAAACTAGAGGAAGAATAATAGAGCTTAAATTTAAGGGAGGAGCCAAGGAAATGGGGAGGATGGGATAGGATGGGATAGGAGATATGTTAATGAGTGAAATAAAAATGCTTTGTGTATCATTAGAGGGTGTGACATTACCCTTGGTTCTAATTTGCATGTCAAAGGAGAAAGGTGTCATTAACTAAGATTGGAGATGCCGAAAATGGAGCGAGGTTGAAAGGAGGGAGAAAGATAATGAAGTGAGTGGATGAGATCAGAACTCTTTGAAAAGAGAGCTCAGTGGAAATGTAATTTGGGAATTACATGGCAGCTACAGGAGTGATGATACCCTGGAGGGAGAAAATAAGAGAGTAAAGGATAAAAGTTGCCAACGTTAAGGAAGAGGAGCAAAAACAAATGATGTAGCAGAAATGGTCACGGAGGTGAGAAAACAAACATGTGGTGCTGAGAAACCAAGGAAGGAGATGCTCAGGAGCTGAGGGGGTATCCACAGAGTGAATGGAGCCCACAGTCCCGGCAGTCAGCTTTATCCTCAATGTTCCATTGAAAGATTCTTTTAAATCTTTCCAGTATATTTTAGTGGAATATAGAACTGAAAACCAGATTGCAGTGGGTGGAAAGAGCAAATATGATGTGAGGAACATAAGACAGGAAATATGCTCTCATCTTAAAAAAAAAATCACACACATTCACGATAAAACTTATTCTCTGGAAAGGAAAACTAGGGTGACATAGGGAGGGAAAGTTAGGTTGGAGTGCGTATCTTTTTATTGTTGCAGGACAATAAAGTGTTATGGTTTTATTCATCAATAAGGTATATATTATTAAGTACCTAATATGTACCAGATACTCTATAAAATTGGGGTTATACTATTACATGATATCGTTATATGGCATTCTTCCCCTAAAATTCAGGACTATTATCTCATGTGATTTAATAAGATTTGGAGATATGTAGACAATATAGATAATAGATATAGATTTGTTTTATATTAGTGTTTAGTTATATATTAGTTATGTAGATATTTGTATGCTTAGCATGTCTCAAATGTGAATATCATTAATAAAATTTAATTAGTATCTTTGCATATGTACCTCGGTAGACAACTAAAAATAGTTACTTGTTGAAAGGTACCAGGGTTCTTCAAAAAATCCTAGGGAGTCATTTCATATTGACTCATCCCACAGCATCTAGAAGGGATACCAATCTGCTTTGGATTTCTGGGTCTCAATGCCACGTTAACAAGCAGAATCCCTTGCCTTGCAGCCTGGGGAAGATTTCATAACCTGAAATCCTTAAAACAGCAGCCTATCAAGACACCGACTGAACAGGCTATAACAATTCATGTATAAAACTTTATTATGCAAAGCACAGTATTTTTTTCCTTGCATTGTACAGGAGATATCTCAACAAACTACTAGGCCCACAGACATTTCATTTAGAAATAAGCCTTTGCACTTCTGTGGGGTTTTTGTCCCACGCTTTGGCACACATGTGTTTTAGGCATCCAAGTTGTCTATTATCTCTGCACTTTGGGACATGTCAGCATAAGGTCCTCACTCCAAACAGCTCACACGTGTATGCTGCAGGGTCAGATGAAGACCTCTGAGGCCTAAATCACAGCAGAGAGGGAGGGCTGACGTCAGTAAACCCGAGGCAAGAGCATCCATGTCCCCAAGTGCACTGGGATCTGACTCTACAAACTCAGGAATATGAGATCAGTCATGGGTGAGGCCTGAGTTGAATTGGCTTCACCTCTCTGGGTAACTTCCCCAGGTGAGATGTTCAGGAAGAGCATCAACACACTAGATTTAAAAGCGGGGAGCAGGGGCGCCTGGGTGGCTCAGTGGGTTAAAGCCTCTGCCTTCGGCTCAGGTCATGATTCCAGGGTCCTGGGATCGAGCCCCGCATCGGGCTCTCTGCTCAGCAGGGAGCCTGCTTCCTCCTCTCTCTCTGCCTGCCTCTCTGCCTACTTGTGATCTCTGTCTCTGTCAGATAAATAAATAAAATCTTTAAAAAAAAAAAAAAAAGCGGGGAGCAACCGGTCCAGCTATTAGGGGGACTCGGTCCACTCAGGTCTCTCTTATTCATATCACATATTTCCATTTCATATACTGTGACCCTTGCTGCTATCAGAGACCCGGTGCTTTCTGTCCAGTGCCCTCACATTTTGCATAACTGTCCTGACAGTGCTGTGAATTCTACTAACACAATGCATTGTGAATAAATGTTCATCTGATTCAGTTATCTTAGCTCTGCTGCTGCCCAGTATGGAGACTCACAGCACTAAACTAGAGTGGTCCTGAGTCGTCTTCTGCATTTCCAACAGAGTTCAGGTAGGTGAGCAAATCATGCCCTTTTAACTCTACAGCACTCTGGAGAATCTGCTTGACCTCCTCAGCATTTGAAACCATCATGTCCTCATAGAGGATCCATCAATAAAAGCAGAGGTTTTCCCAAACCATCCTGGCTTATTTTAATATAACAACTTTTGATAATTATTCATCAAATTTTGTTTAAATGGTGCAAATACTAAACCAGATAGAAGGCCAGATAAATAGGCATAAAATAGGCTTTCCTCAGGCAAACTAGACATGTGGGTTCCCTATCAAGTTGATCCAGAAGTGCTAATCCCTCCAAGCATTTGGGTAGGAGCAAATGAAAAGCATCTGTGAAATGAGATAAAATGCTGGGGTTCAATTTTTTTCTACATGTAATTTTTCAAATACCTGAAGAGATAAGACAAACTGAGGAGAAACTAGCAGAAACAAAAACTAACAGAAAAAGATCTGTAGGCACCTCAGACAATAGAATTAGGAAACACAGTTTATAAACTAAAACAAGCCTGAGAATTTTTCTCAGGAAAGTGAAAACTATAAAAATTGACCTAGCTGATTAAAAAGCAAACATTTTTATAAATCTGAAAAAAATAGACAAAATTTAGAACAAAATGGATAAATTTAGTATAATTTAATTCTATTTTCTTTCAACAATTAAAATATCTTGCTATCTTTTGACATTCAAAAAGCTGATGTAAGTTCAAACTGTAATTTCCTTGTATTTAGCATCTCCATATCTTACAGCATCTCTTCTCACTTTATTTTTTATATTCTGTGGTAATACAAAAATTCATCTAATTTAGTGCTTCTTCAACTTTAGGATTGTATCATCCATTCTGAAAAATTATCAGCCATATCACTTCTAATATCATCTTGCCTTCATTTTTTCTATTGTGTCCTAACTGAACTCCTTATAGATGGATGCAGGACCTTATTCTCTCCTCCATTAGCATCATTTTATCTTTTACAACAGGTTTTGATAAAAACAATACACAATAATACCAGCTGTCATTATTGTACATTAAAAGTGTGCCAAGAACTGTGTAAGCATTTTACACTTTACTTTTAAGAATTGTATTGGAATCTAAAAAACATAGACTAACTTGCTGATGGTCACATGTTAGCATTCTGGTGGTTTCTGTTTTTCAGTTTTGTGTGTAATTTGCCCAAAGTTTAATATTTATTTCAATTGCTGAAATTTTTTATGACTCTCTATTTTTTTCCTTTTCAAATTCATGTGCTTTTCTTTTTTTTTTATGTGCTTTACAAAATGTACTACTAGTGTTTTATCAATTCTATTGCTTACCTTGTTGAACACATTAATACACATATTTTAAAGTACCTCTCATGTTACTATATTACCCATTTCTTGAGTGTCAGATCTCATATTTGTTTTATCTGCTTATTCTTTCTGATTGAATTTGTTTCTTTTCTTGCTTTGTAATTTAGATTCTGAAGTGATCTCCATCCAGCTTTCTGATCTGTGAGATTATTTTTGTCCTCTGAGTTATCTACTATGTAATGTAGAAATGAGGGAAGTTTTGAGGGTTTTTGCCTGAAATACCACTTTATTGTGATATCGTACACTTAACTAATTATGGACACCATATCAATATCTCAGGTTACCTCAATAACATGGTTAATGTACGGATGGATCCATACCAGCGCATGGCATAGCCTGAGTTTCTCATTACTTGCCAGTGACACATTTTTACCACCCATATAACCTAGCCCAAGTTGCTCATGTTTTGATAGATCACTAAACCAAGGGCTGCAATTATTTTAAACTGTCTTGTGTGAAATGATCTGCCCTTCCTTGGAGTTTCAGCTCCAAAGTAGAGAGGAGACTCGGGGCTCAGCACCCTAACTTATTTATTAGCAAAAGCCCTGCCCAAAAGAAGTAGCTCTCCAAAGCTTTGCAGCTCCACTTTCTGTTCTATAATGACACTCTTTCCTTCTTCATTTCCAATATGTGGGAATTCCCTTTTTGCCCTAAAACTGAAGTATGCATTAAAATATCCAATTCTGGGATGCTTGGGTGGCTCAGTCGCTTGAGCATCTGCCTTCTACTCAGATTATGATCCCAGGGTCCTGGGATCCAGTCCAGGATCAAGCTTCTTGTTCAGCCAGGAACCTGCTTCTCCCCCTGCCTGAAGCTCCCTCTGCTTGTGTTCTCTCTCTCTGACAAATAAATAAATAAAATCTTTAAAAATGAAATAAAATAAATCTGATTGCATTTCATGTTGATTTCAATGTGTTTGGAGTGATGATGATGGATGTCTTCAGTCGTCTGTCCCTGATGAACCTCTTGAATGAAATGCTAGAAAACTGTTCAATACTGTGTCTTTTTGATTCACGGCTTGGGGAAATTTACCTATATATTCAGACCTAAACTGTAGAAATACAATAGGACTCACTAGCAAGCCCTCTCACTGGAAAGTTCCACAATTTCTCCCTCGCCTTTCACTCTACACTTTTGACTTAATAGATTGGAAGAACATTTCAATCAACCACATTTTGGGTGCTCCTGGGGGAGGCAGTGAAGTGGATGAATAGCTTCACTTCAGGAAGAACCAGCTCCCATAAAGAGACTCTTGCCAGGACTACCATTCTCTTCCTTCCACTCTTTCTCTAAATTGGGGAGTGATCATGTTTAGTGATCTGACCTTAAGGAAATAAAATAAAATAATAAAATAAAACAATATTTTATTTGAAAGTCTGAATTTGGTCAAATAAATCCCACTAGACCTGTTTCAACGTTTTCTATGAATGCGTAAGATAATTCAGGGTGTTTACCTTAAGAGACATTTGCCTATCACTCCAGGTATTACCATATTATCATTTATTATTATTAAAATAAGTACACATCTCAGAATATTTCCCAATAGATTATAAATTCTGAGAACACATTGGCTGGCACAGAGAGGTTCCATAATAAATAATATTTAGTAATAATTAAAATAATAATAACTCTTGTGAAAAATAGTAACATTGTACAATGGATAATATTCAAGATCATAAATTAATCTTCAAAAACATTGCTAGCAATTTAGAAATGACACAAAAAGTCAGTATAACTTAAGGTAATTATAAATCTTAGAATAATTCATTTGATTATGTTTTTGGGATGCAACATTTTTGCTTCTAGAATTCCTCAGTGAGTACTCCAGCTCTTTAGCTTATATTAGAAATTGACAGCTCATTAACAGCTCATTAGGAATGCTGTTAACTGTGCCAAAGAAAGATATTCTGCATCGTAGATTCTTACTTATGAAATGTGTTGAAGTTTGGGTCAGATTCAGCATTTCAGGAAGAATAAACATCTCTGCCTTAGCAATTATGAAAAAGCACACACATGCAGGGTTAAAATGAGGGGGGGAAATGCCACAAGTTTCAATATATTTCAAAAAATATTCCAATGTGACATACTTTCTTTCTGCTACTTTTTCTCCGACTGCCAGTTTTAGAAGTTGCCTGTCAATCTCCATTTCCCCTCAGAACACATTCCTTTATCATTCATTCCAATGTTCTAATTATAAAATCATTTGGAGATTTGGAATAGTCAATGGACAAAGCCAAGTCACATTATATGAATAAACACAGAAAAAGAAGATTATTAAAATACTTTTTAAAAATTAAAAAAAAATGATCTCAAAGTTGTTTTGTTTTCAAAAAATAAGAACTTACGTATAAGAAAACAAAATCTAGGAGAAGAAATCACTAAAGACAGAAACAAAAACAAAGAAAGAAAAAATGAGCAAAACCAATTCCACTGTTGGCTTATACTCGTATCCTGTTTGTAGTGTGCAAGACCATAGTGCATGTATAAAGATATATTCCACACACTCTTGCATTGCCCTCTGGGCTGTCTTTTGCTATCTCTAGTTGCACCGGAATAGGGAAAGCACACAGCAGGTAGGTGGTCCAAGGGCCACCAGGTGGAGACTCAAGAATCACCATATTGGGTCAACACAACCAGAGCTGCCTGGCTATTCCCCCAAGGAGGTGCACCATTCCTGGTACTGTAATACCATGCATGGAATGGACAGACCAAGCTCCTATTCCATCTCCTTACTCCAAAAATCCATTTGATGTATTGCCCTCAGATAGAGGATGTATCAGATATTAAACTGATAAGAGCAGATACTATACTTGATATTAGCCAAAAGGCTGAGAAGTGATGATCCCAAAGTTGTAAAAAATACCCATATCTATGTTTTGAGCCTGACTGGGGATGGGGAAACTAGTCCAGGAGCCAAATCCAGCTCATTACCTGTTTCTGTAAAATTTTACTGGAACCTCAGCCACACTCATTTATTTTGGAATTATCTATGGCTGTTTTCAAGCTCTAATAGTAGGATGGAGTAGTTGCAAAATATGCCATATGGCCCATAAAGCCTAAAATATTAACTATTTGGTTTATACTATTTAATTGATCAATGATTAGACTGAGATAATTTTTTTAACTTGTCTTGAAATTTAAGTTATTTGAGTTATAAAATGGTATGTAGATAGAGGGCATATTTCTTTGGCTAAAAAGCCCACAAAACTGGCATCTTTAACTTTGGCTTCTGAACACCTTTACTTTACATCTTTAGTTCCGAGTAAATCACTGAGCGACTTATAAGCTTAGATTATAATTCTTGTTTTCACCTTCTCTCCTTGTTATTACAATAGGAATGGGATGTCAGCTCACAAATGTACTGTATAATAAGTGTACTTTAAAATTAAACTATTTTACTATAATTTGTATTTTGAACTCTTAGTCCTCGGATAATAAAAATTTAAACTCTGTGTTCCAATTTGTGGATTCTTCCTTATTTAACAATTTCCATGTTTGCCTGAGCTACAGAAATATTGGGAGGACTGTTCATAGATGTTGACAAGAACAAGACTGCTGTTATTGCCTGGTTTTAGTCATTAATCCACACATGTGATTCCAGAGCTATCCAATATTCTCAATGGCATTTGCTCATGGCAATCTAGACAGTTCGTCATGAGACATTATTCTACCTCTGGGCCTTTTCATGTCTTTTGGATCTACTTCTATTTCAAAGCCATTTTATGGGGACTTGTGATTCACCTTCTTCTTCCTATAATCCTCTGTGGAGAGAAATACCCATAGGCTCTATTAATCTATTCTTACTCTATATCTTTTTCATCTGGGCTTTTTTGGGCTCTGCCTGAGCACAAGGAACAGAGGCCCTTTTCCAGAATACACCAATGCTTTATCATTCCCACTCTGTCTACCTCCATTCTGTGGAAGCCCAGCATTTCTAAAATTCCATTTTTCCAATACATTTATTTATTATACTCAGTGGTCTCCTGTGAGAAAAGTCTATGACCTCTACAAAAGAAGCTCAAAAGATGAGCACATATCCATATATCTTGCCAAATCTCTACAAAAGCAAGGAGCCCAAATATCAATTCAGTTTAAATAAAGGTGAGAGGAAAAAAGGAAAAGAAAACTGGGAAACAAAAGAAAAGGTCTGCTAAGGTTTCTAAAATAGTATTTCACACACACAAAAATAATAAAATAAAATGCTATTTCACTATACCAATTGCTTGTTATTGCCACCTCAAATTTTAATCAAATAAATCTTGTATATCAATATCTCTTAGTACAGGTATTTCATTGGTACAGATAGGTTAGTTTAGGGTAAAGCAACAATTAACCCCCAGATGCTTGTAGTGAAATGTGATAAATGTTAATACCTTTTCAACTATATATCCACTACAAGCTGGTGTAGATGTCTGTGTCATAGAGCCTCTCAGAGCTTCAGAATAATGGGGGCTTTACCATTTTGAGATCTACCCTTTGAGATATGAATTCCTCCTCTTCATCAAGAAGAGGTGAAAGGAGGGGCGCCTGGGTGGCTCAGTGGGTTAAAGCCTCTGCCTTCCGCTCAGGTCATGATCTCAGGGTCCTCGGATTGAGCCCTGCATCGGGCTCTCTGCTCAGCAGGGAGCCTGCTTCCCTTCCCCTCTCTCCCTACCTGTCTCTCTGCCTACTTGTGATCTGTCTCTGTCAAATGAATAAATAAAATCTTAAAAAAAAAAAAAAAACATTTTCTTAAATGAGCAGAAGGGATGTGTTTTTATAGGTGGAGAACATGAATTTTTCTTTGAGAAATTTTTCAAAATTGTGATATGTATATATAACAAAAATACAGCATATATAATATATACAATGCATGTGTGTGCTAAATTTAATTTAGGACAGTGTGATTTGAGAAATAAGGCAAGCAAAATTAATAGATTAAAGAGAAAGGATAAAATTAAATTTTATTTCAACACAATGTAATAATTTTCTAATATGCATATTTAAGAAAATCAGAAATGCACATTATTTTCTTATTTATTGCTCTGAACCAAAGGATATGATAATGATTATTGCAGAACAATGTATTCGAAGTTGCTAAGAAAATAAAAAATAATTGTTATGAGAATGTATCTATAGTTATGTATTATAGCTCTTTCAATCACAAGTCTATCACACTGTGGGGTAGGAAAAAAACACATCTATTTAGTTGGAAACAGCACGTAGAGCAAATGGACTTGAGTCAGCAAACAGGCCACATGGCTGTGGAGTCCTGATTCACTTCCTTTCATTAGTTCCCCCTATCAAATAAGCTGAAGTTTAAATTACCATCTTCAAAGTTTAATTTATTTTCTTAGTCAAGCAGTTAACCATATTTATAGAGGCCTGACAATTCTAGGAAAGAAAAGTGCTGATATTAGCACCAATATGAGGAGAGAGAGATTTTAAAAATGTAAATTTCCATCTGAAATGCTAATGGAATATTTTTCTACAAACACATATAATTATAATTTACCAAAATTTTAATTTGGGGGGTGCTGACATATCAATTTACTTCTAATCAGAATTTCTCCTTCCTTTAATTATATAGTCATTTATTTAATCCAGATTCACAACTATATGATCCTGTGTAAATAGATTTAAACTTAATGTTGGGAAAAAGAGGGAATATTCTCAGCCTGTGGGAAGATGTCATTCTTAATCTAACACCCATAGGGGTGCATTTAACACTCATATCATGCACTTATTTTATGTCATATATAATGTATATTTATAAATATTTATATATTTATTTATAATACATATTTATGATATATTTATATGAATTTATATATTATATACATATATGAAAAATGTCTATGAATGTTAAAGTCATTAGAGGTGAATGTCATTATGTAGTGTATTTTCTTTTGCTGGAAGCAAGTAAGCATAAACTTAGCTAACTCCAAGAAATATATTATTGATGGGTGTTCTTACAGTGGATAAGAGTTTGAATTACATATCTTCTAAATAATTTTCAAATTATGAATTCATCCGTTAGAATCAAATTCTTATCTAATATAAGAATCTCCATCTGTAATGCATTTCTTAGAGTTAGCTAAGTTAGGCTTACTTGCTTCCAGTAAATGAAAATATAGGACATCATGACATTCACCTCTAATGACTTCAACTTCAGAGACATTTTTCTTAGATTGGATTGCTTAGGAGCCCATGTAGGAGGTTTACTCAATGTGAGGTGGGAGTGTCCTTGGAATCAACATCTATGAGGGAGTGAAGGAAGAAGGATTACACAGATGAAAGAATTAAACTAGAATACAATTGCACAAAGGCCCCAGCCAATGTGATCAAGAGCTCTGGAGCTAGTTATCCTGCCTTTAAACAGGGAGGATCATTTTTTACATCACTGTATAAACCAGTCCTTGAGTTTAGGGTGCCCTGGAGAGGGTCCATGACCTCAACATAGGTAACATTTCTTGCAGAGCAACGTGGCTATGAACTATCAGCTTTCAACATATTCAGCAGCTGGGAGATGAATGCTTCAATCATAAAGGATAGAGTGTGTGACCTACCAAAGATTTTATTCAGATCAACCCTGGTTACACTCAGGTCAATTTTCTTTTAGTAATAAAATTTTTAAACAGTGCCGTAATATTCTTTTTGAATAATATTCTCCTTTACTGAGAAAACTTTTAAGAAGGTTAATGGGATGAACTACATACCCCACCTTCTCATCCCACCACTGCCATTGGACCAGAGAGCTCAACTGATATTTATCTATTCTCTCAACTACTTTTCATTCAAGATTTTTCTTAACCCAGGCTGGTACCTCTGTGAAGGTATGATCAACAATGTCATTTCTCTTGGTATAAGTCCTTAGTTACCATTCCATTTTCCAATCAGGGCAAATACAATAGTCCATTTACTATCAAACTATCACCAAAGACTATCAAGAGATGTCTCCAAGGGGTAACCTGATAAGCCACATATCTCCCTCTATGTCTCCAAGTTTTAAGGGTAGCCCCATCTTTTATCAATAACTGTGGCAAATTATTGAAGAGAAAGGAATAACATCTTTTCATGTCTCATGGTGTCTTTGCCCAAGAAGCCTGAACTAACCAAGCAGCAGTCATTAAGTGAAGTTATTGGAACTATTGCTATGGTCTCCTGGTGGAATAATTCCTCTTTAACAATAAGCACTTCAAAACCCAGAGAATTGCTGTGAGATGTATAAATTCTCTAAGAAGTTAACTAGACATGGTGGTAAGGAAGGCCATAAAACTTTCACTACTGTGTTACCAGACCCAAGTTTTCTGCCCCTTGGAAACATGGCATCATATTATAACCAATGATTTATTATCAACTCCAAATCGGCGCTTCAGTTCTACTTTCAGAGGCCATGCTCTGCTCTAGTTACCAGGCCAGAAGCTTCTGGGTAACACACGGTACGATATGACCAGTGATCTTACTGCCATGTGCCCATTTCCTTTGCTATAAATTGGATCTCTTGGGCTGATTAGATGTTACATGAGATACTGCCAGAAAATTAAACATTTTATAAACACTCAGATACTGGTCCTGGCTAAGGGCTTAATAGCAAGAAAGGTAAACCCATAGAGGAACCCATGTGGATTCCAGTTCAGGTTGTAGGGTTTTGGAGGTCTGTCTAAATGACTGACCTCCTTGAGGGCAGTGCCATATCAGGGCATAATTTTTTGTCTCTGCTGTAGGCAGTTTTGATACTCAGCAACAACAATAACTAGATCAGATTTGTTGAGTTAGACCTAAATCATAGGGTCTATTTGTAGTCTATATCCCTGCTATCTCAGTTTCACCTATCCTGATGCCATTGTGCCAGTATTGAACACTGATAAGAAAGGCTGGCTGGTAAGATTCCTTCTGTTTTTGTGGTAGTCTTGTGCCTCTTCCATCGTTGTTCTTAATTAACATGCAATACAAAGATCATCAAGGTTTATGAAGCCTGTCTTTGTATCTTTTCTCTAGATTTCTTTGTTCCTAGTCTTACAGTTGGTTCCAGGGCTCAAACAAACCAGCTGAATTATTTATGACCCTGCAAGTATGTATTCTTGGTTCTGGTCACTTCTCTTTTAACAAAAAGTAGATGACAAGGAACATTATCTAAAGATCTGACCACTGTCTCTCTGTCAATGTCAATGTCAATCTGACCATTGTCTCTAGCCATTACCCTTCAGCGCCATACATAAATGGACTCTAGATCAGTATGCTTCCATTTTTAGTTTGCCATTACTGAGTCAAACCATCTCCTATCCAAGGGTGACCTATTTCCTCCTCAATTCTTTGGTCATAAGGGACACCCCCATCTGGCCATAAGTGTGAGCTAGGGGAAAGTGAATACATTCTGATTTTCAATCCTGGGCATATCACTTCTGTCTTAAGATGGATTGCTACTGGGCAGTAGATTTGGTGAGTTTAACAGAATCTAAGCCATGGAAGATTTCTAGCTGCATACCCACCTGATGACCCATAGTCAGGTGCTTTCCCTCTCCCAAAACTCAGGAGCAATCCAGTAGCTGTTTTTGACTAGGTATAATTCAAATGACTTCCATCTGTTATAGGGCCCTTTCTTGCTCTTAGACTCACTAAAAGCTGGCAGCCTTCTATATCATTCAGAAAAAAATGTGTTGAATCTACTTTCCCAAGTGTGGAATTGCCATTATAATCTTGCTTCTATAATTTAGCACTCATTATACTAATTATGCACCAACACCTTTGCTTTTAATAATTAAGCACCTGACTACCCTCTAATATTTTGGGAACTTTTCATCTCCTTTGCTATCTGGAACCCCAGTTCTGTAACAGCATCATCTACTCTCAGCTCTGACTTGCAGAGAAAACCCAACACCAAATTTCTCTGTGATGCTGTTGCCTCTTTCTCTAGTACAGTGCCTACTACTTTGAAAGATACCTTGTCTTCAGACCACTCTCAACATCCAGGGAACATAGTCAGTTGATGAGTGTTCAGAACTTACTTAAAATATCCACCCCCTTCTCTGAATCCTTTGATCTTTTCTTTCTCTGTTTACCAAGATACTTCTATTTCTACATAACCCTCATCATATTCTCCTGGTTTTCAAAGATCATTCTAGTAACATGTAAGAAGTTTCTTGGGGGGGGGGGGTCAGGGGTCTTACCATAGTGTTAATACCTGTAACAAGTAGAGTAAGCCCATATCAATAAACTTCTCCTGCTATACGTTTATATTCTGCTCCCTCATGATCCAACACTTCAGAATCCAGTCCACTACATACTCTCCAGGCTCTTGTTGGTACATATTGGTTAGTTCTTACTAACCAGTTGGTTAGTTCCTACAATTCCTTTGAAGTATAGTTCCTTTTCTCTCTTAGTAGGTCTGGCATTTCCCTAGCAAGACTGTAAGGTCAATTAACTCTAATGATGTCCTGGGTGGGGAGTGGAAATAGATCGGGTATAGGGTTCTTATCTCTTGCAAGGCAGAGTCTCTAGAAACATTTCCGTTAAGGAAGGGAGTTCTTTAAAAGAAAGTAGTGGGGGTTGGGAGTGGCCTAGTGGCTCAGGTGGTTAGGCATCCAGTGCTTGGTTTCCACTCAGGTCATGATCGCATGGGTTGTGGGGTCAAGCCCTGAGTTAGGCTGTGTGCTCAGCATGGAGTCTACTTGAAAGATTCTCTCCTGCTGCCCCTCCCCAAACTCACTCATGTTCTCTTTCTCTCTCTTTCAAAAAAATAAATAAATCTTAAAAAAAAAAAAAAAAAGTGCTAGACACTCCTGCCCACCTGGATAGGTCACAAGGATATGGGAACTTAAGGTTTTCCAGTGTCTCCATGCCTTTCCTGAGGGTATCATTCCTTCCTAATCAGGGCCTTAATCTTTGTGTGGCCAACTTGATGAAGTTGAGAATTCAACATCCTCCGGGGCTTTGCTATCCTTATAATTAAGTTCCTGCCCTTCAATTTCTTCTGCTCCCTAGCTGCAGAAGATGAGACTCTTTGTGTTGCCAAAAGAGACCTCTTGCTTTCAGATTTAGCTTTAATTTCACATCCTCAGCCTTTCATTTTCTTTCTCCAGTAGGTCCACTGACCCAGCAACAGCCAACCAATTCCACAGTCCTACAATAAAGACTTCCTTTGAACTTCTCAAATGATTGTGGTATTGCTCCCACCAATGCATTCTCTTCCACTTGTTTCCCACCAAGATCACTACAGGGATGATCACCATCTACCAGCTGTGTTGATCTTTTTATTGCCAGTTAGCAATTAGATGATCAACCTCAAAAATCTAATTTTAGAGTCCCCTTCTTTGGACTACTTCAGATTATCAATTATCTTGGGGTAAATTTTCAAGGATTAAACTCTGAGATAGAGATTTATATGCAGGAAATTATTAGAAGTACCCTAGTAATCATCACCTATAGGAAGATGAGGGACATATAATTAGGCAGAAAGAGAAATTAAACTGTGAAACAGTCATAGCACAAAAGTCTCAGTTTCCCTTCAGGGAAATCTGGAGCTGTGCCTGCCTTTGGAAATGTTCAACCCTGCAGAAAGGTAGCTGGGCCTCTACATTCTTCCATATAGAATGGCATCTATATTTCAGCCACAGAATGCAGGCTTAACATGGGGTACATGGTGACATTGGATGTGACAGTTTTATTTGGCTGAAGGTAATTTTTGGAAAGCTTCTCATTTGAGAGTGGTCATCTGCCAACATTCTCAGCAGCTCAGGGATGTGTGCCTGGGTGGATGATCTGTGTGGTACATCATAGCTTCCATTCCAATATTCCAACATTCTTATTTAGATTATTCATTATGTTGTACTATATATTGTCTCTTTCTTGTACAGAAACACACACACACACACACACACACACACATACTGGCTTTGACTATGACCTAAACACACCATAAAACTGACTAAGTGTATCTCTGACCACCTGCTTCTACATCTCTATCCTCTCAATTTCAGAGATTATTTTATTCTGGTAGGTTCCTGATACTTCCTGCTAGCACGATCTTAATTTCTGGCATAATTATAAAGGCTTAGCTTTATATGATCTTAGATTTTAAGACTTAGAGGATATTTGAGTAAACACATGAACTATTATATTAGAATTTTACAATGACATTTTTATAAACACTCTTTTATCCCTTCATGATTTCTCATTCCAAAATTAGAAAAATGGAGTGTTTGTATAGAATCAAGAAAAATATTAAAGTTGAAAACAAGAATATTTAGTACATAAAAGATTTGGGCTCATCAGAATTTCGGAGCCTCAAAGTGTATGTGCCTTCAAAGAGTTACAACAAACCCTTCCTTTTTTATTAAAGACATTTGCTTGAACAGAAGACATTGTTTTTAACAGTTCACAAGCTTCTGCTGTTTTTATACTATCTGAAGGCTGTATCATCTTTTAATGTCAATGCAGTTGGTTGCCATAGAAATTATAATGATGTCACTCACTATTTAAGTCTAGAAATAAACAGCAGGAACAGATGGGCATTTAAGAATGAAGGGCAGAGTTTTAATGCAAATGGTCTTGAAAACAAAAAAAGGCAGGTTAAAAATCACATGCAAAAAATAAGCCTACCTTGTGTAACATTAAAAATTAGGAATGTGTCTCCATAGTTAGCTATCCAGGTTGCTGGATTGGAATCAGGGGCTTAAAAGAAGAAGGAACAGGAAAGGCATTCAAGCAACGACTGAAACAGAATCCTATGTAAACAGGGTTGAGTCTGGATCATAGTCACAACATGAACACCCCAGTAATCTCTAGCAGGGTGGGACTGAGTCAGACTGCAGAGAAATGTGAACGTAGTCTCACAGTTGTTAGGGAAGATATGATGACAGCTTAAAAAAAAAAAAAAAAAGAGAAAAAACAAACAAAAACAGCAATAATATAATAGTATGTGTGAGAACACATAGAAACATATTTGGCATTCATAGGCAGGAAACCAAAGTTACATGTATCTAGGTCTAAAATACAGCTAGAATTGCTTTAAAAATGCATCTTTCCATATTGCTACACCATTTACTTAGAAAAGAGGTACAGCTATGTCCATTATTCTATTCTCTATCAAAAAATTCTCACACTGACAAATAATATTCACAAAATATGCAAAATATAACATTTGAAGTATTCTGGGCACCAGTGTATAGGGGGTCACACTAAAATCAAACTGGGTAACTCAGCAAAAGGGGAAAAATAATACATGTTTAAGGCAATTGAAATAGGATTCACATGCATAGACTTTTTTAAAGGTACGTTGTTTTTAAAATATCGATATCGATTAAGGATTGCAAAAAGTCTAATAATCTTTCATCTGCAAATCTTTGTCCTGTTTAATTCTGTTGATCTGGCTAAAAAAACTTATTCAATGGTCACTAATTATATAACTAGAAAATAGTAACGGAAAAAGAAAACTGTTAAAGAGACACACTGTCTTAATTCAAAGCGGAAATTTCTACAAAAAAAGCAATATAAAAGTTACTTGGAAGACTAAAAACTATTTTACCCTGCACTGATTGTCATCATCTGATCTTTTTAAGTTTGTACTGATGCCTTTTAATCATAAACTGTCTTGAGTCCTGAGCTTGTGGAAATAGGCATCCCTTACAGGGAACCATGGAGTGGTGGTGAGAGGCATCCTTAGAGTAAATCCGAACACTGTTGTAACTTTGTTGTTGGTGGTATGTGCATATTACCCCTTCCATTTATTCTTAACCCGCATTATTGTGTTTGTGTTAAGGAGTGACACACTCATGCAGCCAGGCTGCCACATTGAGGCACTGGTGTCTTAGAATAAAAGCTCAGGAATATGTATTCTCAAAATGATTTGGGTATTTTGAGTTCACCTCTCCTTAATGATTTCAAAATATTTTTGTTTTACAAAATTTAAACAAATGTTGAAGATTTTTTACAGACTGAATATTTGTGTTCCTCCCAAATCCACATGTTGAAACCCTATCCCCCAATGTGATGGTATTAACAGATGGGCCTTTACTAGAAAATGACCAGGATTAGATGAAATGATGAGGGCTGAGTCCTCATGAGTGGCATTAGTGGTAAAACAATGGCAAAACAAAAATTGGAATAAAAAGACAGTATTCACCTCCTGATATGTTAAATGTCTTCTCGTGTCTCTTCTGTGAAACTAAAAGGTGCAATCAGATTAATAATTTTTATTTGTTTTTTCCTGGATTATTGACCTGATGAGATACAATTAAGGATAATTTTCACATTGTCAAAAGACATAAAGTAGTTTATAGGTGGCTAGTATACATTCCAGAAGCTATTATAATGTAGCCACTGAGCATCTAGTGTCTAATTTTGCTGATAATACAATCAGATTGAATGTTGGTAAGTTGTTAGACAATGATATTCAAAATACTGGAATAGATTTTTAAAATTATGACAGCTTAGTTTTCTCTTTTGAGCGTTTGCCAAAGAGAGAAGATAACCATCTGGAGAGGTACAAGTAACATTCAACCTTACTTTTTTCCCAAAAAGGAGATCAGGTTTAATATCTTGCTGATTTTCAATGTCATCCATAAACTGGCCTCACCCTACCAACATAAATCATTTTTATTTTTAAATTCAACAACACGGTTGTTGATTGATTTATAATTTTTAAAATCAATCAGCTTAAGTTGTTTTGCATAGTTTTTTATACTTATTTGACACTTTATTAGGTATTTACTTCTTTTTCTCCATCTTTGAAATAAGAATTTTCTTCCACCATTTAAAATCTCTCCTTCTGTCCAGCCTGTCCTTTACTTCCAGCCTACTCTTAGTGGAAAGGCTGGATTATGATTATATTTTCCACTTCCCAATTTCTCATTTACTCTTCCTCCATTTACATTTCTGATAATGGCCTGTCATAAATACTACACTTCACTAGATCTCTAATGATTGTTCTGAGGATAGGTCTATAAGATACATCATAGACCATAATCTACTTTATGTTTTTTTTCTGTGACATTACTCTGTATGTCCTACATTTTGAAATTCACTTTCCTTGGGTTCTAAGCAAAAAAATTAATTTTCCTTCAACCCCTTTTTTCACTACTTTTCAGTCTTTTTTTAATGCTCTTTTTCCTGGCCTTCCCAGAAAATGATTGTTTTTTCACATTCCATCCTTAGAGATGACCATACAGACCCACCCACTTCTTACCCTTCTAAATCTTGCTTGTCCTTGTCACTTACATCATTGTGTTCAGATAACCAAGAGTCTGATGACACCAGGTCATTCTCTTGAGCATCTATGTCAGGGAGTTTCACTTAGGTGTCACGTATATACATCTGTAATTATACAGACTAACAATCAGCTCTCATACTCCCTTTGGCACCCCATACACCATATTCTGTCCTCCTTCCTGCATCAATCGTTTGGTCAATCATACCTGAAATCCAGGAATCACTCAACATTCCCATGCTCTAGTGGATGGGGTATCTTTCCCTTTCCTTCACTGCTCCTCATCCCATTGTTCAAAAAGTACTGCAACTGGGGTGCCTGGGTGCCTCAGGGGGTTATGCCTTTACCTTTGGCTGGGGTAATGATCTCAGGGGCATTGGGCTCTCTGCTCAGCAGAAACCCTGCTTCCCCCCTCTCTCTGCCTACCTGTCTGCCTACTTATGATCTCTCTTTTTGTCAAATAAATAAACAAATAAAATCTTAAAAAAAAAAAAAGCACCACAATAGTATTTTTAAAATTTATCTTCATGTTATTTCTTCTTCTCCATTCCATCATTCATATTTCTCATTTTCTATGTCCATATTGTTTATATTTCCTTATAATCAGTTTGACCTCATTCAATCTAATTACTAAAACCTTAAAGTGTCATAAAAGACACTTTCCAGTTTCACTTCACGCTACTTAAATTTGTTTTATTACATCATGTCCTTTCAGATCTTCTTGTCTTTGCACATGTTTTTTCCCCAGAACAGGTCAGTTGCTACACATCACTGATCTCTGCTAACATGTATACCTAGGGAATCTTGCTTATTCTACAGGACTCACATAAACATTCTTCTGAAGGAAAATTCCAATTTACCTACTATACAATATGACCAGATCACATGTTCCTCTCTTTGCCCACTTACATATGTACTATTATTTTTGTGATATTCAGATCTATTCATTTATTTTTCCATGAGCTTCATGAAGGCAAGTGTTGTGCACCCTACATTTGTGTCCCAAATTGAAGGACTTGCAAACATTGTGAATAAGGAATAAATTCTGAGTGAAACTCAGAAATTATGGACAATTAAATTAAATATGTGTTTAATTGTATGATTTGTGTCTGTTCATCTTACTCAAACTTTTTTTATTTTTTTAAAATTTTATTTATTTATTTGACAGACAGAGATCACAAGTAGGCAGAGAGACAGGGAGAGGGAGAGAAGGAAGGAGGCTCCCCGCTGAGCAGAGAGCCCAATGTGGGGCTCGATCCCAGGACCCTGAGACCACGACCCGAGCCGAAGGCAGAGGCTTTAACCCACTGAGCCACCAGGCGCCCCTCAAAGTTCTTTTAAATGGGCTAGAAATACATGTGTAAACACATGGTAGATAAACTTAAAGCCTAAGCACTGCATTTAATCTACTACCAAGATAATTACACCTCTTAGTTGCCTCCTACACCAATCTGCCACTCACACATGTTTTCACTTATCTTTCGAACTTGAGTGTTCTCTTTTCTCCTTTCTCTTTTTCATCTCATATCCTCTATACTCTCCACCTGTACAAATTTTTAGCTGCATGTAAAAAGAAAATCTGTCTTTGAATCATCTATGGATTCACAACATAGGAGACTGTAGGCAATGATTTAGATTTATTAATCTATGGAGTAAGATATGAGATGGGATAGCATCCAAGGTTAAGTGATTTGCCTAAGAAACTTCAGTGTGTTAAAATGTTCATGGGATATACAAATCATTAATTTTTTAGGAAAAGTGTACAATAGAAGTAAGAAATGTAGTATCCAAACAGAATGTAAGATCATGGGAATTTGGAATCTTGAGAAGGGAATGGCCAAAAGATTTATTGAATAGTCATTATCCATTATATTTTTCTATGAGTAGCCTTATCTCAAAAACTGAATAGAATCAAATATTTAAGAGCGACAGACATCTAAAACTAAGTCTGAGGTATTCAAGTATGGTAATTGTTCCCAGGAGAGTAAGTATAGCCTTTGATACAGGAACCAATTTTACCTACCCTGTAATATGTGCTGAGGCATTTGGGGATAGACATCACTAAAATCAGGCACAGAGACCCTGTATACAACACTAGTTACTGTAAACTGTCTTTCAGAGAATAACCAACTGTTTGGATCTGTTCCTTCCTACAGCCTACTTTCATAGCTATATACATTATAAAAATCATCATGTTAAGTATTTTCTTAGTTGGGAAATTGGATTGGATGGCTTCCAAAATGCGTTGATGGAAAAGAGATATTAACATTCTTGGTCAGAATTGAATAGCTGAGAAACAAAAAGGTATGCAAATTAATCAGTTTATTGACAAATTAAATAATGTTCAATTAGATTTTTTTCAGGTTAAAAAGTTGTAAGAGCAGATTTGAATATCAAATGTAATAGACCAGTATTAATAAATATTAACACACACATGCACACATACACACACACGAACCATGAAAGAAAACAGATAACAAAAAACAGGAAGAGCAGAAATCAGTTGCACACATAGATATTTATTAGATGGGTCAACAAAGCCAAGAGTTAGTTCTTTCAAAAGGGAAACACACTGCTAATCGTCTGGTGGTATTGACCAAGAAACAAAAAAGATATGACACAAATAATGAATAGAATTATTTGAAAAGTTGAAATAACTATGTAACTTATATAATTAGCAACATGATTCAGTTAAATTATGAATACTTTCAGGAAACATTGAATATTTAAAATAAATGGGCAAATTACTAGAAACAATATACTGTGTCAATGACTATTAGCTAATCTTCCTAATTAATCTCTTTTTCTTGACAAACAACTAGACCAGATATGAGTATGGAAGGGCTATGTGACTGAGTCCCAGTAAATTTAACACAATAAAAATATTTCATTTCCAATTTAATCTCATAAAGTTTCTATGCTCAATCTTTTATAGTCTCAACATTCCAGCTTCATGCACTGTAGGAAAAGGGGCCTGGGTCTGTGAAGTCACTGAGTAGAAAACAAACACCTCACAACAAATGATGTCCACTCACAATTTTACACAAAAATGAAATTAATTTGCAATTTATTAATATATTGAGATTTTGATATTTAATTCTTAAATAGCTGTGACAAATTAACTAATGCACTACAATAAATTTTAATTACTACCACTACCAAAACTATTTGTAAAATAAATAGTAAGCCTGAACAGAGCAATAGGAAATAAATTGCATGAGAAAAAAATATTTCAAATTTTCTTTTCTTTACTATTGAATTTCACTGAACACCCAGGAAAAAAAAAAATTCTAATAGTACATGAAAACTTAGAATAAAATACATGTTATACTTTCCAACTCATTTTATGAGGACGGTAAAACTTTGACAAGAAAAAATTCAGTAAGAGCACTATCAACTAGGAAAATTAAAGTCTAATATCTTTCATGAACATAAATTTATACATTTAAAAACAAATATACTTTATTAGTAAACTAAAAATAGAAGTCAACTTAGTGAAACTAACAATGATATCTACCAAAAAATTGCAATCACCATCATGCTTAATAATGAGCTATTAAATGAGGTGATGGCATATTAATTAACTTAATTGTGGTTATTTTCACAACATAGACATATATTGAGTCATCATTTTGTACTCAATCAATAAATAAATCAATACTTTCTCTCTGAAATTGAGAAGGTAAAGAGATTCACTATGATTACATTTTTTTTCAACACTAAGCCAGAATTTTAATGCAAAAGGAAAGAAAAAGGTATATACCTATAATCATTATGGAAAAAGGAGATATAATTTTGCATGTAAAGAATTCAGAAAGGCAAAAGATGAACTTTGAAGAATTACTAAGAGCTTATCAAGGTTTACCAACACAAATCAATACAGCTAATATTTCATTTTCACATACAAACTAAAACAGAAAAAGAGTCATTAAATGAATAAAACAGCATATAACAAAGTAAATGTTAAGGAATAAATATAAAAAATATATTCAAGGCATGTATAAAAAATTTATAACACTGTTTCAGTTTATTTTATTCAAAAGACCTAATATTTCATTGAAAGATATTAAAGAACCCTGAATAAATGTAGCTTACATCGTACTCATAGATGATTATGTCTCAGTGTTGTAAAATTTGTCAACTATCTCTATATTGTTTTACATATTTTATACTCAAAATCCCAATAGGATTTTTGAAATCTCCACAAATTGATTTTAAGATTCATAAGAAAAATAAAATGACCTTATGTACTCAAGATAAGAACAAATAAGGTAGGAAGCCTTTTATTATCAAGAATACTGATAGAGGTATAGTAAGTCAGTAACTCTAGTAGTGGTGCATGTCTAGCAAATAGAGAAATGGATCTAAAATATAAATATAATTTATATGTAATGATATTTGAGGAGTCATTTACAACAAGTTAGATCTTTAATAAAGTGGAAAACACTGTATTGGAAATACATTGGAATTGGAAAATAAGGTATTAGTGTATAAACAATGAAATATGGCTGATTACCTCCATTATATTAAAATATTAAGTGTAGATAGGTTATAAAACTAAGTGAAAAGGCAAATTAAATAAATGGGTAAATTAATATAAAGTGAAACTTTGAAAATATAAGCCTTGAGAATATTTTTATGACCACAGAGTGTAAACAGATTTTTAACCAAGGTATAAATCATGTGAACCATTAAAGAAAATAGAATAGTGAAAACCAAGAAGTTGTACCTATTGAAAGACATCTTTAAGAACATGAGAAAATAAGCTGCAATATGTAGGTTTATAATTCTGATAGGCTTCAAAGGACTTGTATACGGAAAACACACACACACAAAAAAACTCTTTTAAATTGAGGATAAAAATAGACATTGCAAAAATGAAGGAAGAAGAAGAAGGAGAAATAGTTTGCTAAAATATTTATTCAAATTGTCAATAAGTACATTAAAATATGCTTAAATTCATAGTTAATAACAACTAGCCATTAGAAACTATGCCTATGAGAATGTCTAAAACCTGGACCACTTTCTTAACCCATACACCAAAATAAATTCAAAATGGAAAAAAGACTTAAATGTGAGACAGGAAACCAGAATCAATCCTAAAGGAGAGCACGTAGCAACTTTGACCTCTGCCATAGCAACTTTTTTACTAGACACATCTCCAGAGGCCAGGAAAACAAAACCAAAAATGAACTATTGGTACTTTATCAAGATAAAGAGCTTATTCACAGTGAAGGAAACAATTGATCAAATAAAAAGGTAACCTTTGGAATGGGTGATGGGTACTAAGGAGGGCATTTACTGTGATGAGCACTGGGTGTTATATGTAAGTGATGAATCACTGGATTCTACTCCTAACACACACACACACACACACACACACACACACACACAGTACACTTATGTTGATGAGCACTGAGAAAAGTTTAGGATTGTTAAATCATACTATAAATTTGACGTTTACATAACACTGTATGTTAATTATATGTGAATTAAAATAGACATAAAAACTAATAAATCTAGTAATTGCTACATAAAAAATCCGTAAAATTTCAGAAGTACATTAATGCTACCATGGAGACAAAGAGAAAAGATAAAAAGAAAAAATAAACAGAAAAGAAAAAACAAGTGAAAGAAAACATTAAAAACAAGTAAAAACAAAATGAATATGCCTATAAAACTCTTATATAAGTAAATGTACACAGAGTGAATGTATCTGGTTAAATTTTAAAAATAGAATAAAATATTTGTAATATTACAGACATATATAACACAAAGTTACTCAGAATGATGGAAATGAAGTGTTTGGCCAAATATATGACAAATGCATGGAAAGAAAACAGAGCAAAGTTTGATTTCAAAGGAAAAGCAATAGATAAGAAAAAGGAAAAAAAGAATTCTAAAATATAATAATCATGACTTTATGGTAACCAAAAACTATCACATGAAAATTCAAACCCTATATGAAACAAATGGAAAAGCAGAGCAAAATACAAGTGAAATAATGGATCAAATGGATAAAGATTTTTAAAGTGTATAGAGAAACAATAATCAAAATGATAAGTCTGATCTACTAGATTAATTTAAACCTGTATGATGTGAAAACAGAAACTATTATTCTTTTTAAGAGTGCATGGAAATACTGTAAATTTTACCCATAAATTAGGACAAATAGAAAATGTCAACATTTACAGAATGTAAAATTACATTTCCTTATGAAAAATGGAAAAAATATGCTTAATAGTGAAAAGAAAACAACAACAAAAACAAGAAAATTTAAGAAAAAAAAGCAATTGAATTAAGAGAAAAATGTAAACACAAACTGCAGAAAACAGATAATAACTGCGATGACCATGTTAATTTCCCCCAATTCCTGGTTACAAAAAAAGATAGCTAAAGATAGTTGTTTGGCTAAAAATAGCTGGAGATATATTTAAAGATTTAAAGACATAGTCCTAAAAAAGAAAAGGAAGATTTTGCATATTGAATGAAAATGATAGAAAATAATAATAAAATTAATATAAGGAAAACAGAAGAAATAATGTAATAAAAATAAAATTAATAAATTAGAAAAATAACAAAATGCTAAAATGTATATTTTTACAAAGAACCATGTAAATCTTCATTAAAAATATAACACACATATGCCATTAGCTAATATTTAAGAAAAAATACTCCAAATGCACCAAACTGAAACATAACCAACAAAAAAAAGTAAACAGTTAAGAGATGATAATTTGCAAGAAAATTGCCATGTGAAAAGGATAGTAAATTCTCAATGCAATGCATGATCTCTCTCCCTCACAAACAGCCTCACACCCACACATCCATAACACAAGTTACAGATATTTCAAAAGATATTTCACAAAAGATAATTCCAATTATCCATTTAAAGTGCACTATGGAATCTTCTATTAAAGGTGTAGCCTTGTATGAGCAGCTTTAGTATCAGTAGGCAGCTTGATGAGACATCTTGGTAATTCATTCACACATGAGTCCTGTGTTAGAGCAGTGGTTCTTGGCAACGTTTACATGTGAGAATCACCTAAAAAGCTGTATAATAAACAAACAGGAAAATAGTTGTTAGGCTGTGGCCCTCAAACCTAAGATAATAATAAAATTATGGAGTAGTTTCCGGACAACAACAATTTTGAAAAATATTTTTCTAAGTTGGAGAACCAGACTTAGGCATATGTATCAGGTATGAATTGTGCATAAACATAAAATATTTTTGTTTTTGTTAATAAATGATATCAACATCATGTGCTAGGACCATATGGCTTGATAGTTGTGGGGAAATTTTTATGTTACCAATTAACATATCTCATCCTTTGTGGTAAATTTACTTTATCTGGTGGTTTTGTAATATAATTCAATTACAAAAATTTTAGTCACTGTATCGTTTCTGATCTCAGTATTAGAGTTCCCTCGCTTCCTTGGGATATTTCCCTTCCTCTTACTTCTGGTCCCACTTTTTTAGGCACAAGGTTTACCTGAGTCTAGCATTCAACTGTGGGAGGCAGGAGGGAAGAGGATGGTGGGTAGTGAGTTGTTATGAAGGTTACTAACTACCAGCAGTTGCTGATGAGTTTGTGTCTGTCCTGAGACTATGTGCTGGTACACCGCTGTGCTCCTGCATCCGTAGCTCCCTGACACCCCTCTCGGAGCTCTGTCCGTATTCCTGTACCAGTTGCCTGCTGCAGCCTTTTCCTCCCCTCACCCCATGGCACCAAGGCTGTGCTATGGGCAGCTGGGAAGGGTGCTGGCAAGCAGGCTGGAGTTGTGCCAACTTCAGGTACATGCCAGAACCCTATCCATGCAAGCAGTGAATGCACACCCCCTGACATCTCTCACCCTGGCCTTGGCTCTCCTCCACTGCATGTTATAAAATTCTGGCAGTTCTCTAGACCAAGTTTCAGATGGATGACTAAAACGGTCTCTGTTTTAATGGGTACCTACGGGATCTTGAAGCTCTGCGATAGAAACCAAACCATACTGAGGAATGAAGAAGGACATTGTTAAAATCTGGAACTATTGTCTCCCACCAAGAAGATACCTCCTTCATCTAATGCCATCTTTATAAAGCCCTGAGGCAGGGGGGCAGAGGTGTTGCCACGCGGACTGCATTGCAAGTCCTGCAGCTGGTTTCTGTTACTGAAGTGGCTTTGTTGGAATTTAGAAGCTAAATTGTGTCAGTTTGCTCCAGAGCAAGTCATCTCAGTCAAAAACAAGGTTAGTCATAAAACAAATAAAAAACTAAGTTTTGATGTTGGAAGTTTTTCACAAACATATATAATTTATATTACCCCACTACCCATGAATCTTAATCTTTTAACAAGGTTATTCTAAGAGCATGCTTAACATTTATCCACTAAAAATGCTCTAAACGTATTTATGAGGACTGTAAGTAAGCACACACTACTCTCATTAAAGTTTATCCTGTAAGTTTGTCTAAAGAAATTTGACAAAAGGAAAAAAAAATGTAGGCATATATTTTGAAAAGAAAAAAGAAATGTTAATATCAACAGGTGATAGAGCTGTGGAAAATTCAATGATAATTTAATAATAAAATTCTATAGGCACAATATTAAAATTCAGCTAAATGGCTGGTTACAATATAGGTATGGATACCGAACCACATAAAAACAGCAGCTAGTTAGATAATACAATGTGAGAGTAGATAGCAATTTCAGTAGCCAAATAAATGAAAATTCAGAAAACAACTTCAGCAAATTCATTAATAAAAACTATAAAAGGTCAATATGAAAAAAAAAAAGTTTGTTTCTAAGGAGCGACACAAAGGAGAACTTCATAAATGGAAGCCCAAACTTACCTTGGATAGGAAGACACGATGTAATAAAGTTGTCAAGTCTCATCCAGTTAGTATAAAATTCAAAGAAATCCCAACAAAATGTCAAAGGAATATGTTGAAACTTGACTAAATTTTCCTAAATTTCATATTGGAGAACAAATATTCAGAGTGACTAAAAAATTGAACAAAAATTAACCATTCAAATGTATAGTAGTAAAATATCTATATTTATGTCTATTTTGGGGGTCCGTTATCAAAGGAATGAGACTGAGACAAAGTGAAAGTTATGTGAAGCTTTATTCTATGCCAAGCATTAGAAGTTAGACTGACTGGCCAGGGCCGCCTCGGAAGAGAACGACCCCCTCCCGATCTCACAAGCTGGTTTTATAGGGCATAACCGCAGACCCAAGGTACGTGGTTTCTATTGTTAAGGCTTTTACTCCCGGAATCGATACCCGGAACCATACCAGGAACTACGGGGGAGTTTATTCCTGGAATGAAGTCCGTGGATGTAAACAACAATATGGCTACCTAGGCAATATGGAGTTGCTCTGGCTAAGCAGGCCCTAATAGTTAAACAGTTTTAACATTAAATTGGCCCTAAAATCTATCTATATATCATGACAGGAATACACAAATCAATGGGAAATATTAGAGCCTTTTGTCAAATGATAAATGCAGTCCTTTATATTAGTATGGAAATGATTAATTATATAATGAACTTTTTTCTAACAATTGTGTAGTCATTTCAAATAAAAAAAAGTTTACATTTTCCATTACACAACCAAGATAAAAGACAGGTAGAATCAATACTTATGTTTTTAAAAAGAATTTACTGTAAAAGTACTACAAAAATTATGAAGATCTTTAAATATGGCATATAAGACTAGAGAAGGCTTTTACTTACATGATCGAAATTTAGCAATCAAAATGAAAATGACAGATAAATATACTAATTTATATTTTTAAGTATTAGCAAGGTTAATTTTTCCTGTAAATAAACTCAATAAAAAAGTACATTTGCAATAAATGATAAAGGAGTAAAGCCTGCAAAATACATGTTCTTTTGATAAATAAAGAAAATATTAACAGATCAAATGGTGAAAGTTCTGAAAAGGCAGAACAGAAAAAAAGAAAGAAATTTGAATTACATGACCTCTAGCATAACAAAATACATATATGTAACAATCAACACTATGTAATTTTCAGAACTCGGGTTGGCAGTTAGGATAAATTAATCAATACAAATCTTTGCTAATTTGTGTGAAACTCTTGTTGCACATTATTATTAGGAGCACAAATTGACACAAACTACCAAGAAACTTTGTTATTTTTTGTTTTGTTTTAAAGATTTTTTATAATTTATTCACTTGATAGAGAGAGAAAGAGCACAAAGCAGGAGGAGCAGCAGACAGAGGGAGAGGGAGAAGCAGGCTCCCCGCCAAGCAGGGAGCTCAATGCAGGGTTGATCCCAGGACCCCAGAATCATGACCTGAGCTAAAGGCAGTCACTTAACTGACTAAGCCATCCAGGCACCCCTACCAAGAAACTTTGTACCCATTTTTATCAACATGGAAAATCCTATCTTTAATCTATCAGTTCTATTTTGAGAAGTGTATGTACCTATATGCAGATATACTCACATGCAGAATTATTGATATATAAAATACTTTGTAGACTGTTTTTAGTAGGGGGAAAAATATTTAGAGCAACAAAACACCCACAGTTATATACCTGGAGATCCTGTCTCTGGAAAAGAGAAGATAGTATAAATTTAATATAGAAGAGTTTATTTCATGTTAAGGTTACACTAATCACTAATTCTGCCTTTATCACAGAAATTTTCTCATGCCTCAATTTATTTTATTTAATTCCAATTCACTGCTAGTTTTTTGTTTGTTTGTTTGTTTGTTTCTTTTGACAGAGAGAGAGAGATCACAAGTAGGCCAAGAAGCAGGCAGAGAGAGAGGGGGAAGCAGGCTCCCTGCTGAGCAGAGAGCCCCATGCAGAGCTCCATCCCAGGACCCTGAGACCATGACCTGAGCCGAAGGCAGAGGCTTAACCCACTGAGCCAAGCAAGGGCCCCCCATTTCACTGCTAGTTCCAAAGATGCATTTTTGTTGGTCCTATCAGAATTTTTTTATGGCAAAAAAAAAAAAAAAATCATCCAGGAGTAGTCATAGCAATTATGCACAAAGTTATCTCCTGGTTTTTACTCTGCTTTTTTAAATCCCACTGTCTAGATGATGAATGAGGGAAATAGCCCTTAGGACATGATGGGTAGATAATATGAAGAAGCTTCATATTATCCTTAAACTAGAGAATGAGTGTGAAGCCCATTTGTTTGTAATTTGTTATTACCACACAATAAACAGGACTCTAGTAAACTAATATAAGCTTTTACTAAGTAAGAAGATTTCTCAGTAATGTATTTCTCATATATAAATCTAAACAGTGGTATAAAATTATTTCCTACTTCAGAGGTCTAAACACACTGGATGTTAAAGATGACATGAGTTACTTTAAATGCTGCATTTCTCCAATAATGTGAAGTTCACAGATTGTCACAGCTCTTATAAAATGAGCATTTGAAAAGTTTAGAAAATTACTGATGGCTCCTCAAGACATGGTGGCATCCTAAATTTAGGCCACTATCTATCTGCCAAATGGGGTCACTAGACCATTCCCTGGCTGCTCAGAATATGCCACTGGGTCCTCTTGCCTGTTCTGTCAGTGGTGAGAATTAATACACTTTAAAGAAATGCTGAACTCCAGCTGGGTAAAACAAAGCCAGAGTCAGAGGGCAAGGGTTTAATAAATTAGAAATGCCCATCAATTTACTGGAGGAAAACTGCTAATCATGTGATTTCCTGAACATTCACTAAGGAAAACTGCTGTTTATGTATGAGGAGTGAGACTATGTCACACCTACTGAGACACATGTCCCTGAAACGCTTCATGGCCACTTTAGATTTTAGCAATTTTGGAGACAAAATGATCTGAAATGACTCTCAAATTTTATTTATTTTTTTATCTTTAAAGATTTTATTTATTCATTTGGTAGAAAGAGTGTGAGTGGGTGTTGGCGGGTGGGATTGGAGCACGGGGAGAAGAGTAAGGGGGAGGAAGAAGGATAAACAGTGTCAGCGCTGAGCACGGAGCCTTAAGGCGGCTTGATAGCAGGACCCTGAGATCATGACCTGAGTCAAAACCGTACACTGAATCAGCTAAGCCACTCAGATACCCCAATTCTCAAATTTTAAATGTGTGATAACTTTGGCCCACAGACATGGCACTGGATGTGGATTGTGGCAGAAACATTTAAAATTTCCGCAACATTATTTTTTAAGATTTTATTTATTTATTTTTCCAAGAGAGAGTGAGAGAGAGATAGAGAGAGAGAGAGAGCACAAGTGTGGGGAGGAGCAGAGGGAGAAGCAGACTTCTTGCTGAGCAGGGAGCCTGATGAGCACTTGATCCCAGGACCCTGGGATCATGACCTGAGCCGAAGGCAAACACAACTGATTGAGCCACCCAGGCACCCTAAACTTTCTGCAACAGTAGTTCTCTGCTAAGTCATAATAATTTCCAAGTTAAGGTAGATAATGTATCTGATACTCTGGCTTCCCAGTTCCTTCACTCCTTCTCCTCCAGTGACCATTACCTAATCCCTTGCTCATTATCTACCCTCGTCAATATCAATAGCCTGCTACTATAATCACAATATCAACATGACTCTCTGGACACCACCTCTATCTTTCCAGCTCACTCTTTTTACTATCCCATCTCTAATAACTCTTGGACACCACTGGAATGTTTTACCGATTGACCCAGCTACATTTGTAATGTCTAGAGCCTCTGATGTCCTTACTCCTTCATTCACACAGGTTCAATTCTATATTCCATCATTTACCTACTCCCTTGTGTACATTCTCAACTTACCTGCAACTCTCTCCTTTCATCATATGCATCTGATGAAACGCCAACATTTAATTTAACCTAAACCCACTCATACCCTGCCTGCAAACCCAGTTCCTGTACATGGCTGCCTGAAGGTTTTAATTTAAATTAATGACCATTATCATCAAGGAGACCATTCAATTCAGCAGCTATTTTATGTACTATGTCTCCTTAAATCAACAAGACCTCCTTCTAATCTGCCCGTTAACCGGTATCCTGCTCCCTCCCCCACTGAGAAAAGTAAAGACATGAGAAGAGAAATTCTTTATCTCCTGAGTATATGAATCTCCTTGCATGGGAAACACATACTCTGCCTCCTGGATGAATAGTTACTGCCATTATCGAAGGCCAACTCTTTCACCTCCATATTAAATCGTTTCCCCTCCCCCTATGAAAGGAAATCCACTGGGTGATTCATGTCAGCTTTATGTTCTAGCAGAAATTTAAAAGAGTGGTTGTAAACATAGAAATGTATAATTTCAATCTTATAAAAAATCACTTTTAATACCACCTTCACTGCCTGCCTCATCTTTCTTCACCATCCATCACAAAGTTCCTTAAAGGGGTTGTCAGTGGATGTTGGTTTACGTGTCGGTCTGGTCTCTGCTTCCTCTCCCCCATTCTCTTATGAACCCTAATCTGCATTTTTACCATGGTGCCCAGACTGTATGTGTAGGATATTGTATCCACTTTGCCCAATCTTGTGGCCAATAATTGGAACTGGAAATTCTGCCATTATCAGTATCATTTGGTATCTTCAATCACTGTATCCTTGACCAAAATAATACTTCCCATAAAAGAGTTTTAAAATATTCTATTTTGTGAGGCTTTCTCTGATCTCTAAGACAAGAGGAGTCCCTTGCCACAACATGCTTCCATAAAACATGTATGTTTGTTTGTTGTTTTGTTTGTTTTCAGATCTCTTTGTATGATTTGCATACTGCATGCATTTTCTGCCATCTTCTTAAGAATAAAATGTCTGTTTATAGTACCATAATTCCAGTGCTTAACACACTTCTGGCATATAGCAGTTTCTCATTAAATACTTTGAAATGAGGAAATGAATGCATGCATATTTTATAAGATATTTCCTGTTTCTTTTCTCTGGTACTTCTGACACCCTATTAGTTTTATTCTGATAAGAGAATAGAGAGCTCCAGGAAAACTTCACACATCTTGGTTCACCCTCCTGTCTAACCATGGCATCAAATAACACAGAAATCTAAAATAATACCTAGTTACTTTGCTAATAGAGTAGGAATAAAAAGAGTAATATTGAAATAACATTCCAGGGTAGTATGTGAGTTTGTATAAGTTAGAGGTTATAAATATTTCAGACAGAACAATTTGAAATATTATCCAATATTTCTGTTTATGAAATAAATTAAAAAAAAAGAAATAAGAAATAAATCTACATTGATTAGTTAGGGTAATGCTTACAAATTTGGTGATACTTCCATCAAGAGAAAATTGACATCAAAGCATTATCATAATTTGTGATTCCAGACCTCTCTGTTCTTTCTTGAACAGCCAGGTCAAATAGAGCCTCAGAGTCTTTACACATTCGTTCCTCTAGGACTCTAGACAGAGCTCTCTGTGATTTGTGTTTTCATTTCCTTTGGTCTTTGCTCAAATTAAAATTGTGCCCTCTCCCTAACACTCCCTTGCCAACTTTATTTACTTCATAGACCTTATTATCAACTAACATACTGCATATCTGACTCATGTATTTTTTTTTTCTTTGGCGCGTCTCTCCATTAGAATGTAATCATCACATGGGCAAGCATTTCTGTTTCCTTTATTCACTGTGATATATACAGTGACTTAAAAATCATCTGGCATAGGAAAGCACTCATTATATTTTGACTGAAATTAATGAACTTATCTTTTAGTGTCATTCCTCGCAAAGCAACACAACAGAGTTACCTGCTGAGGCCACTTCTCCCATAAAATAAGCATATGCTAATTACAATAAAATTAATTATATTAAGTTCAATTAGAATTAGTTAAGGTTCATCTGCTTGAGGAGAGATGCATCCTCATCTCAAGGTATCTGTGAAATTAGAGGGCAGTAACAGGATTGAATTTCTATATTTCTAAAAGTTTTTCACCCAAGTTTGTCCAGTTTAGGTTTGTTTCCATCACCCAAAGCTTTTCCCTTTGATGCTTACCTGAACCCAACCATCAAATCAATAGAGCATTGTCTTTAATCTTTATCAAACAAAAACATAATATTCATTTCTTTCATACAGGAAAATTTCTCTTATACATGACCATTTTTTGCATTACTAGTAGAATTTACTAGATTTTAAATGACCTGGAATACATCACAGAATGCTAATGGTTGATTGCACGGTTCACGTTTTTGTTCTTAAAAAGCACCCCAACTCAAGTTCTCCTGTGGCTGGCACAGTGGCCACCCAGGGCTCTAAGATGATGTCATCTGTACCAGTGGAGGAGAAGCTCTTGAATGTCAAACTAGGAGAACTGCCAAGCTGGATGGTGATGTGAGATTTCATCCCAAAATCATTGCTAGAGTGTTTCAGAAAGGTTACTACTGGTATTACAAGTATGTCAAAGCGAAGAAACGGGGTATCGCTGTGATTTCATATGGTGCTGGCCCTTGAAGGGCTTTTCAACTGAGGTCATTCTTACAAGGAGTCATGAGCAGCTACTCAAGTACCACTGAAGAGGGCCCAGTGTGGAGGCACATTCTGCATTCTTGACCTTGACTTTTGCCTCTCATCTATGAATCGTATCATATTCTGATTGAGAATTAACACCCAATAAAAGATGACTGTTATGGCGGGTGTGGGAGGGTGTAGGGTAGGGTATAGTACTCCAACTCATTTCCCCAGCACAATTTCTAGGTCCCTGTCATGTTGTCTCATTCTCCTCTGGTCCCTCTCTCCCTGCTTCTCTCTCCTCTCCTCAACCCCAGACCCACATTTCTACTTATATATGTTAAGCAAAGTAGTTAAGGTTTTAAAAATTATTTCTCAATCAAGTAATTTATCAAGACAAATTCCTAATAAAGCCACTTCTTACCTCAAGAGAAAATCTGGTCTACATTGTATTTACTTGGGGGGAGGGGGAAATTAGCATGTAGTCATGTAATACAAAGTCAATCAATATGGGCTATTTTACTTTTTCAATTGTGCTTCCCCTTAAAATACATACACTCACTGTGCTGTAACCACCAAGAGGCAGCTGTGTGGACAGATGGCCTGTGTTGACTACTTGTAATAAACTATATTAAATGCAATTAACACATTTTCTTACTTCTAACAGGAAGTAGTTGAGTGTCATCTATTTCAGACCAAACTACCTTTTGGGTGTATACATGTATTCATAAATCTTCAGATGCCATGCGTTTTTTAAGTGAGCACTTCTGTTAGCATTTATAAAAATGTCTAGACTTCTTGATTATAATTATTGCTAGTTATAAAAAAATAGGAAGAGTATCTACACTGGTCATAATGATTTAGTCAGGATCCCTTTGAATAGTAGTTTTGCTTTAGTTATTCATATCTATTTGGAGTTATTGTTAAATAGTTTTTGAAAAAAATTAAGTTTACTAAAGAAGCAACCACATTTAATTTATATGAAACAGTTACAACAAAGAAAAAATAAATTTACTTTTTTCTAGAAAAATTTCTAGCAATAAGGTCAAGTAAAATTTACAAACATGTAAATGGGTCATGGAAATGTCAATGTGATAAAACACTGTATGTTCTAAAATAATTAGTTTTCTCATTAAATATTAGTTCATAAGGATGTGGTCCATGAGTCTAAGTTATGAATGACACGTTACTTTTTTTTTTTTAAAGATTTTATTGATTTATTTGACAGACAGAGATCACAAGTAGGCAGAGAGGCAGGCAGAGAGAGAGGAGGAAGCAGGCTCCCTGCTGAGCAGTGAGACCGATGCGGGGCTCGATCCCAGGACCCTGGGATCATGACCTGAGCCAAAGGCAGAGGCTTTAATCCACTGAGCCACCCAGGTGCCCTGACACATTACTTTTTGATCAAATATTAGAGCTTATTGAAAATTTAAAAATTCAAATAAATACAATATAACAACAAGTATTTGTTGAATATTGGCTAGATCATTAAAAAAAATAAGCATATCACCAGTGTAGCTACTATAATTATTTTTATTCTGTAAAGGAGGAACCTAAATCCAGAGAAAGAGTGAATAAATTGCCCAGGATCACAGTTGGAGTGTTTTGGACTTCAGTTCTTAGCAGTCTGAATCCAAATCATGAGCTCTTAACACCATGCTACAAAGGCTGCCAATATGAGTTCCAACTGTCTTTTAGGAGATGAGATGTAAGACTGAAACCAGCCACTAAAGAGTTGAAAAGCATTTGTTGATTACATGAAGTATAACTTTTTTCTTTGTAAAAATTGGACATTTTTCATAGTTATGCATATGAATATTCAAATATTATATATATATTACTTAAAATAAAAAGAAAAAAAATCTATAAATGTTGAATCTAAATGCTCCAGTTTGAAAATTAATGTGTAATATCAATACTTATAATTGATGTTTTATGTGGCATTTAGAGGAAAATAATACCATTTCTAAATCATTTTTAGTAAAGGTCTAAAAAATCATAATAAAAATATAACATAATTTAAAATAAGTATAATTGATTCCTTAATAATTTACATGATGAAGTGGTCTGAAAACTATTTTGGACATTATTATGGTATACAACTCCATCTTTTACAAGGTTCATACTTTTCTATCTTTGATGTTTAATATTATGTACATATTTAAAAACCAGACATCATTAAACCATCTAACTGTACATGGAAATTTGTATTACTGAAGTGACTTATTGTATATTTGTATAAATAAATATAAGCCATGTCAAGAAAAAGAATTCTCTGGAAGAGATACCATTAGCTTTGAAATAAATGTAGAAACAACAGCAACTTAAACAACTACCTATAATATCATATCATAAAGGAGGACTAAAGCATTCTGGATTACAGCACATTGTGAGCCTATTTTAAAGATTTGAATTCAGCACCTTTATAAAGAGTACCTCTTTAATAGAAATGTCAACAATATCTATATATATTTTTCATTTTCACTTACATTTATAAAATGTCAAAAAGAATATATTTTGGATTTAAGATTTCTTTGACATTTATTGGTGTGAAAAAAATGGAATGTATGTTTTGAGATCGATCATCAAGTATCAAGTTTACTGAGCATTTGATGTCACCATTGTTAGTGTTACTTTGTAGGGTAAATGAACTGAAGTAAATTATTCAAATCTCCTACCCAAAAGTTGGAACTCATCTAATGCAGCCTCAGAATTGTGATAACAATAGGGAACCTAGAAAAAGTAAGCTACATAATTCTAACCTCAGAGTGTTTATAGACTCTGTGAAAAAGACTAATGTACAAGGACAGATAGTAACTATATGGGAAAAAATACACACGAAATGTTAAGTCAGGTATAAATTACAGTTATTATAGGGATTGCAAGGAAAAATCATTGGTAACAATTTATGGTGATGGATATTAACTAGACTTACTGCAGTGATCATTTTGCATATATACAAATATTGGATTATTATGTTGTATACCTGAAATTAATATTGTGTTAATTATATCTAAATTCTATTTTTTTAATGTTTTTTCTAGACTATGTTCATGATGGTAATTTTACCCCTGCTCTTCTTGTTCTTTGCAGTAGATAATTTCTTCTCCTCTAGTGTATCTCTTAAAATCATACTGATTAATTTCAACAATCTCAGTTTCTGTCTTGGCCTTCAAAAAAACAAGGTAAATGGTATATCATCTTCCTTCTACTCTTTCCTACATATTTCTGTAAAATAAAGTTGAATTGTGTAAATATCTATTATCTTCAAAGGTCCTCAGTCAATTTCATAAACAATAAACATACAGGAACATATCAGTGCTATTAGTCTTTGTCCATGGCTCTTTTTGGGTTTAAAATGCAGGTTCATCTATCTGTCAAAAATCCAACATTTCTTAAAGAATTAAATTCATGAAGAAGTCTCTATTCATTCTCCTTAGAAATGACTGCTATCAGCCTCTTCTTGCAAAACAAAGAGTTTGTAATCCTCATATGATGTTGATGAAATTAAATAGATAAATATAGATAGACAAGTAGATATACATATAGGTATCACCATAGATTTTTTTTTACTAACTTTTTAAAAAGATTTTATTTATTTATTTGAGAGAGAGAGAATAAGAGAGAACATGAGAAGAGGGAGGGTCAGAGGGAGAAGCAGACTCCCTGTGGAGCAGTGAGCCTGATGCGGGACTCAATCCCGGGACTCCAGGATCATGACCTGAGCTGAAGGCAATCGCTTAACCAACTGAGCCACCCAGGCATCCCAGACTTTTTTTTTTACTAACTTGTATGCTTTCTGAAGCCTGAGACTATCTTATACATCATGATATAAATTACTATACCAAGCCGAACACCCCATATGTGAATATGTGCTTAATACATTGAAAAATAATGTGATGACTGCAGATATAGATATATAGATATAGATATAGATATAGATATAGATATATAGATATATAGATATAGATATGTGTATATATATATATATATTTTTTAATTGTTCACTTGAAAAGTAACATTTTCAGGATGCCTGGGTGGCTCAGTTGGTTAAGCCTCTGCCAATGGCTCAGGTCATGATACCAGAGTCCTGGGATCAAGTCCCACATTAGACTCCTTGCTCAGCAGGGACCCTGCTTCTGCCACTCTCTCTGCTGTGCTCTCTGTCTCTGACAAGTAAATAAATAAAATCTTGGAAAAAAAAAAAAAAAGTAATGTTTGCCTTTAAAACTTTGGCTGATTGTTTTAATGAAATCATCATTGTAATTTTACAAAAAAATGTTCTTTAATTTCATCATTGCTGGCTTTATAAGATCTAGATTTAATGCCTTATTTAACTTTCAGAGACTTCCCAAAATCTTTGGATTGGGTTTAGGAGATATTTATCTGAAAAAAATTTCCAAGTCAAGACAGATTAAAAGACAAAGAGTCTTACCACTTGTATTTCCTGCAAAGATCAAACTGACATAAAAACCTTAAATTCTCAAGGGGTCTTTAATGTATAATTATCATCAGCCTCAGCATTATCATCTACTAATCATATAAAATGAAACAAAGTGGTTCGTTACTTTTTTCAAATTTAAGGAAAAAATAATTAAATATTATTTTAAATTTAACTTCATTACTACAAATCTTTGGGTGATTGCTACTGTTCATGATTACATTTCTTAAATATCATTAGTTACAAATTTCATTGAGACTCCTTAACTTATGCTATACACTGAGAAGATAGTTATATATGGAATAAAAACTCATAAAGAAATGCCATTTTGAAATTCTAGGATAATGATTTAAAAAAGCTCTGGATGGTATTGTTTAGACTAACAATCAAGGGGCAACTGGGTGGCTCAGTAAATTGAGGATCTTCCTTCTGCTCAGGTCATGATTCTAGGGTCTTGGGATGGAGCCCCATGTTGGGCTCCACATTTGGTGGGGAGTCTGCTTGTCCCTCTCCTTCTGCCTCTCCCCCTTGCTTGTGTGATCTCTCTTTCTTTCTCTTTCTGTCTCTCTCAAATAAATAAAATAAATCTTTAAAAAAATAGATTAACAGTCAAAGCAATATAAGTTAATGTCTAAATGACTTCAATTTAACAAAATGTAAATATTGACAATACTTAGTATTGATTATTCTTATAGGTTAGGAAGGAAAATTTTAAGACTCTCAAGAAAATTTCAACATTGTCATATTTAGCACAATTACATTAAAATCTATTGAGCAGGAATTATACATTAGATATTTATCCTTTTGAAATATTCACATATCATTTCCCTATTTCAGTTATTGTGAAGAGGAATATTCATACCAGTATTATTTGGAAAGTTAAAAAGTCAGAAAATAAGTAAATGAGAATCTTCAAATAAATGATGGTTCACCAGCACTACTATATGTTATAATTTTATATTAAGCATATTCAAAATAATCTGTTAAAATCAAAAAATAAAATTTTAAATTTTATTTTGATAAAAAGACATATTTTATGTATGTATATATGTAATAACATTGACGTCCATTCATTAAAAACTCCTGGAAAGATACATATAAAAAGTACAGAGGACGTGACTAGAGAATGAGATATAGATAGGTATACGTATAGGATTAGGAAAAGCTATAAGTATACATATATCTATTTCTATTTTCTATATATTATAATTTTAGATGATATTGCTGTATTGGTGACTGCTCGAATCTCCTCTGGCTAGTTATTTAACTGAGAAAACTAGTCAGAAATGAGAATTCTACTCAACACCTAGTGCTAGAGTATTTAAATGACTGAATTAGGCAATATAATTACCAGGATCAAAAATAATTGTACTCTTTTAATATCTAATTAAATATGGAAAAGGACATAGATATGTGTAATATGTAATTAAAATTCTAGAGGTCATTCATAACTCCTGTTATTCCAATAAATACAGCTGATTATTTAATAAGTTTTAAAAATCAATTCAAGAAAGGACTGTTTAGTTAAAAAGGTAATGCATAATTGATTTTTTGTATAAAAATTAATGCATAGAACAGGATGCTTTAATTAAAATTAGAAATATACATACAGGTCTTAATACAGTATCAACAAATAGTAGGTATTCAACATTTAGTTTATTATAATTATTTTATTACAATTATTGGATGAACTCCCACAGTGCAAATTGATTTTTCTAATTTCCATGACAATTTTCTTCTTTTTTTTCCCATGTGATATATAGGGTTGTTTTTTTTTTTTTTAAGAAACATAGTTCAAATGAGTATATCTTTTTGGTTATTCTTATTTTTTGTGCACTCTTCTCCCAGTGATGATGCTGATGGTAAGAAATCATTCATCTGATTTCTTTAAACGTTTGGCATATTTTCTGCTAATTTTCTGACAGTTACTACTGAAGGCTTTTTGTCAACCTCCCAGTTTAATCTTTCCATATGTTATACCCACAGCTGTCATTACTCCCCACCATTTATGAGAACTTCTAAACATGTCACTTACTCACTGATGTTAAAATGTTAATATAAGAAGAACTTCTTGGTAAGCTTTCTTATTACATGGTTATATGAAACATTTTAGATCACTTAACAAGTTTGTATTACCAAATAATTGCATTTAATTATTTGTATTCAATTTTTTTAAAGATCCTATTTATAGATTTGAGAGAGACAGAGCATGAGCTGTGGGGGAAGGAGAAGCAGATTCTCTGTTAAGCAGGGAGCACGATGTGGGTCTGGATCCAGGATTTCAGGATCACGACCTGAGCAAACATAGGTGTTTAACTGACTGAGCCATCCAGGTACCGTATTTGCTTTCGATTGATATTTATAGGGTGACTACCCCATCTACTTCACTTAACACAATATACTCAGTGTGGAGCCTCGTGACTCACTGAATAAGTACTCCGTAAGTATTCGCTAAATGAATGAGATAGTCAGATGCTTAACTGACTGAACCACCTGAGTGTCCCTTAGCTTTACTGCTTTGAGTTGTACCATATTCAGGCAAAATCCTGCCCCTTGATTAATTACTACATTTAAAATAATATTTGTAATGGAAATTGCTATAAGTTTAAATCTTTTTCATGAGCTGCTAGACCTACACAAATTCATCTTTCTGCCCTCAAAGCATTCTGTAAAATACCTGGAACTCAACACCATTAACAAAGAAGCATCATCTGTATCCTTGCTTATGCACCTAGATTATAGGTTTCAAACTGCAATTGGGATAAGAGAAGCTGTAAAGGAGTTTTTGCTACCAAAAAAAAAAAAAAAAAAGTCTGTATCCTCATCATTATTTTGTTCTTTGGAGCTTTTATAATTCCCTGACTCAGACTTGCTAAGCTTTGACTTTCTTCCCATTACTGAAACTTCACAAACTGCCAAGAGTCTGAGAAAAAAAATAAGATTCGAAGAGGGAGACAGACAACTAAATATAATAGTCCCTGTAAAACCAGCTATTGGAGGCAGTCAAAATAGGAATCTGATAGAGGGAAAAGAAAGCCTCACAAATACATTTAATCCAATTCACCTCCTCCAAGAATATTCTTTGAATGTTCGTATCAAGAAACACTACCTTGAGAAATTAGTCCCTCTTTCCTACACATTCTATAGCATCTCTGAAACAGGATAGGAAACATATTGTGCTTTTAAGCTCAAATTAGAAGGGAAAACCCATCCTTTATTTGTCAAAAGGCTAAAAGATATCCATATAGCTATTATGAAGTGTAAGCATTTGTTATCTTGAATAAGAACATGTGTTTTATCAAAAAATTGTGTAACAGTGATTCCCACTCCATTTTTATCAATTTCAAACATATTTTCAGTACTTACTTTTATTTTTAAAGATTTATTTATCTGAGGGTGTGAGAGCATGAGCAGGGGAAGTAGCAGAGGGAAAGGGAGAGAGTCTCAAGCAGATTCCCATGGGTACTTGATCCCATCACCTGGGATCATGACCTGAGCTGAAATCAAAAGTCAGCTTAACTGACTGAGCCACCCAACCATCCCAATTTCAAACACATTTTAAACCAGAATTTCCAAGCCTTTAACATTTACCTGAATTGCTCAGGAAAACTGAGTCAGTGTTCCTGAGGGATAACCTAAGATTCTGTATTTTTAAGAACCTCCGAGGTGATATTAATGCAGTTAGCTTATAGGCTCACATTTTGAATAACATAGATGTTAGGGTATAATAATTATTTATTAATGGATTTAATTTGCACCAATAATATAATTTAATTGTAAAATATATTACAGATTATAAAGATTTTAAGACTCATCTCACATAATCCTTCCAGAAATACTGTGAATATTTTAAATCTGTTATTATAATTCTTATTTTACAATTTAAGAAAATGAGGCTCAGGAATGTTAGCTAGTTTAACCAAGATCACAATCTAAGAGGAATATCTTGCTTGTCACTTTATTATTTTACCCTACGTCATTTGAGCAGGTAAAAAGGGCAAACAAGTTAAAACTGTGCCATATATTCAGAATTCATATATATGTCATATATTCAGAATTCAGTAGAATCTCAGGACTTGTTTCCCTCCACAGCATAGACCTGGACAACTTTCTCTTATGTTTAAAAATAGAAAAGCATTTTATACTTTGGCACTTTAATATATATGTACACAGTAATTTTATATTCTGATACATATTTTAAAATCTTGAATGCAAATTGATTTTTCCTCACTTACAAAGGTAGTCATTCAGCCAAGATGTATTCAGTGTCTACTCTTTACCTGATATTGTACTCAATAACTGGATACATAATATTTTAAAATGCACAATCATGCTGATATTCAAATCTAAACAAAGAGCATAAAATTCTCTTGTAGACATGTTCACAGTGTAGTAACAAGAAACAATTAAATAATTAAAATGTTAAAGGGTGATGGGTTAAAAAAAAAAAAATCAGTGCTTGGCCAGAAATGCCCTCAGGAGTTACCTGAATATGGGGGGGGGGGGTGCTGTTCCAAGCGTTACTATTTCTATATATATTGGACTCCAGGGTGGTTTCTGATGAGTTCTTATTTGATGTATTCAAGAAAATGGTTTATGAAGGAAATAAATTACTATAAAAATGAAAGAGACTATGCAAGAGCACAATGACCAAGACTTCAGGGACCAAATAAAAGAAGACCCAAAAGAAGAATGAAATAGAGCTAAATTAGGAGGTCCCCCCCAAATGTCATAAGGTACTGTTTTTCCTATCAGTTAATTTGTCCAGATCACCAGAATGAATTAGAACACATTCAAAGTGTCTGTCATGCTTTTATAGACAATACTCTATGTTGTAGCATTAGCAGGCAAACAGTCCCAAGGGTGTGTTATGTGAACAATGGGGGACCTGACTTTCCTGTCATTTCCTTGCATTGCTGCATATCTATTCTGGGGAAGAAGAGTCTGCCACATCATCAGGAGCTATGTATTTATGTGGAAAGCTGTGTAGAAATAAGGAGGGAAAGACACGTGGGCTGTGTAATCAGGTTTGAAAAGTCTGAATATTTCTAGAGTAGCTGCAGCCATCCTGCAGTGAAATAAAAAATAGGAACAAGGTTGTCAGCAAAACTATTTTTCAGGGTAAAACTTTTTTTCTTTTTTCTTAATAAAAAAACAGTGCAATGATAATAAAAAGAGTTTTAGTGTGAAGTTGGACTCTCAAAAAATTGTATTACTTGATTTAGAAAGTTGTTCTGGAAAAAAAATAAATAAAAGCTTCTTGGATAAAGGAAATTTCATCTTGAAAACTTGTATTCCAGAGAGTTTATTTTTAAAATTCACTTTTTATCATGGTGATCCATGCAGTATTTGAGCTTTATAAATAAGTTTTAGGTATGGAGTTAAATTTTAAACATTTTAAATAGTATCTGTCTTGAAAGGAAACATTGAATAAACTCAAGACTCTTATTTGCCTATATAATTATTTAAGAAATAAGTAGATAAAGAAGACTTTATTTTTTTAAGGTTTCAAGGTTTTATTTAAATTTTAGTTAACATATAGTGTAATATTAGTTTCCGGAGTAGTACTTAGCCATTCATCACTTACATACAATACCCAGTTCTTCATCTAAGTGCCCTCCTTAGTGCCCATTCCCCATTTAGTCCAGTCCTCGCCCAGCTCCTCTTCAGCCTCCCTCAGCTTGTCCTCTTCGGTTAAGTGTCTCTGATGGTTTGCCAAGGAAACTTTCTTTAATTGTCATGTTTTATCTCAAATTATTAACAGGCAAGTACACAGAAAAAAGTTTGCTTATATAGTTGTTTCAGTATAAGTTAATTTCACTAAAAATTTGAGGAATGTAAGTTCAATCAATCAAATATTTCAAGTTTTATTTTAAAATGCATTCTTTAATATGAAGGAGTTAAAATATGAATATGCGATATCAGAAGACAAGAGTTTGCGCAAGATGATAGCAAAGAAAGGATGTTTTTTCAAATCAGTCCTTAAATCTTGAAGAAAAATTTTCTCTGATCCACAGGAAATCAACCTATAAATTAGAATCAGATTTAGAAAGAATATAATCTACTTCTTGATACAATGTGTAAAATGAATAGTAATGCTCTCAAGTATTGCTATAGATAAAGATTTTTGTGATTTAATATTTGGTTTTGCTTTCTTCTAGGAACATAGATGATGGAATTGCATTATAGCATTTCAGGATGATTTATTTCCAAAGAAGGGGATCTAACCACTCTCTCTCTCTCTCTCTCTTTTTAAAATATTTTATTTATTTATTTGAGAGAGAGAGAGAGGCACAGCAAGAGAAGGAACAGAAGCAGGAGAGTTGGAAGGGAAGAAGCAGGTTTCCAGCTGAGCAAGGAAGCTCAGTGTGGGGCTTGATCCCAGAACCCTGGGATCATGACCTGAGCCAAAGGCAGACGCTCAATGACTGCCAAAGGCAGGCGCCCCTCTAACCTCTTAAAAAACATTCTAGTTATTTGCAATTTTGTTCCCCAGAGGTTCTTCCAAGTATTTAACATATTATAATACTTAAATATGTTAGTCTTCTTTTAAGAATATAATTAAAAATTGATCATTAAATTCTGTACATTTTTTCTGATGATTTTCAACCATCTTTACTTTAGGTAATATTTTCTTCTTAACCTTCACTAGGTCCATCAATATTCTTCTTCCATTTCTGTTTGACATTAAAAATTTTAATCTGTAAGTGATTTCCTCCTTTCATATAAGGCTATACTCTCTTTATACATAAGTGCACTTCAAATGACCAATTAAATTAAGAACTCATTCTGGGAAATTGGGTGGAACTCTTTTATTGAGTGGGAGGTTAATATCATGTCCTTGTTGAGAAAATGTCAGAGTTGAGCACATTCTTTTACCACCCTTATTTTGGTCAGCAGCTCAGCATGCAAATGCAAGTTTTGTTAGTGAATATCTGCAGGTAATGGTAAAGAGGCATTGACACTGGTATAGAAAAGAGGCAAAATTTATCTTCATTGCTATTACCAAGAAAATACTACCTTTCATATAACAAGAATGGAAGTGATGAATACAGTGATTTACTTACTCATTCAAAAATATTTATTTAACACTTACAGAAACTGTTTGGCTTGGTGATCCTACATTGTACACAGTTTATATGAAGATTATGTAACAATATAATAGAATGTGCTATAAGTATAATGCTCATATAATTTCAAGCTTTATGGGACTTTAAAGAAATTTTAGTTCAATCCTTGTTTAAGCAATTGGGTACAAATACTTGGCCATCTCAAGTAATACTAGTTTCAAAGGCAGAGAAAGAGGTTAACCTGCTTTTGTCGTTTAGTTATAGCCGATCTTGCTTAATAATCCCAAGCTCACTTTCAAAGTCTTTGTATTGGTTTTCATCAGGTTCTATTAAGATTTTTTAACAATGTACTTTTTGGGTTGTTTTTCTTTTTTATTTTATCTGCTTAACTACCCACTGTTACTCCATTTCTCTCTATATTATAAACTCTTTTGTCTCTTTATTTTACTTTTGTTAATAAAACAACATTCTTTTTAAGGACTTAGACATTTGAGACAAGTTCTTAGTTCAATATTTTTGTCTTATTAGTGATGTGCTATATCTTCTAACATTAGAGAAATTATGACATCATATTGTAAAAAAAAAAAAAAAAAAAAGTTTTGTGAAATCACTATTGATTATTCCATGGAGGCTTTACTAAGAGCTGACATCAGTTTGAACAAAGAGCTTGAAACTGCCAAAAAAAAAAAAAAACTCCACGGTCACCTACCCTAAATAACCACAGATTTTATCATACAGGTTTTGAATGATCAGTGCCTATTCCTAATAATCATATATTTCACTCATCCAGATGAATTTTTAACAATAATGGATGCTTGAGTGAAGTTCTTATTAAAAAATATGAGAAGAGAAGCAACCGTGAATGAAATGATAGCCAGGAAAAAAAAGATGATATTGTGTCTTTTGACACATTGTGTCTTTTAAGCAAAATTAAGTAATACTGTCAACATTTAAAAATAATGGCCATAGCAGTTTGTGAAAGTGGGCTGTCAATGTAAACTTTTTTTTTTTTTAAGATTTTTTTGTTTATTTGACACAGAGACAGAGAGAGAGATCACTAGTAGGCAGAGAGGCAGGCAGAGAGAAGGCGGGGAAGCAGGCTCCCTGCTGAGCAGAGAGACCGATACAGAGCTTGATCCCAGCACCCTGAGGTCATGACCTGAGCCGAAGGCAGAGGCTTAACCCACTGAGCCACCCAGGTGTCTCTATCAATGTAAACTTAATCAAATCATTGAACTAGAAAACTGTGTACAATTAATTTGACCATGTTGATTATTCAGACAATGAAACTGTTTCTTTGTTAAAGAACTGCACCACCTAGAGTTAATCCGACCCACCTTGTTTTGCATTTCCAGCGATCATTTAGCATTAATACTCCATGACTTTTATCCTTATGCTTTGGTAAAATATAGACATTTCTGAATCCTTAATCAGTGTCAAATTAATTCTGAGAAGCTTCTACAAATGATAAAAGTAGCTTCATTTGTTTTCCTCATTGGTCCATTTGGTCTTTGGCAAAATATTCTCCTATTAATCATTAGAATGTGGAGAAAAGGGAAGAGTTGGCTTCAGAATATATAAACCATAAATATACAAGGGCATTTCATGGAGAAGTGTCAGATGCAGAAGGAGGAGGAATCATAAAGAAGCAAAAGTATTCTCAGAAACATGGAAAACAAGAACTTGAGAACCATGCATCATTTGGCATGTGTAAAGCAGTACCTGCATGAAAGGAGCTCTTCAACCCATCATTCCAGGGCATGCCAGTGAGATTTTGTCAAAAAAATATGTCTCAAAATACAAGAAAGGTAGCCTTGGTATAGAATATATCACAGGGTTAGTTTGTCCAATTTTAATTTCTGAAAGTCCAACTATCCAGAATGTTTACCAATAAAGTTTTGAGGCTAATATTTTTAATATGAGTTGAATAATTTAGTTAAAAGTGGTGTTCGCATGCAGATTTTCCATGGACTATATAATTCATAAAATATGTATTTAAATTTATTGAAATTCTATAAAGATTTTTGTTATTCTTTGTCATATATTTCCTCAAGAATATGTATTAAATTTAAAAAAGAACATTAAGTGTATTGCTTTATATGTATCAAATATATTTTGATTGTCTGATAAATTTTTACCCTATGTAGACCAGGAAAAACAGCAAGAAAATATAATGATAATAATAATCATATTGTTTATATTTATTGATTATTCTGCCAGATACTTTTCCTAAAGCTCAAATGTATTAACACATTTAATCTTTTTAAACACATTTTTTATCTTGACAATGACTTTATGAAGGCAATTGTTATCATGTTCCTTCTTTTACAGATAAGGAAAGTGAGATACATTAAAGCTTAAGTAACATTGGTATAACTAGCATATGATACTTATGATACAGTCCCAGACAAACTAATTCGTGTAATGAACTGCAGTGTTCTTTCTCTCTCTCTTTCTCCTCTCTCTTCCTCCCTCCTTCCCTCACTTTCTATATCTCCCTCTCTCTTTCTTTCTTTCACACACATGCAGGAGGGGAGTGAGAATGGGGGAGATTCAGAAAGAATGATTAATTCAGATTTCCTTCAGTTTAGAAATGCTCCTGTTTCATATAATATTCATACTACCATTTAATATGTTGTAGGTACATTGATGAAATATGGTCTAAGGATCCAAAATATATCAATAATCTCTTTAAAAGTATCCTCATTCTCAGTTCTTTTGCTGGACCTTCTTCCTCTAAAGGATATTCTCGGTCTCAAGTTAATTGCAATACTATTGATCTTATCTCCAAAGGATAATCCTTTACCCCAACACTTCTGTCACCACCCTAGTCCAATATACTCTTTATTCTTCCCTAAACTTCTATAATTACCACCTAACTGATTCAGTGAGTATACAGCTTCCTGCCCAGAGTCTTTATTTTTTTTATTTTTTAGTTTAAAGTCAATTACCCAACATATGGTACATCATTAGTTTTTGGTGGAGTGTTCAATAATTCATCAGTTGCTTATAACACCCAGTGCTCATCATATCATGTGCCCTCCTTAATGTCCATCACCCAATTGTCCCATCCTCCCACTCACTTCCCTTTACACAAAACTCAGTTTGTTTCTCAGAGTCAAGAGTCTCTCATGGTTTGGCTCCCTCTGATTTCTTCCCATCCAGTCTTCCCTCCTTTCCCCTATGATCCTCTGTACTATTTCTTATATTCCACATATAAGTGAAGCCATAAGATACTTGTCATTATCTAATAAACTTGTTTCACTTAGCATAATACCCTCCAGTTCCATCCATGTCGATGTAAATTGTAGGTATTCATCCTTTCTGATGGCTGAGTAATATTCCATTGTATATAGGAACCACATCTTCTTTACCTATTTATCTGTGGAAGGACATCTCAGCTCCTTCCACAGTTTGACTCTTGTGGGTACTGCTACTATGAACACTGGGGTTCAGGTGCCCCTTCCGTTTGCTACATCTATATATTTGGGGTAAATACTCAGTAGTGCAATTACTGGATTGTAAGGTAGCTCTATTTTTAACATCTCGAGGAATCTCCATACTGTTTTCCAGAGTGGCTGTACCAGCTTGCATTCTCACTAAAAGTGTAAGAGTGTTCCCTTTTTTCCACATCCTCACCAACATTTGTCGTTTCTTGTTTTGTTAATGTTAGCCATTCTGACTGACTCATTGTGGTTTTGATCTGCACTTCCCTGATGACAAGTGATGTGGAGCATATTTTTCACATGTCTGTTGGCTATTTGTATGTCTTTTGTCCATTTTTTGACCAGATTCTTTGCTCTCTGGGTGTTAAGTTTGGTAAGTTCTTTATATATTTTGGATACTAGCCCTTTATCTGATATGTTACTTGCAAATATCTTCTACCATTCCATAGGTTGCCTTTTAGTTTTATTGATTGTTGCCTTCTCTTTGCAGAATATTTTTTTATCTTCATGAGGTCCCAGTAGTTCATTTTTGCTTTTGTTTCCCTTGCCTTTAGAGATGTGTCTTGCAAAAAGTTGCTGTGGCCAAGGTCAAAAAGGTTGCTGCCCGTGTTCTCCTCTAGGATTTTGATGGATTCCTGTCTCACATTTAGGTTTTTCATACATTTTGAGTTTATTTTTGTTTATGGTATAAAAGAATGGCCATTTCATTCTTCTGCTTGTTGCTGTCCAATTATCCCAGCACCACTTATTAAAGAGAGTTTTTTCCCATTGGATATTCATTCCTGCTTTCTTGAAGATTAGTTGACCATAGAGTTGAAGGTCCATTACTGGGGCCTCTATTCTGTTCTATTGATCTGTGTGTCTGCTCAGGCGTCAGTACCATACTGTCTTGATGATCATAGCTTTGTAAAACAGCTTGAAGTCTGGGATTGTGATGCCACCAACTTTGGTTTTCTTTGTCAACATTCCTCTGGCTATTTGGGGTCCTTTTTGTTCCATACAAATTTTAGGATTGTTTGTGCCAGTTCTGTGAAAAATATCGATGGTGTTTTGATAGGGATTGCATTGAATATGTAGATTGCTTTTAACAACATTTTAACAACATTTGTTTTTCTAATCTATGATCATGTCTTTGATGTCTTCTCAGTTTCTTTTGTAAGTGTTTCGTAGTTTCTGGAGTACAGATCCTTTACTTCTTTGGTTAGGTTTATTCCTAGGTATCTTATGGTTTTGGGTACAATTGTAAATGGGATCAATTCCTTAATTTCTCTTTCTTCAGTCACGTTGTTAGTGTATAGAAATGCAACTGATTTCTGTGCATTGATTGTTGTATCCTGCCATGTTGCTGAATTGCTATATGAGTTCTACCAATTTTGGGGTGGAGTCTTTTGGATTTTCCACATAAAATCTCATGTAATCTGTAAAGAATGAGAGTTTAACTTCTTCTTTGCCAATTTGAATTTTTTTTTCAATTTCTTTTTGTTGTCTGATTGGTGAGGCTAGGACTTCCAGTACTATGTTGAACAGCAGTAGTGAGAGTGGGCATCCCTGTTGTGTTCCTGACCATAGGGGGAAAGCTCTTGTTTTTTCCCCATTGACAATCATATTCACTGTGGGCTCTTTGGATATGGCTTTTATGATATTGAAGTATGCTCCCTCTTTCCCTACACTTTGAAGAGTTTTAGTCAAGAAAGGATGCTGTGTTTTGTCAAATGCTTTTTATGTATCAATTGAGAGGATCATATCATTCTTGTCTTTTCTTTTATTAATGTGATCTATCATGTTGATTGATCTGTGAGTAATGAACCACACTTGCATGCCCAGAGGCATTCCACTGAGAATCGGTGACCAGCCTTCAATCCCAGACCTCTTGTCCACATCTGTGAATGTGCCTGATCTCAGAAGCTCCAGGATCCTTCCTTTTTCTCTTCCATAATTATCCAAATTCATTTCATCTTAGTTCTTTCAACTGTTTTTTCCTCTGCTAAATGTAATCTATATAAGGAAGTTTAATATGTCTAGCTGCTTTTTTCCATTCTGATCTAATTAAAATATATCTTTTTCTGGGACTCCTCCACTACCTTTCTATTTAAGGAAACCCTCTCTTCCCCAAGTCACTCTCCTATAATCCCTTTTTATTTTATTTGAAACACTGTTTTCACTTTTGAAAATCAGCTGCTTCTGTTTATTGGTAAGAACTTACTTACCATTTTTCCCTGCTATTATCAGATCTAACTTGTTCATCATCACATTTCCAGGACTTGAAACAGTTAGGTGGTGGATTTCTAGTGCTCTGTAAATATGTATTCAATAAATGAATAAAGTAATGCCTTAACCTCTGAGTAAAGGGGGCATAAAAATAGTAACTGTTGCATTGGATTACTTGATGCAGTTTTGAATTGTTTAATTATATTTAAGGACTAAAATATTTACTCAGAGAGAGATGATGGCAGAATCTGAAAAAAATGGCCACAAGGCAGCTTTGCAGGTCACAGCATATTACCAAGTAATCTTGTTGTTTTTCCAATGTTTGAAAACAAATCCAGAAAAAAATCCACAGAGAGCTTATTTTTGTTTTTAAAAAAATGTGTATAGCAGCAAAAAAAAAAAAAAAAAAAAAAAAAGTGTTTGAAATTGATAATAGAACTACTTTAAGGGCAAGAATTTTAAATTGGAATAACATCTTATAGGGACTTTCCATTCTTCCTACCTCAAGTTTCTACTCTTCCCATTTATACTGAATGATATCCAGAGATTAAAATTACCATCAGTAAATCCATGCTTTCCATCTATTTCCTATTATGTCTCCCTGGCAGACTCTTCCTTGGGTCTGCAGGTTTCAGTTGGAGGTAGCAAAATATCATACCATGTGCAGGACTGAGTTACATGAAAATCACTTCCCTGTATCTCTGTAATATACAAACAAGTTATCTCTTTTCCAAATCTGAAAAACTCACTCTGATAAAACTCTTGTACACTGCAACTAGATCTATTAAAAACTAGGTCTAATAAAAACTAGAACCATGGCCTCTCATTTCATCTCTAATTTGTTGGAAAAATAAATATACTAAACTCTTGTTAAGAGTTTTCAATCTTTGTTTTCTTGTAAGGGAGGAGAGATGTCAATGTTCTAAAGGAAGTATGGGTAGATTATATATAACATAATTAGTATTCAAATCTTTATCTCCCTGTAGTTGAAATCTCATTTAACTGTGTCACTTATAAGCTAAATTATTTATTTGTTCCAACTATTTGATTATTTCAAATACTTATCTGCTTACCAAAAATGATTCTCCTAAAACATAGATATGACAAAAAAATCTTAATTTAATTTAATTAATTTAATTTAATTTAATTAATTTATTTATTTGAGAAAGAGAGCATAAGCAAGGGGAGGGGTAGAGGGAGAGTGAGAACCAGACTCCATGCTGATCAGGGAGCCCAACATGGGACTCAATACCAGGGTTCTGGGATCATGACCTGAGCTGAGGCAGATGCTTAACCGACTGAGCCACCTAGGTGCCCCATTAACCCTTTATTTTAGTTCAAAAGTCTTAATAGGCATACACTTAGTCAAATTTTCAAATATGTACTTGCATTTTTTCAGATGTTGAGTCCCATTACCAAGCACGAGGTACAGTTTTCCAAAGTAGTTTATTTTTTTTCCAACATAGTTTAAAAAAATATGTGTTATTCAGATTGTAGCCTTAAACTATGAAGACTTTTCCCTGGGAGTTGTTCTGTATACTACACAACAGTGTTACAATGTCAAGAGGTGGTCCTACAGGGGATCTCTTTGAGGAAAAGAGAAAAAGAAAACGAAAAAAAAAGTATCCAAGAGACTAAAGCCATGAAATCAAATGATGAATAATAACATATAATAGCAAAACATAATAATAAATGTTAATATATTTGTTAATGTAAATTTTCTCATCCACACAATAAATATCTTCTTGTGATTTACCATAAATCAAGTCTATGGGAGGAAACTAAGACAAACTATTTATCAATAGTAACTGTATCCTATTATATTTGGAGCCAGTAGATAAGCACTCTTTGGTATTGGCAATATAGGGCTTGAAAATTTATAAACATTTTTTCATCTGAAAAACAATCCCCAAAAGAAGATACTATTATTAACAATTAACAGATGAGTATCCTTAAGTTTAAATTAATAAGGATCATAAATAGTCGGTAGGTTTAAAATATATACCAAGTTTAATTTTGTAGTCTCTGTTTGTTGAATAACTCTTAGACATTTTATTAATCTTTTTTATCCTTATCTGAAAAACTGCTTATCAGAAAGTACTTACTCAAGAAGGGTGATCTGCTATCATAAATCCTTTTACTAGGGTAATTACAAGCTGCTATTAAAGATTAAAAACCCACATGCCAATGGAGTAGTCCACTTCGTATCTGGAAGCAGTCCTTTTCCCAGGGCTCATTCAGAGTTAAGGCTCTTTTTGTGGCATGGCTTATTTCAACATGTAGCTTCCAAGTTTGTTTGTTTGCTTTTTTGTTTGATTCCCTCCCCCCCATCAAATTTTCTTGTCTCAAATCACGAAAGTTTTCTAAAAGTGGAACGTCTATCTTCTCACATTCCACTGGCTTCAATTCAGCTACAGGTGACATTAAACAAAGAGGTAGGGTAGGAAATGAGGGATAGATGCTCAGGAAGATGAAACACTTGAAGAGATAGCAAGTTGACTAACGATAATCAAAAGTCCATTTTACTCTTCCTTCCACAAATATAATATAATATACTCAGCCACTTCTAAAAAGAGGGCAACCCCAAGTTACAGCTAATCACTTAATCCACAAAATTGCCACATCCTTGCTTTGTAACAAAACATTTGTCTTGTTTTGGGAGCTAAACAAACCTTCATTTAAAGTAAATTTTTATTGATCATGGGATGAAAAGAAGCACAAAGTGACTTTTTTTTTCCTACTATGCTCAAATTTATATGAAAGTATGGTTGGTATCTACTGGTTGCTGATGAAGAAATGGAATTCAAATATCTAGTCTCCACTAAAATTTGTTGTAATTAAGATGGAGAATATGATTTTTAATCTAAGAGCCAGCTCTTCACAATGAATGGGCAGTCTAATTCACTAGTAGCCACTGTAACTTGTCCTTCAACTTTAAAAGATAAAGAGAATGTAAACATGGAAAGCAGAAACTTCTCATTTTTTCTACTTTGTTCTATAGAAAATTTAAGTATTTTTGAAGATTTTATTTTAGTTAGGCAGAAAAACAAAACAAAACAAAACAAAACTTATGTTGCTTTTACATTTAACATTTACCCAAGCATATAATTTCCTATTCTTTGTTCCCTAGACACATACGACAGGGAAAATGTTGCGGCAAAAGAGATACAACAAGAAGTAACGGAACAGTTCTAGCAAATATTACTGAATTAATGTGTGTGTGCATGTGTGTGTGTGTGTTTGTGTGTGTGTATGTGTGTGTGTGTTAATGCAATTCTCTGGAGGAAAGAAAAGTCAAAAATTCTTAAATGTGTTGGGATTACTTCCCCTCACCCCGCTGGCCTTGTCTTGTGTAACTCTTGGGACAGTCCATGTTTTTCAAACATTATAGTTTTCTACTATTTCCTTTAAATGATCAAAGGTTTTGTCTTTGTTTTAAATGTCTCATGATAATTTTATTTTTATGTAGTACTTAGAATTTAAATAAAGGCATTATTATAATTTTCACCCCCAAAAATGTACTTCCAACAGATTCACTAATCACTGAAATTTGATTTAAATCTACCAAATGATACTTCTGCCTATCCATTTTCTAACTTATGTGAAATGTTATTTTTTTTTTAATGAAGTATGCTTTATTCACTTATGGTAACATTTGCAGGAAGCAAAAGCAATAAGAAATGAAATTAAGCTCACTGGGATATGGAATCATTTCTAAAGCTTTTTTAAAATTTTCAATTATTCACTTCTCCTAACTAAATTCTAAAAATATAATATTCATGATCCATTTATTTTTCTTTAAGCTTAAAAATAAGGTCATTTAGCTTTATCTTAATTAAGCAGCAACAAATAATTTGACTAACAGAAAAAAAAATTAAATAGTATCTCAGAGACTTGTTCTGTCTTTTATAAAGAACTCCTGATGAAAGATCTACCTGACCAAAATAATAGAGAAAATATTTTAATAATCTAATGTCTTTCTCTGAAGTTTAAACATATTTCTTAAGATTTATGAATTTGAAAATTTGTCATGTTGGCATAAAAAAAGAATCACATGCTTACTTTACTCCCTACTTTTTTTGTAATGCCTACTATGAGCTACACAGTACTCCTTTGAAATACAAAGGATGGTTACATAAAAATCATTCCATGAGGAACCACTGAGTAAACAATAGTAGAAAAAAAGGGGCATATTAACAAACTAAAGAGTTTTGAGTCTTGTGACAAAAAGGCAAATCAGTCATACGAGACAGGTACGTATAAAAAGTATCCTTGAGCTACCTTTTGAAAGAGTTTCTAGATAACTTGAGAAAGAGGTGAAAAGGCATGCCAAGCAGAGTGGGATAGTGTTAAGCAAAGCCATAGGAGCTAGGGAGAAAAAAAAAAAAAATGTTTTGGGAATACGAAAGCAGTAGGTCACCTTCGTGAAGACTATGAAAGGGAATGTGTGAGAGGGATTCATAAATTGGTAGGCTGTGGGTCTTTTTCCTCTGGCTCTCCCTTGTACAGATGCTTATTCAGCTGTATTATTCTACTCAGACTAGTCCCAGAGATGGTTATTACTCTCTCACTCCTCTGTGTACATCCAGACTCCTCCAAGGTAGAGTTTACCACTCTGTCTTCTCTCATTGCTTTGAGCCGTATTTGACTCTAGTTTAACAGCTGTGTGCTTTAATATTTTAATGCATACATATTCTCTTTCCTCCAATCCTTTAAAGAGATTTTAAATGACTATACTTAATTTTTATTGCCACTGCAAAACGTTAAATACATAGCAATAGTTTAATGGGGCTTGATTGACTTTAATAATTTAGATCTTGTTAAGCCTTTCTGATGCTGAAATAGAAGGAATAGTTGTTATGTAATATCTGATCTTCTTTTTAGGAACAGTATTCCTTTCATTACTATTGTAACAAATTACCAACAGCAGCTTAAAATTATACAACGTTATTATTTTACTGTTCTGGAGGTCTGAAGTTTGAATCTCATTGGGCTAAAATCAAGGTATTGGTAAGGATGCATATTTTTCTAGTTGCTCTTGAAGAGCATCTGTTTCCTTGACTTTTCCAGATTCTAGTTGGTGCTTGAATTCTTTGGTTCAAGGCCCCTTTCCTTTATTACCAAAGCCAGCAAGGGTGGGTCAAGTTCTTTTCAAATTGCATCACTGTAATCTTGCTTCGTCATATTTCCTTATCTGACTCTCCTGCCTCCTTCCACTTATGATTATATTAAGCTTACTCAAGTAATCCAGGATAAACTTCCTATCTTAAATTCAGCTGATTAGCAACCTTAATTCCAACTGTAACCTTAATTTCACTTTGTCCTGTAAACTAACATATTCATAGACTGTGGCGATTAGGAGTGGGTGTCTTTGAGGGGCCATTATTTTCCCTATCATAAGGGCCTTCATTAAGTTTTAGCTCAATTCCAATGGATTTTTTCCCCTAAAGCATTCTAAGTATAGCCAATATGGCCAGATGTTAAACAAACAAAATACACAAGCACAATCCCTCATATTCATCTCATTATTGCTTTCTAATCATTTGTCCTTTTGTTTAGAACGTCCAACTGAAGAATTTTTAAAGAAATGGATCATTTATAATGCAGACCCTAATATTCATTTGTCAGACATTTCTGTTACTTTATCTCTGATAGTAAAAACTTTCAAATTTAAGAAACACATAGGCAGGCTTTCTTTGTTCCATCAGATTAATTCCCAGGTATTTTAGATTGTTATTCCCGTCTTCTGTAAAAAAATTCACCTAAGTGAGTCAGCCTTGCTCTTCATCTTGTCTACACACTACGGGTACACACACAGAGAAAATATGATTTTATTCTTAATATATTTATTTTTTTCAATAGCCAGACTTGTTTTCCTAATTATCCCCCAAATTACCCAGGAAAGCTGGCGTGATTCTAAGCTCGTAATACATTTCTGATATATAGCTAATGCATGACTGATTTGCCAAACCTAGGGATTCACATAAGCTATCTGTTTAGGGACATCTCTTTTCTCTTGGAGAAAGTTTATCAAAATCAAATGACAACTACTTAAACAAATATTCTATGTTCTTATATTTTAGAAGTGCCTGCAGTAAACAACATGTAACTTCATTTTGTGAGCTTTTTAAAAAAATAGCCCGGCAACATCTTTGCATTTAATGTGATTACTGATATATATGGATTAATTCTAGTTATCTTATATACACAGTCTCCTCACTATGTTCTGGGTTTTTTTGTGGGGTATTTTGCCCATTTTTTTAACACTCTCGTATTCTTTGAAATGTTTCCATTTTTTTCTTACTCTTGTTTTTCCTGTTGCTGAGAGGTGAAATGCCGATCAACAGTGGATTGATAGGATTTTGTTTTGCTTTTGTCTTTGCTTTCATTTTGTTTTATTAAAAAAAAATAATAAGTGAAACTCTCTCAGTTTTTAAGCTCTTGGGTTGTATTTGGTGTCCCATACACTCAGTATGATATGTCTGGTGACATTTTTTTTTTTTAAGTGTAATTTTCTTCTGATTGCCTGAATTTGAATATCTTTCACTGAGTTTGGCAAATTTTAAGCTATCATCTCTCGTTATTTCCTTACTGTAATTAGGAGTATGTCAGAAGTGCCACTTTTTTTTCCCTATCTCTCACGCTTGCTTCCCCCCACCCCCATTTCCACCCACGGTATGAGATGAGTGCCTCTGCATATCTACAGTTCAGAGGCTGAATGGCCATATCTAGCACTGCCCACCTCTTTACTGCACTCCCAATAATCATTATGTATGCTTCCAATTCATTAAAGACACCTTCCACTGTTTCAATATTCTCTTTAATATTTTTTCAATTATTATTATTTTTTAAATTTCTGGGTGATCTCTTACATAGATTTTGGGAACTACTTGCTTATTTTTACACCTCTGATTTCCTACACTTATTTTAATACCTATCTGTTGTTTTTTAATACATAGTTATCATATTTACTTTATAATCAGCGTTTGATAATTCTTGTATGTGAGTCTTTGCTGATCTCATTCTATTACGGGTCCTGCTTTCTGTTGCTCATGGTGCTACATTTTCTCTGCATCCAATCATTCTGAATTGTGAGCTCTTACTCTTTTCTCTTTGGGAATCAGGCCTTTGCTGATGGTGACTTTCATTTGTAATAGCTCATGCCATGGTTTGATGGGCTCCTCCAACATAGCACAACATTTACCACTCTCTTGGAAAGCTTTCTCAGACAAGATTATAAAAATATTAGCTGCAAAACCTCATGAGATCTAGTTTGTGCTTGTAATTTCTTAAAGGATACTGTTTTTTCTCTTTCCACAGAGCCAAATTCAAGTCAGGTAATTTTCTTCATTTCACCTTCTCAGGATTAGATTTATTTCAACTCACCCATTCACTGAGAGTAGAAACAGTTTTCTGTAAGCTTCTACTATACTCCCACTTAGGATGCAAACCCTAGGTTTTTCTCCAGTCCATGGTACAGGTGGCAGTTAAAAACTGAAGTCACCAGGATTTGGAACCTGCTCTAAAGCAAAATCAGCTTGACTGCTTCTTACCTCTCAGGATTAGGAATTTCACTTTGCTTTTAGTTTCTGAAGATCCCTTGAGTTTTTGCCAGCTCAGCTATGCATATATAATTATATCTAGCATTTTGAGCTTTTTGGATGGAAGACTAGTAGTGCAAGAAATCTAGATTCACAAAATGCCAGAAATAGAAATATCCTTATAGCTTATATTGGTTATATCAAACTTTGTATCATTTTAAATTCTTCATAGCACCATCCATTTTTTTTCCTCTCTCTGCACCAGTATACACAGTCATTTTTAATAATCCATTTCAGGGAGAGTATAGATATTAGAAGTCTGTGTAGAATTTCAGTTCTTAAAACAAGAATACAGGGACCACTGAGTGTACTAATGACAAATAGTAGAAATTTATACTTAAGGAGCCAGAAAAGAAACCAAGAGTCACTAAACTTATAATTGTTATCTTAATATCCTTTCTTTTCATTTGTTTGCTTTAATTTTCAAAAACAGCACTAATCTTCCCCCCTTTGGTTATCCTAATCATCTATAACTGTGCTAAAATGGGACCCATAACAATGGGCTGCTAAAGATATCCAGCCAGTTGTTTTGTGTATCTTGTCAGTAGAACAAATTTGTCACATTACAATTTGTTTAATGATTGACATAAAAATATCAATACAGGGGCGCCTGGGTGGCTCAGTGGGTTAAGCCTCTGCCTTCGGCTCAGGTCATGATCTCAGGGTCTTGGGATCGAGTCCCGCATCAGGCTCTCTGCTCAGCAGGGACCCTGCTTCCTCCTCCCTCTCTCTCTGCCTGTCTCTCTGCCTACTTGTGATCTTTCTCTGTCAAATAAACAAATAAAATCTTTTAAAAAATATATCAATACAGGTGGATATTCATATTTTCTGATACACTGGTGGGAATATAATGGAAGTGCAGATCTGTAATCTTTTATTTCCTGATTGGAAAAGACAAATAACAAAGAGCAAAAAATGTTAAATTAGCCTAGCAAGAAATCATTTACTTTGTGTAAGTTTTAGTTGTCTATCTGGTCTTAATATGGATTAGCTATTGACAACCACAAAGCTTGACATCACTTGCATTAACTTTTCAAACATTCAACTCTGCCTAAATAATCAATCTTAAACAAACCTAACCATTTTAATCATTTCTGTAGAGGGGTACATTTTGAAGTACATTTGAACCAGAATATATTTCGTATCCTGGTAAGTGCCTAAGGATTGAGAAATGTCCTTCTCTAATGTGAGGAATATGTGTGCCCTTTATATTGCCCTTCACTCTTTCCAATCTGTTCTCTACCCCCGGAGCTAGAGCTTTATGCACCAGATCAATGAGCCTCCCTACCTTGGGCATTTTAGGCGAATTCCATCAGTGGGAGCCCCGGAGAAAAGTATAGGAGAGAAGAGTTTGAGATCAAGGTGTTTATTTCCCCAGATCACTCCCTGTAGGGTGGCCTTTGGCTGTAAGCATTCCTCCATGCAAAGTGGTCTTCTCCACAGGCCCTGCTTCCTGGTTGCATTAGCTGTTCAGTAACCCTTTTATGGAAGGAATGCTACTAGTCTATGCACTATTCTATGTGGTTTCTCTTTACCCCAGCCACACTGTGAATTAGCCTCTTTGTTAAACTGTCTCTTTTGTGGCCTGTGCATAAGGATGTACAGCTAGAACTACACAGATACCCATGGAGCTAGAGAAGTGATAAAATAAAAAAATTTCTCTCCTTTTCTTTCTTTCTTTCTTTTTTTTTTAAGCTAAAGATGTGTGCCCTTGACATCTTGTTAAATGTGGGAAGGCAAGGGAAAAAGGAATCAGAGAAACATTTGAGATTTAAAGTCTCAAAGAATTCCTGTTTGAGAGTTCATTTTATAACATGAGAAAAAATATGTATACAGAGAAACACACATATGTGCACGCACACACACACACACACACAGTCCAAAGTACAGAATACTTGAAGACGCTATGACAAGAGGAAACATGAATCATCTAGCAGGAAAAAAAAATAACCTCTACAATTATGATATTCCAGTATGATTAAATTTTTCATGAAGCAGAAAGAACATAGGCAAGAGGAAGGATGACCAAAAGCCAAGATCCTAAAGCCAGAGAACCTGGGTTCAAATACAGGCTCTGCCACTTGGTAGTTGTGGCTATGGCCAAGTGACTTTACTGCTCTGTTCTTCAGCTTCCTCACTGGTTAAATGGAAAGAGGGCAACACCTACTTATAGTGAAGTGTTTTGCAAAGTATGTAAAGCAGTGCGTGATACATAGTAAGCACTGCAAATATATTTTATGTAGTAATAATTTTATGCAATAATAATTATTATGTAAATATATGATAAGGAATGAAAGCAGGAGAGATCTTTGGGGAAAAATCATAAATGACCTTAACATAAAAGTGAATTTTATTCTAAAGAAAATGGAGAGGCTCTTCAAATGTTTTATTAAGAGACAGTTATGGGGCGCCTGGGTGGCTCAGTGGGTTAAAGCCTCTGCCTTTGGCTCAGGTCATGATCCCAGTGTCCTGGGATGGAGCCTCACATCTGGCTCTCTGCTCAGCAGGGAGTCTGCTTCTTCCTCTTTCTCTGCCTGCCTCTCTGCCTACTTGTGATCTATGTCTGTCAAATCAATAAATAAAATCTTAAAAAAAAAAAGAGAGAGAGACAGTTTTTATCAGATCTGAAAATGTTTGAAGAATTATTTATGACTGATGGGGTGGATGAATCTGAAGGAGAAGTTTGAAAATGTCCCCCATTTTGGAAATTATTACAGAAAGAGTGTGGAGATGAGGGGCCTATTTTAAGTATGTTTAGAAAGCAGAGCACATGATCTGGTAATTGACTAGCCATAGGAGGAGGTAGAGAAAGAGGGGAGTGGATAGTCTAAGATGCCTCTAGGATGTTGGTGTGTATACCTAAGTAGACAGTAGCATGTTGCATTTATATAGAGATATGAGATTAAGGGAAAACATAGCTTATCTGTGAAGTTATGACAGTGTATTGGGGCTCCAAATAATAAGACAAGTCCTCAACTGCATTAATTTATTCATATTTATTGGGATGCCTGGGTGGCTCAGTTGGTTAAGCAGCTGCCTTCTGCTCGGTCATGATCCCAGGGTCCTGGGATTGAGTCCCACGTCAGACTCCCTGCTCAGTGGGGAGCCTGCTTCTCCCTCTGCCTTTGCCTGCTGCTCCCTCTGCTTGTGCTAGCCTCTCTTTCTCTGTCAAATAAATAAATAAAAATCTTTTTAAAAACGATATTTTAAAAATTATTCAAATTTATAGAATTAAAGATTTATTAAAATATAAGTAAATTGTTTATTTTTATTTTTTTAAAGATTTTATTTATTTATTTGACAGAGAGAAAGAGATCACAAGTAGGCAGAGAGGCAGGTAGAAGGGGCGGGGGAAGCAGGCTCCCTGCTGAACTGAGAGCCTCATACAGGGCTGGATCCTAGGACCCTGAGATCGCCACCTGAACTGAAGGCTGATGCTTAGCCCACTGAGTCACCCAGGCATCCCTAAAACATAAGTAAATTGTTTATTTTTAAGAGGTTGACTCTTTCATAGAAAATACTGCTTATTAAGTGTTTAAGATGAACAAATTATAAGTACAAAACATTAAGCTCTAGATATTTAAGAAATACACTAGTGAGTAAAAAGAGATTGTTTTAAATGGCCCCTGTTCTAAGCGATAGTAGATTTTTCTTTTTAAGGTGATTTTTCTTTTGCTGCACTCTCAAATTTTCATGGTCTTTGTTCATAATAATGGCAAATAGGAAAGTTATAGTTTTGAAATCACAATTTTTGACAAGCCAAGTTAAAAATGAAAAGAACAATTAATTTTAATAAGGCTTATGAATATGACATTACTTAAAAAAAATTAAAGTCCTGAATGTAAAGGTAAAAAGGAGAATTAATATTTAGCCTTGATTAATATTCCAACCTCTAGGTAGCAGCAATACAATAGATTTTCTTGTAGACCCTATTGAGATATTCTCTTTGCCTGGAAGCACTCTACTTTTTATTCTTTTTTTGTTATAGTTCTCCTTTCTTATTCCTCCAATTGACAGTTCTCCAAAACATGTTTGCAAACAGATTGCTATATCAAACAATTCTTGACATAGATTCCAAATACAAGATGATTATTTTTGTAAACTTGTGTTAAAAGGTGCACAGAAGGTGCATTCTTGTAAGAGAAAATTTATAATATATATACATATAATATATATGTGTGTGTGTACATGCACGTGAGTGTGAGTGTGTGTATACACACACTAGTATTAACCACTAATTTATCTAAAATATAAAAAGTGGTGATTGATGTAAACACATGCAACATATTCAAGAATGTATATGGTGATCTGAAAGATGTGTTAATTTTTCTTTAAAAAGATAATACATTTTTCAAGTAACAACAGATACACTTCATTTTTAAGAACATTTAATCTCATCAAAATATCTCTTGTTAGAAACCAAGTAGCTGGTGAATCTACAGATCAGATGACACATTATTTTGAGATATAGTCAGTTCTCAAATTATAGCATAACCCAACTATTAAAGAAATGTTTAATAAGTCTGTTCTTATGATGCAAACAGACATATTATAAAAGTATTTCCTAAATGGAGTCCTTTTCATAAATTAAAAGTCTTATTACTAGAATAAATTTGGAGCTCTGACAGTCTTGCAGAAGGGTATCTGACAGCATTACACTTCTTGGAAACAGTCACTGAATAGTCTTTATATCATTTTATGACAAGCATAACACTGAAGTAAAGATACGGAAAAGGCATTAAAGAGGCTAATCTCCTTCTTCATATAATACCTACAGGCTAATCTCCTTCTTCATATAATACCTATACCCTGCACCTCAATTCAAAAGAGAAAAACATGATTTAAAAAAAAAAAAGACATACAGGGGCACCTGGGTGGTTCAGTAAGTTAAGCCTTCAACTGTTGATTTCGGCTCAGGTCCCGATCTCAGTGCTATGTGATCAAGTCCGTGATGGGCTCTGTGCTGGGCATGGAGCCTGCTTAAAATTCTTTCTCTCTCCCTCTGCCCTTCCTGCCTCCAGCCCTCACCCCACTTGCAAGCACTCTCTCTCTCTCTAAAAAACAAAAAAGACACACACACCTGCACACTCACACATATGTGTGTGTATGTGTGTGTGTGTGTGTGTGTATGTATATGTATGCATATATTTGTAATTCTGATCAAGATAACAAAGTGAATAATTTATAGAGAAACCCAAACATAGTACTTATAAATTAAAAGAAAATCACTCTTTGTGGATCTTAAATGAAACATATAAAGCAGACTGTGGAGGTAGAAACTACAATAGGAAAAGGACAATGGTGGCTTAAGACTTGACCCAGGCTCACTATGTGAACCAAAGACTTATAAAACATGCGCACTACTAAAGACTGTTGCTCATAACAAGTAGCAGGTTTCTTAAAGTAACAGGATATATTGTACACAGCCTTACAAGATGGATAACAGGGCACTGGCTTGAGGAATAAATATCTAATACCCATACAATATATTACAATTAAATTACCAGTATATGGATGTTTTTGTCTATAAGACTTCACTGGAGGGCAGAGAGAAGGGAAGGATGAGAATAAAGTCACCAAACACAGAGAAGTAGTCAGGTGAAGAAAATGGAAAAAAAGAAAAAAAAAGAAAAGAAATTACCAGAAAAAAATAAATTTGCAAACTATAATTTTAAACCCAGGAAAAAATTCTATACCAATTACAACAATTGTTAATTCTTTAATACATTAAGGGATTTTTTCCTTAGAAAATTGCAACTATAATGCAATGTGAAAAGTGTGCTTTATTAGTGTGTTTAAGTTTCTCAGATCTAAAGGAAATAACTACATCTATAACAAAGACAAGAACTTACAGGAAAAAAACAAAAACAAACAAGAAAAACTAATAATATGAATATAAAACATGTGAGCATGAAAAATATACAAATAAAAATAAAAATCAGTTATTAAAATGAAAAATGCATCAGTAACTGAGATAAACTGTAGAGTGGGTTTAGTAAAGAAAGCTTCAAGTGGACATTTTTTTCTTTTTTTAAAGATTTTACTTATTTATTTGACAGACAGAGATCACAAGTAGGCAGAGAGGCAGGCAGAGAGAGAAGGGGGAAGCAGGCTCCCCGCTGAGCAGAGAGCCCAACGCGGGGCTCGATCCCAAGACCCTGAGATCATGACCCGAGCCGAAGGCAGAGGCTTTAACCCACTGAGCCACCAGGCGACCCTCAAGTGGACATTTTATAGACATTCTAGAAGAAAGAATATAGTAAACAACGAAGAGACAATATTCAAATACATATTATCTGGAATGTCTCTTAAATTAAGAAAGATATGAATCCTTAAACTGAAAAGACACATGAAGGAAAGGAAGTATGAATAGAGAGAAACAAACATAAAGAAATTTAAAAAAATATGAAGTAAATGAGAAAATATTCATGGCAACTAGAGAGAAAATTTAGAATTTTTTTATGAACAACTACAATAGATTACTAAAGACTTTTTTTTTTTTTTAAAGATTTTATTTGTTTATGTGAGAAAGAAAGAGAGCATGAGTGGTGGGGAGGGGTAGAGGGAGAGAGAAAGCAGACTCCCAGGGGAGCCTGAAATCATTGGTAGACCTGAAGGCAGACGCTTAATGACTGAGCCACCCAGCCACCCCTAAAGACTTCTTACATTTAAAATTAGTTTCCAAGGGGCCTCTGCGTGGCTCAGTGAGTTAAGCCTCTGCCTTTGGCTCAGGTCATGATCTCAGGGTCTTGGATCAAGCGCCACATTGGACTTTCTGCTCAGCAGGGAGCCTGCTCCCCCCACACCCTCCATCTGCCTCTCTGCTTACTTGTGATCTCTGTCAAACAAATAAATAAGATCTTAAAAAATAAAATAAAATAGGGGCATCTGGGTGGCTCAGTGGGTTAAGGCCTCTGCTTTCAGCTCAGGTCATGGTCCCAGGGTCCTGGGATTGAGCCCCACATCAGGCTCTCTGCTCAACGGGGAGCCTGCTTCCTCCTCTCTCTCTGCCTGCCTCTCTGCCTACTTGTGATCTCTGTCTGTCAGATAAATAAAATCTTTAAAAAATAAATAAATAAATAAATAAATAAATAAATAAAATAAATAAATAAAAATAAAATTAGTTTCCAAAATTAAAATACCATTTAAATTCTCAGGGAAAATAAATATATATCTTCTAAGACTTAAAGAAATAAATAAAAATATTTTTAGGCATACAAATGCCAATGTATCTCTTCTGAAATTGTTGCTGAAAGCATATATCAGCTAAAGCATAAGCAATCAAAGATAGAATGGTTAGCAAATACTTAATAACATATGATTTTCCATTTAATTTAAATAGTAATGATCAATTTGCAAGTCAGTTAAGAAAGACACATCTAAGATACCACACAACAATAACAAATCAGATCCAGGAATACATTTCAGAGAACATTAAGACATACTAAGTTCTTTGTTTTGATCTGGGAGAGGGTGGTTACAATAAACACCTTTGTCTGTAAAAAATATTTAAGGTAAGTTATTAAAAACTTACTATATATTAATATATATCTTTCAGTTAAAGATGAGGGGGAATAATAAAAAAGGAAGCATTGTAAGCAAAATACAAAGTGGCATTTGGAAATAGTTCAAATATTATATTATCACAGGAATTTTTAATAAATTAATACCTATTAAAAAACACACTAAGATTTTTAAAAGAAGCTATGACTGATCTACAACACCTTTAGAATTATTATAAACAGACTCTAATAGAAGTTTTTTTTTAAATGATAAATGAAGACAGCTGGTACAATAATGCTGGTATACTTCGAAGGATTTTTAAAACAAAAAAATTGTGGAGGACAAGCAGGAATGATAGTTATTGAAAGAAACAAAATTAAAGCCTCCAAACATCTTTTTTTTAAATAAACGTATGTGCACCCAATCTGACAGTATCAAAAAAACATAAGCAGAAACTGATGGAAATTAACAAGAACAAAAAAATTTAAGGATATAGAATGTGAAAAACACATTCTACCAAAAAAAAAAAAAAAAAAAAAGCTTAAAGCATTAGAGATAAAAATGAAACACACACACACACACAAACACAGGGGAAGAGCCACAAGCAGGACCTACACTCCCTTTTATTACCTTTTTTTCTATGTCCCTTATTGTCCATTCTGCTGTATTCTATTAGATGAGGTAGATATAAAGTTCAGTCACTGTTCAGACAAAGGGAACATAGATATCTCTTGATGGAGGCAAAATAATGTCACAGAAGAGCTTCTTGCAAAAAACCTTCTGAAATAGAATATATATTGGCATGGCCATTGTATGGTTTTCTATACGTTTGACATTTGGGATTTATGTTCCTTAAACATGAATCTGAGCCCTCGGTACATCTGGACTTACTCTACAGAGGTGCATAGTGTGTGTGTGTGTGTGTGTGTGTGTGTGTGTGAGTGTTGGTGTTTTTACATAGTGCCATGAACATAACTTGCTTAATATTTCTAAACCCATCCCAGCTTATCTTGGACAGGAAGTGTTAATATTAACTACATTAGTAAGGATCATAAAAAATCATAATTAGAAATTTCCAATGTGAATTTAAAGTTCTTGCTCTCTCTTTGAAATTAAAGTTACTTAGATCATATTGCTCCCTTGGCTCATCTTATCTTTAACATAATACTGTTTAGAGGAAAAAGAGAAAGCCAACTTAGGAACTTAAAAAAAAAAAAAAGTGTGAATATCCAATCTGAACAAAAAGAAAAAGTAAAATTTGAGCAATAACTTCTACAGAAATTTACAGGTTTACACTGTAACATATTTTAGTAGCTTTTCATTTTATTCATTGCAGAAATTGGCTTGTAAGTGTCAACTACAGCTTCATTTAAAACCATGGTCACAACATTAATATCTCCACAGGAAGACTATTAGATCATCATATTGATTTTTATCTTGCAACATAGCTCACCATAGTGTGTATGTTCCATTTGTTTTGAAGTTATATTAATTACCCTATTTATTGTGCAAAAATGTTGCTCTTATGAATTAAGTACTCTGGTGACCTGAAAGTCCATATAGTTTTTCTGGTGAGGCTATTTAGCCACAAATGACAGTGTAATATGTTGCAATTTTTCAGTAAATCAAGTTTATACAGGTCATATAAGTTACCTTAAAAAGTACACTTTTCATTGCAGAATTCTATATGTCTTCAAATGATGAAAATTTTGTAAAATTATGTAAAGTTTGCAAATAGATTGGGAATGATACTCAAATTTTTTATTTGTAGTACATCCATACTCATTTTCCTTAAAGTACAAAAAATGTCTATGTTCATTTAAACAATTTATATCATATAATATATACTAATAATAGTGGAAATGTCCTATTATATACAAATACATAAAATTATATGAATCAAGGTCATCTAATTGAATCTAAATTGTTAGTATCTTTTTCAAAATGAGCAGGCTAGCAATATTTATACTGCGTCTTACACATCTAAACCTCAGAAGGTGGTCTCCAGGCAAGAAGCATCTGTACCACTTGAGACATTATTACAAATATAAATTATCAGGATCCACCCCAGACTTACTGATTTGGAAACTTTGGAAGTAAAATTTAACAATCTGTATTTTTACAAATCTTCCAGATTACTCTGGTGCATGCTAAAATTTGAGAACCCATGTTTTATCCATTTGCTGGGCTTATTGTTAATATGAATTAAACCCTAGTCTTAGCCAAAAAGCTCAGAGAGATCTCAGAAATGCATATGAGAAGGCCTTATACTCTGGCTTGAACAAACTATAGTATGTACATTTCAAGGTAGTATTGTCAAAGGATTATTTCCTACAAGGTAATTTATTTTTTAGGAAATGTTTTTCAGTCGCAATCATCACAGTTAAAGCAATGATTAAGAATCCTGTGACTGTTTTCTCAAATAACCTTGAAAGATAGTTCTTTTGAAATCAAGGTTTTTGTTAGACTTGAGTGGCTTCTGAAATACAACTGCCCAGATGAGCTAGGGAAGTAGGGACATAGCATGTTGATAGAGCCTCATAAATGCGGATGTTCTTTTTGTTGACAGATTTTTACTATGTCTTTGCTCCCATGTTTTCTCACTGCCTTTTACCTTAAAACGTACCTTTATTTTTACCTATTTACAGTTTTCTGTTTCATCCTCTTGTTTTGCATGTACCAAAATTACAGTACAAAACATATTTATATAGTCTAGTTATAGAGAAAGCCTTGGGATAACCACTACAGGCCAGATTAACCCATTTGTTACACCGAGTTCAAATTTCCAAAGGAGCAGGAAACTTTTGCTTGTCATTAGTCTAGCTCCAAGGCTTACTATTTTAAGTTGAAATTATAAAGACCTGATCACTACATTTTATGCCATTATATTCATCTTTAACGTTTATGATAATTTATGATCTCATTTCCTTTTCCTTAAATTTAATCTCCTAATTGCTTAACAATCATCCTCTATTACATGTTGGCCTATGGATGGTAGAAATGGATAGAGTAAACCCATAATGTCTGATTACTTAGTCCTTTTTGACTCGCTGATTTAGTCTCTACCTTCCTCTTATTTATTGAGCTTTGTTAAAATTCATTTATAACTTCCAAAGAGTCTTTCTTGTTCCTTTACTGCAGCTACAATATGAAAGTACATTAGATGAATATGATACATAGCATCTCTACATGATCAGAATAAAGTAAAGGACTCTTCTGGAGTTTTATTCTCTATAATACAAAGTTCATTATCCTTATTTCAAATATATTTGTATTAGACCCTAAGAATTTCTGTCTCATGACTCCTGTAATTTCAAACAAGGTGAGGCAATAGACCAGCATGTTTACATTTTAATCTGAAAGTTACCTTGCAGTAATAGGGTTTTCTTTTAGGATATTAAAATGAGTTGAGAAGCATGCCTGCAGAGACCACACTGTGCACAGAATGAGCCAAATCATCTTATTCCATTCAATTAGATATGGTAAGAAAGATAAACATAACAAATGAGCCTGTGGAATATGCAAACAGCTTCAAGGGAAAAAAAATAGAAATGAGAAAGCTGCTAAACGGTAAGCAAGCACTGGTCCTTTGGCAAAAGATTTAAGTGATTTTTCCTCCAGACATTAATAAAGTTATAATAAAGTTATTATCTAAAGAGTAGTATTAAATAGAGCGTCAAGCCATCAGCTTACTCCAAACGACATGAATAGCGTTTTCCCTGCTAGGTGTTTAAAAACCACTTTCATATCCTGAAGTGTCATTTTGCTTAATGATTTATCTTTTATGAATCTCCTTTTGAATCTCCTTTTATGAATCTCCTTTTGACCCACTCATGCCTAAATTTTATTAACATTAGTAGAAATAAAGCAGCATATATTTTTGAGAGTAAAAGAAATAGAAAATAATACAAAGGTAATGTATCATGCAGAATTTTACTGTAGCTTGTTGAAAAGTGTTTGGTGACTGGAGCAAGAGAGGGATGTTCTCTCTCCTAACTTCTACTCAACATAGTATTAAAAGTCATAGTCAGAGCAATTAGGCCAGGAAAAAATAAATAAATAAATAAATAAAGGCATCCAAATTAGAAAGGAAGAAGTAAAATTGTTTTGATTGGATGATATGATCTGATACATAGAAAATCCTAAAGACTCCACAGGAAAAACTGTTAGAGGTAATAAGTACATTTGGCAAAGTTTTAGGATGTAAACTTGACATACAAAAATCAGTTGTATTTTTATACAATAATAATGAACTATCTGAAAGAGAAATACAGAAAGCAATCTCATTTAAACTAGCATCAAAAATAATAAACTACTCAGGAATATATTTAACCAAGAAGTTGAAAGAATTAGTGAAAAATATAAGACATTGATGAGAGATATTAAAGAAGAAACAAATAAGTGGAAAGATATTTCAAATTCTTGGATTGTAAGAATTAATATTGTGAAAATTTCCATGCTACACAAAGCTATCTAGAGTCAATGCAATTTCTACCTAAATTCCAAGGGCAATTTTTAATAGAAAGAGAAAAGAAATCCTAAAATTTGTATGGAACAAGAAGAGGTTCTGCAAAGCCAAAGAAATCTTAAAAAAGATGAGCAAAAGGCATCATATTTCCTTATTTCAAACCATATTACGAAGCTATAGTAATCAAAACAGTATGGTACTGGAATTAAAAACAGACACACAGCAGAAATAAACCCATGCACATATGGTCAATTAATTTACAACAAAGAAGCCAAGAACACACAATGGCAAAAGGATAGTTTCTTCAATAAGTGGTGTTGTGAAAACTAGACAGCCAAATGCAAAAGAAGGAAACTTGATTCATATCTTACACCATACTAAAAAAGCAACTCAAGATGGATTAAAGACTTAAAGGTAAGACCTGAAAGCGTGAAGATCCTAGAAGAATATATGGAAGAAAAAACTCCTTGACATGGGTCTCAGTAATGATTTTTTTGGATAACTCACCAAAAGCACAGGCAACAAAAACTAAAATAAACAGGCTGGGATACATCTAACTAAAAAGCTCCTGCATAGCAAAGAAACAGTCAATGCATTAAAAAAGTAATCTATGGAATTGAAAAAAATATTTCCAGACTATATATTGGATAAGGGGTTAATAGTACCTCGAGCCTTATAACCAAGCTCAGAAATCTGCTCTCTAAATACTTTTCACTCCTGGATCACACTCACTAGAGTCAACCACTCTCAGTTCATTTAATCGTTTCTTCTTGCACTTGCCTCCATATTTTAAAAATATGTAATCCGGGGGCGCCTTAGTGGCTCAGTGGGTTAAGGCCTCTGCCTTCAGCTCAGGTCATGCCCCATATTGTGCTCTCTGCTCAGCAGGGAGCCTGCTTCCCTTCCTCTCTGTCTGCCTCTCTGCCTACTTGTGATCTCTGTGTGTCAAATAAATAAAGTAAAAATCTTTACAAAAAGTATATAATCTAATAACTTTTATGTTTTCATGTACTTTATTATCTATTAATTTCCAAATATAGAAAACGAGGATGTTGTTTTCTTAAAATTACCTTCTTCTCATCCATACTTTCAAATGGTCTCTCTCCTCTTTCTCTACAACTTACCAGCATATTTATACTACAATTTCTAGTTGAATCAATACATTACTTGAATCATGTAAATGTTACTTGCACTAAGAAACTCTAGTATGTTTACATTCTATTTCTTGAACATCTCATAGTTTTCTCTTGAAGAAATAATCATGACATCCTTTTGTTTTCTTCTTTGTCCTTATATCTGTGAATATTTTTTTCTCCAGCTTTCCAGTCTAACTGGGAGCTTCATAATCCCCACTTAATGTGGCAAAACACATCAGATAATATAACTTTTATTTTGTTAGGGGTATCTTTCCTCCTTGATCATTCTCCCCTACTGCTCCAGTCTGGATTGGATGTTGTTAAGATCAGTTTATATATATGTGTATATATACATATATATGTGTGTGTGTATATGTGTGTGTGTGTGTGTGTGTATAAATTCTGATTCCCCTTCTTCATTTTTCCCTTCCTTTTCCTAATGTCCTCCATGCTGTTCCTTATGTTCCACAAATAAGTGAAACCATGTCACTTAAAGCTCTCTCTCTTGTGTTGGATCTCTTGTATAGTATTGATTTCTGGTTGACTATTTCCTATCCTGTTTAGAAAAGCATATAGTCACAGTAGTATCCTGAACATGTGTGTTTTGGTGATACATTAGGTTTGAGAATTTGCATGCTGAAGCATTTCATTTTCAGAAATAAGACATTGTAAAAATGCATTTAGACATATACCAAAAATAGTGAGCAGATCCTGTCCTTAACCCAGCTCTATTCTCAAAATGCAGCATATTACAGTTCTTATCTTCTGGGAGTGAAGATCTAAATGGAGGGAAGGTGGAATTGTGGTGTGTGTGGAAAGGGCAGGGAACTTTTTCACAGACAGGAGGGAGACATTATCCTTACTATCCTTATTTTTCCTGGTCCATTTGGGAATGAATGAAACTAGCAGCAAATAAACTTGTATTTACTGGAATTCCTCCTCAGTCCTGACAATCTAAATAGCCTTGTAGACACAGAACCAACCCTTTTGACCTTACTAACAGAGCAGACAAACACCATCATGTGAATCTAATGAGCACTTGGGCCTTTAGAACATGTAGAACATTTAGAACATGCAATGAGAACACAGTACTTCTCAACAGGGAGATGTGAAGGCTTAACCTTACAGTAATAACAACTTCAGTGGTAAATTTTCTAAGTTTAAGTTTTTGAACCTTGCTTATTGTTATGGTGAGGATTATACTGCATTATCTTACCAACTGAATACTTTAGAGAGTTGATTATAATTTTTGCAATAATTTTCCCTCTCTAGTTTAAAACATTCATCTGTCATTTCCTAACTTCTAGAATTACTGTTGAAATGTCTGGTGATATTTCAGAATGAAGATTCAAACCTAATTCTCTTAGCTTCAGTAAAAATTCACCCCTACCTCATTCCTACTCGATGTCGATGAGTCTGGAAACCTCACATTCAGCTTTGCAGAAAGTAAAACTCCATTCTCCTGCTTGGGTGGAGACAGAGGGTTGTCTACTTTCCTGGTTTGGGGAGAGATGTGGGGGTTTAAATATTTCCTGTACCTTATTTTCAATCAGTTCTTTTGTTTCTTTCCAACTTCTCACAGTCCTCACAATCCAAGTATTAGGTGACTAAAGCTTTCAAAGTCTTCTGATCTTGATTGGCTCCCTTCACATTCTTGTACTGATAGATCTCAGCATCTCTTATTTTGATAATATTAACATTTATCAATCTTCTAAATTGTGTTGGCTTTTCTTGTCTTCTGTGGTTCCTTCCCATACTTTGTTCACTTTTCTTTTACTCATTTATACAATTTTATAACATTATTGTGACTTCATTTGAACTTTTTTTTTTTCTCATTAAACTTTTGTTTTAATGGGTCTCAAAATTCTGTGACAGATTTTTGTCAGGTTGTTTCCATTAAAAAGTACTGATTTTAAAAACTAATAACTTTAAACTGCCACACACACACACACACACACACACACACACACACACAAAACAAATGGTCCACAAAACATTCTCCTTTCCTTCTGAAGATTTTACGATGCATTGTTATCATTAACCAGTCTTTTACTATTAAACTTAAATGGCCAATTGACACAAACAGTTCTGAGACCGTTCTTCCACCACTGATTAAGACTGGGGTGGCAGGTGTTGGGGATAATATTCATTTAGCCTTCTGAGCTTTCTGGGCAGACTTGGTGACCTTGCCAGCTCCAGCTGCCTTCTTGTCCACTGCTTTGATGACACCCACAGCAACCGTTTGTCTCATGTCATGAACAGCAAAACGGCCCAGAGGAGGATAGTCAGAGAAGCTCTCAACACACATAGGCTTGCCAGGAACCATATCAACAATGACAGACAGCGTCACCCGATTTCAAGAACTTGGGACCATCTTCCAGCTTTTTTCCAGAACGACGATCTATCTTCTCCTTCAGCTCAGCAAACTTGCAAGCAATGTGAGCTGTGTGACAATCCAGCACAGGTGCATATCCAGCACTAATTTGGCCTGGATGGTTCAGGTTAATCACCTGAGCTGTGAAGCCAGCTGCTTCCATTGGTGGGTCATTTTTGCTGTCACCAGCCACATTGCCACGATGAACATTCTTGACATTGAAGCCTGCATTGTCCCCAGGAAGAGCCTCACTCAAAGCTTCATGGTGCATTTCAACAGACTTGACTTCAGTTGTAATATTGACTGGAGCAATACCAGATTTAAGAACACCAGTCTCTACTCGGCCCACAAGGGACAGTACCAATACCACCAATTTTGTAGACGTCCTAGAGAGGCAGACACATGGGCTTGTTATTTGGACGAGTTGGTGGCAGAATGCAATCCAGAGCTTCAAGCAATGTGGTTCCACTGGCATTCCCATCTTAATGGGTGACTTTCCATCTCTTGAACCAAGGCATGTTAACACTTGGCTCCAGCATGTGGTCACCGTTCCAACCAGAAATTGGCACAAATGCTACTGTGTCAGGATTGTGACCAATTTTCTTAATGTAGGTGCTGACTTCCTTAACAATTTCCTCATATATCTTCTAGCTGTAGGGTGGCTCAGTGAAATTCATTTTGTTAACACCAACAATTAGTTGTTTTACACCCAGTGTGTAAGCCAGAAGGGCATGCTCACGGGTCTGCCCATTCTTGGAGATACCTGCTTCAAATTCACCAACACCAGCAGCAACAATCAGGACAGCACAGTCAGCCTGAGATGTGCCTGTAATCATGTTTTTGATAAAGTCTCTATGCCCTGGAGCATCAGTGATGGTCACATAATACTTGCTGATCTCGAATTTCCACAGGGAGATATCAATGGTGATACCACGTTCACGTTCAGCTTTCAGTTTATCCAGCACCTAGGCATACTTGAAGGAGCCTTTCCCCATCTCAGCAGCCTCCTTCTCAAATTTTTCGATAGTTCTTTTGCCGATCCCACCACATTTGTAGATCAGATGACCAGGAGTGGTAGGCTTGCCCGAATCTACGTGTCCGACGACAGCGATGTTGATATGAGTCTTTCCCTTTCCCATTCTGGTTTAGGTTGAGCGGTGGTTTTCACGACACCCGTGTTCTGGAGGCAAACACATTGCGAAAAAGCTTCATCTGAACTTTTTGAGAAAACAGTGAAGTCTCAGCTTCCTTAAGATGACACTAATTCAGAATGGTCTGGAAACCTCCCATTCAACTTTGCAGAAAGTAAAACTCCATTCTCCTGCTTTGTGGAGACACTTTGTCTTTACGTTTTAACATATGAAATTAGACTAAAATGACCTCTTCTCAAATCAGAGACTATAACCTCTGTTTATTTTGTCTTCACCTTAAAGAACTGAATATATACAGAATATACTCCATAGTTACTAATGATGTTTGTATCAAAAGTTCAAAATGGTCCTTGATAATGTCATGAGACTATGGCTGCTTTTTGCACAGATATATGAAAAATTATTTTGTCCATATAGTAAAGTGAAAGTTCTTTGTACTCAGATACAAAATCTAATCATAAATGATTACTTTAGCCAACATTAAAATAATAATTGATATTATTTTTATTTTTACATAAAGAAATAATCATATCTTAATCAATGTAATATAAATGCAGTATATAAAAGGAAAAACAAGCATTGCTTTTTTAATTAAAAGAAACAACTTTCAAATACCTGTTATAATGTATGTTCCACAAAGACAACACTTTTTGTATGTTTTGTGTATGTGTTTCTCTGTGTGTCCATGTGCATGTGTGTACATATAGGTGCATGTGTGTGTGTGTATATATGGATATGTATGTGTGTATATATATGGATATATAATATCATATAAATCAATAAATATTTGTTGAGTTTATTTAATTCTGATGTGGTAACTTTCAAATAATTTTAACAGCAGTATTTTTTCTGTTCTATCTTAATCATTTATAACCCCACCTAGAACAGAGCCTTTGCACATAGTACACATCATAATTAGTGAAGAAACATTTATTAAGTGAATAAAGATACATTGAGGCAAGACTAACATTTCAGCTGATATAGCTCCATTCAATGATAGTTTTAAATACTTACAGTAGCGATGAGTTATAAGGAGAGAAAAAGAAGTGAAGAGAGGGATAAGGGAGACTGGACAGTAAGAGGAGAGGGAGAAAACAGGTAAAGTATGTTAATTGTGTTTTGGTAACTCTTTTTCAAAGTGTGACCCCACAATTTCAAGTGCTGGAAGTTAAAATATGCAAGGCCATCAAAAACTAATAAAACTGACAGTACAGATCAACAAAAGAGCAATTGCTAAATTTTATAGATCACAAATACACACATTGAAATGAATAATAATTTCTAAAACTATCCAAGTATTATGTGGTATAAAATGTCAATTGGAATAAAATTTCTAGTGATTACATCCCTAAGGTACTCAGGAAGCGCATTGCCATAGTCAGCTTAGGGGAATAAAAGGTAACTTGCTTTCGAAAACTGAGTTAAATGACTCAAAATTGACTGTAATGATAAAAAAAACACAGTCATGTTTTTCAGTGCTTCTAGTCATCTAAAAAACAACAACAAAAAACAATTTTCTTCATGAATTTTGTTATTAAAAAGGCAATATTTCTAAACATTAACTTATATGCAATTTAAAATATGCATATGTGACATCAACTATCATGCCTTAATTGTTTGTTGTTAAATTTTCAATTACTCAAAATTTCCATTATCAAACTGCCCAAGAAGCTACCTGGTGGGGGTCTACTCATTGGGAAAGTGGGAATTGTCTTATACTTGAAATATATTTAGGCATTTATGATAATCCAACTTTAGAACACCCTCGATTCCTATGAGCTTTCTGTAATGTTGCTTTTTATTAGTGAGGTGATATCTACTAAGATTAATTTAAATATCATTCAGAAAAATGTGATAATGAAAGAGTGATAACCCCTATTCATGCCTTTTATTCACCATTTTGCTCTTTCTGGAATGAAGTATTCAATCTTTAAAAATTATTATACATATTTATCACTAGAATATTCTGTCATTGTATATTTCTAACAATTGTGGGAAGCAATTTTTTAAGGTATCAGAGCACATCTGATCTGGTTACTGAATCTGCGCGTTCATATTAGTTTCCTTTTGCTGTTTAAACTAGAGATCCTGCAAATCGTTGTACTTAAAAAAAAAAAGATAAAAACATGAAAGCTCTCAGATACCTTTATCTTCTATATCTAGTCATTATAATTGCTAGAGGTTTTTTGCCACAGATTTGTCTTAAGTAGTATGTGTAATATTCACATACTCTTTGACATTTGTGTCAATTAGGTTTTCAATCTCATAACTTCACTCAATGAGTAAAAAAATTTAGAAAAGGTATATCTCTGATGTATTTTTTGTTTTGTTTATTTTTTGTAGCTCCAAGTTTTTATGTAAATTCCTGTTAGTTAACACACTGTATAATATTAGTTTCAGGTATAGAATTTAGTGATCCGTCCTTTACATACAACATCCTGTGTTCATCACAGTTGATAGAAATTAAATACAAAACCACCTGAGAAAATGTTGTTTTCAGTCTGGCTTCAGTCACAGGGACTGGGCGATATGACAAAGAAATTTTTTTTTATAGTTTTTCATAACTATTACATTGAAAAATAACAGGTCTATTCAAGGAAACACAAACTACTCTAGTTTCTTCTTAACAATGTGTCATGTTTAGCAGTGCCTGGTGGCTCAGTGGGTTGAACCTCTGCCTTCAGCTCAGGTCATGATCTCAGGGTCCGGGGATTGAGCCCTGCATAGGGCTCTCTGCTCAGCAGGGAGCCTGCCCCCCCACCCCAACCTGCCTCTCTGCCTACTTGTGATCTCTGTCTGTCAAATAAATAAATTAAATCTTCAAAAAAAAATAGAAAACAAACAAACAAAAACAATGTGTCATGCTTATATTCTTATTTTTATTTTCAGAGGTGTGACATTAAAGGTGTTACTTCATGAAACCATACAGAAGGAAATTTGTCAATGAGATTTCTTATCATCTAAATCTTTGAAGTCACCTCACTCCCTTTTAAAACAATAGGTGTGATCTTCATTTCTACACAATTGGTCAGAATCTGTATTGTTTCCAATTTGCCTCCACTCCTTAATCATTAAGTAACTTGAAGACAGGGCTTTTTCTGGTTAGCAATCCCTGCATTGATTATTATCACTGTGTGTAGCACAAACTTGGTGCTCAACAAATACTTGGTTAGTAACTCAGCAGAAAAATGAGGGTGAAATTTATCAAGTTCTGTACATCAGAGTTTTGTGTATCATCTTTGTTCATCTATAAATAAAATTATGGTCCTTATCCACTGTGTTTGCCTAGATAAGGTTTTCTTCACTAAGTGGTTAACAAGGAGGTCATAAAATGATCTAAATATTTTAATTTACAAGCTGACAATGTGTTTCTTTTTTATATGGGTCACCAAAATGAAAAAGCAAACAAATAAACAAAATGAAAAAGCAAGCAAACAGATGAAATTGTATATTTCATTTTGCAATATGAAAAATATTAGTAAAATTACATGATGATATTCTATATAAATAGATGGAATCCGTTTTAGGCTAAATTCAACATATATCACAAACAGTGTCTTAACCAGACCAAGAATAACTTACAAGTGCTATAGAAAATACCTAAATTTTAAAGATCACTTATAACACCAGAAGGTTCACTATTTAAAACTTACTAAACAAAAGATGAATTAATTTACAAATTTTCTTTTCTTTTCTTTTTTTTTTACATCAGGGACCATAAATGCTATTCTTCATGTATGGGAGGATTTTGATATGAAATATTAATAGCTTATGTTACTTTTCCTAAAAATATTTTTATTAAAGTATAATTAACATAGAGTGTTATGTTAGTTCAGATGTACACCCAGCATTATTTGTTTGTTTCTCAGTGGTCCAAGGGAGGGCAGGGGTTGAAATCTAATAAACGTCATTCTGATTAATTTATGAGATTGGTATTTGAAGAAAAAAATATTAAATGTTTGTCTTTCTTCTGATGTTTCTAAGCTTAGAGAACATAGGTTGCTGACATCCGATACGTTCACAGTACTAAAAAATTGCATTTAGAATGTAGGCAATCATAGACAAACAGAGCTTGTAGATGGATTAAGAGGCTTGCTAACATTTTTGAGGTCCAGGATCCAGTATTTATTAAAATTAAAGCCATATTTAATCTTCCCACTAAAGTGAGCCCAAAATTATTTTTTTCTCATATATGTTTTAGTTAGAAGTATGTCAATTTAAAGTATAAGAATCCAAAGGGTTTTTTGTGACTCATGTTCTGTTTTGATATCTGTTGCTTACTAACCATCTCTCTATTAATCAATTTCTTCAATGTAATGGTACAGGTAATTAGTTTACCTTGAAAGTTGGTGTTATCATGAGAAATATTTTATTCCATTAATAGAAATTTCCATATCTGCAATGATCCCATATGTGTCAGCTTTATATTTGGTCTGGTAAAAAAGATTCCTATTTACCTCATTTTCAAATCTTTGTGGGCTACCCACTGTAGCTGCCAGGAATTCCTATATACTCTTTCTTATGGTGTCCTAATTCTCAGTTCTAAATATGTCCTTTACCAAAGCATAGAACAGATATTCTCACTCTTTATGGGAATTCTCAAATACTTTATGGACTCAATCCTTTTCTCCTAAATATCCCTTTATTCAGAATGCAATTTCCACTGTTCTTCATTTATTATGGTATCATAGACCTTGTCCATGTGCTTTGCTTTCTTGGAGTTTTTGTTTTTTGTTTTTTGTTTTTTGTTTTCAGATTGTCAGTTTCTTCTTTTAAATATTATATAAAAATTTACTAAAATCCACAATTTAGATGAAGGATGGAAAGTAGCAAGGGTATCTGTTAGCTGTACTTAGTCAGTTTATAAACATTCTGTCAAGCTCAAGGTACATTCAGACATGAATATAGGTATTTTTAAAATATCTCTTTATATCCTTTCTTGTGGATTAGATAATCTGGAGTCAGTAAACTTTGATCCAACTAGAGGGAACAACATAAATACTTCTCAATTAAATTCAGAAAATATGTTTTACATAAGTCATTTGGATCGTGGTAAATTATGGTCACTAAACCTACAATCAAATCTCAAATAACTCTGATGAGTCCTTTATAAACAAAATGAGAAAGCCTATAATTCTGGCAGAACAAAAGTATGCATATGCAGTGACAGGAGAAACTGTGAGGACTGCTTTCTCACTTCCCTATCTGAAATGAGCATGAGTCCCAGCTCGTGGCTCTCTTCTTTCCTAAGTTGGCTGGTTTCTTATCTCAACCAGTCACAAGCTTAATATGGTCCATCCCCAGCAGTATAGGGACCTTTTCAGTGCAGAACTGCAGCGCTTATCTAAACTGCTATGACTCCAGTAACAACTTGAAGTTTTTACCTTCAAATGTATGGCTTTTATTTCTACAGATAAAATTTTCAACAATGGTCTTGATTTGGTTCTAAATCAATGAAATGATAGTGGAAGGGTGATAGAGTGTATTTGGATGAGGTTTTAGAAAGGGATCATTTTCTTCCAACTGTACATCTAATAAAACCATGCAATAAATTCTTTCTTTGCCTTGCTGACAGGGTCATCTTCCAGAAGATTGGGAACATAACCAAGGAACTTCAATTTTTACTTAATTTTAGCAAAAAGAAGTCCTGCTACTGAAGAGTAGTGATGAAAAATTTGGAGAGAAAAGTATCAACTTTCTGGGCATAGTTATAAGCTATTCTACTACTGTAGTAGTAGCATTAGTCTACTATTTCACTCTGCCAAAAAGGAGAGTTTTAAAAGTTTTAAGATAATGGACAATTCTGTGGTAATAAAATATAACAATACAGAGGACCTGCAGAGATTGGAGGTGACGTTGCAGAATGATGAAGAGCACCTAATTCTAACCATATGACTTCTAGTGATATAACCATCTGCATTATTTGTAAGATAAAGGATAATAATAGTTCATATCCTAAGGGTTTGTTGTGAAGCTTAAATGAGTTGAATGAAATACATGAGGTGCTTAGAAGAGCACCTGGCAAAGGATCTTACTGAGAGATTTATATTGAAATTCTAACATTTCAATAAGTGAAGGAGGAATAATAATAATAATAATAATAAAACAAGCAGTGCTATCAGCTCAGATATTTCTCTAATAAGGATACATGCATTTTTTTAAGTATGTAAAGAAAGGATACTTAACTATGGAAAATACATCAATAGAAGGAAAATATAATAGTTCCACTGTGTCTGTTATCAAAAATAAGTCAGAACTTGCAAAATATATCCAAAAGAACAAGAACATTTGCGAATATGGATGTACTCACTATTTTAGGCAAATCTTAAATAAAAAAGAGACTACTAAATGTAATATGTTGCTTTTTGTCTGTCAAGGAGAACAATTTGCAAACTGGAAAGTGTTAGAGATTTATTGTTGAGGGACCTCTTGCCTATGACAAGTGAGGAAAAACATTACATGAATTAAAACCTCTGACATTGAGGATTATAAATATGACTGATAAATAGTTTAGAGTCTGATTGTGCAATCATTGCTGGCTATCTATGAAGTATTACGAATAATAGGATTATGGCCAGAATTTAAAAACAGGCAAATGTAGTACACTTTTTATAAATGAGAAAATGATGTATTCTGGAATCTATAGGCAAAATGCATTAAATATCGTCCTTGACAAAATTGGGGCATTAAATATAAACCAGGTGGTTTGTAAGCAAAGGGCCATAATGTCAAGATTCTAAACCTTATCTTTCAAATTCCTTATTCTGTAATCTTCGTCAAGATACCTCATTTTCTTGATTTATGTTTTGTCACCTGAAAAGTGAAAGATTATATTAGACGTTGCTTGAGTTTTCTTTTAACTAGATCATTTTATAAACCTATGACTATGTGATTCTGTTGTTGACAAGGGCATCTCAAACAAAACGTGTTTTATTGTGTGTGCAAATCAAACGTGATTAACCTTAGAAGAAGCTGTGAACATTAGCATTGTCAAAGAAAAACAAATCTGGACTTAACAAAGGAGAGACTCTTTGAATGGATTATTGCATTGGAGAAGGGGGAGAGGACCATTACAACAGGAGGACTTCTCCCCACAGTAAGATCTGGAAGAATCTTAAACATCAGGCAGAAAAAGGACTTTTCTTTTATAAAGACAAATACATGATGCTAGGAAAAAAAGACATGTGAGGAAATTAGAAGAATGCATACAGGTGATGTAATATGAGAGTTGATAAGAGAAAATTTTACCCTGAGGTCAGCCTATTCTCCCTCTCTCGAGAAGTTGTTCAAGAGGGGTTGGGGTGGTTGTGGGCAGATTAGGAGCTTCCTGGAAGGAGAGAATTTAGTTTGATCAAGTTAGATTGATGCACATCTTGTTCCAGTTGATCACTGGGGACAAATGGTTTAGCTAATTATTTATGAGACACGTGAAAGTCTTTTGGAGAGTTCTGTGCCTGACCTTGTCATAAGTAAACAAGGAGGAAATCTGGGAGACACGTGGGAAAGAGTAGTTCTAATAAGCCTTTTCCTGGAACTCGCAGAGATTTTTTTAAACATACCTGTTTTCCAGCATCACAATCTTGATAAAACTAAACAATTTCAGTGTACATTAGTGTAGATGTGTTTTAATTTTTCTCTGATACTTAAGTATGAATGGAATCTCTGAGTCATATGGTAGCAAAGAAGAATTGCACCAGGCAAAATACATGGGCAACGGAAGAAATTATTTGAAATTATTGCAATAGGGGAGAGAGATTAAACCCAATTCCACTGAAACAAAAGGCAAGAGGGTTTTTGAGCACTGGTGTGAGCAAGTGGAAAAATACTGGAGGACTTAAGTGAGGAAGGTTGGTGAATGTGACTAGGTTGTCTATATTTGCTGATGGGTATTTATTAAAGTTGGGTCCCTACTGTACCAAAAACTGGGCTCCATTTTCATGATGATTACATTTCAAAGGGATGTCTCCCACGTATTAGAGGGGAAAAAAACAAAACAAAACAAAACAAACACACAAACACACATTCCCTGGGTTCTAAAATTTTAAGAGACCAGAGAAGGCTTATATCTCAAAGGGTCAGAGGAAAATTTATCATTTATCAAAGATTTTGTAAAACAAATGCCCTAAAAAAAGAGAGGTTAAGAGCCTGTTATCAGAAAGAAACCTATCTAAAGCTTAGTCAAGCCAAGAGAAACAGTAAGACCATCTTGGTCAATAGTAAGTTTGTATTTAGCTTATAAGGAATTGTCAAATTATTTTCCAACATATTGTGCCATTTTGCATTCCCACTGCTTTATGACAAAAATTAGAAACAACCCAAATATCCATCAGCAGGTGAAAGGATAAACAAATTGTGCTATTATCCAAACAACAGAATAGTGGTCAACAATAAATAGAAAGCATTGTTAACACATGTAAAACATAGGTGAATCTCACAAACATTGTATTGATTGAAAGACGCCAGGCAGGAAGGAGTACTTACTATATGATTCCATTTTTGTAGAAGTCTGAAGAGACAATTCAATTCTACAGCTTTCAACTTCAAAGAGTGTAAAACATCGCAATGTTCAAATGATCTAAAGGAAGTTGGTTGTAGGGAACAGAATTTTTTTCTACTTAAGTAGTAAATGAACTTGAATAGCCTTGCATTTACCTATACTATTATTATATAAATTGTTTAGTTTCCTTTGCTATTCTGACAAAATCTCAGAAACCAAGTGTCTACTTTTTCTCCCAGGGTGCTTGAAAGATAAATGTGACTCTTGCATATTTAAACAGAAAAACAAGTGAAGTTCAATTTCTTCCACAACCACCACTGTGGCCCTCTTGATGAATGAATGGTTACAGAGAACATGTCTTAATTTCTGTTGCAAATTTTTAATCATCTTGTGGGCAAGATGAAGAAATGTGTTATGGAAGAAGGGTTGGGATTAATATGTATTTTCTATTTTATTCAGCTATAATCCAATTGTCCACAGCCTATTAAGATTTAATTCTTACACTTGTGCCTAAGAATCGTTATTATTTGTAGAGAAAGGACTGTAGTTGTATACCATATAAAATGCTTCGATAGGGGTTTACGAACTGATGCTCGGGATAAGATGGCCTTGCCTGTGTTACAGTTTGAGAATTCTGGAAGAAGACACTAAGATGAACTTTGTGGTACCCAGAAATTAACCAATGTGAAGGAAAGAGAGAAGTAGCAGAGTTGGGCAGAGAAAGTGGTAAAAGTCATATGTAGTGTCAACAAAGCCACAGCAAGAGGGAACTCTAGAATGACCTTTGCCCTTCAGATTGTTCTACATGGACTTAAAAGTCCCGGCCCTTATATGCATACTTTACTCACCAGTAAAATAAAAAGTTCCCTGGGAAGAGTGGGTTTTCTGTAGTTGAGGAAGACCCAAAAGATATTGGAAACTGAAGGCCATCTGTTTACTGACTGAATTCTCCCCATGTTCCCACGACACACACTTCAAGTCCCCTCTCCAACATGGAGCTGGGTTATAAGTCTTTTCTTGAAGGGGGAACTGAATGATATATTTTCAGATATTTCATAGCCTGGCTTTGAGTCTTGGATCTAACTTTTACATAATTCATGATCTTAGACAAATTTTAAATGTCTCCTTGCCTCAGTTTATTCCTCTATAAAATGAAATAATTATAGTACCTACTCACAAAAATTAATTTAATGTGTCAACCTAGCTAGGTGACTTTGCCCAGCTTTATGGTCAAACACTAGTCTGTTTTGGTTGGAAACTATTTTTTAGATGTGATTAACATTTAAATCAGTAGGCTTTGAATAAAACAGATCCCCTTTCAAAATGTGGGTAGGTCTCATATCACTAACTGAAGGTCTTAAGAGAAAATACCTAAAAAGGAAAGAATTCTGTCCTCAGACTGCCTTCAGACTCAAACCTGCAACATCAACTCTTGCTGGAATTTCCAGCCTGTAGCTCTGCCCTGTAGGTATCAGACTTGCTAGCCCCCCATAATCACGTGAGCTAGTTCCTTAAAATAAATCTCTCTCTCATCATATGTATACATCCTATTGATTCTGTTTTTCTGGATAATGCTGACTAATATAGTATCTCACGGGGCCATTATATGATTTAAATATATTGGGCTATAGCGCAGTGCCTGGCAAATACTCAGGACACAGTAAATATTAGTTCCTATTGTTTACGTAAAGATTTCCAGTCATTAACAACTCAAGAAATTATGAATGCATTATCTTAACTATAAAAATAATGAGCCCTCCATATATGAACCCAACTGTTTAGATATTAATTATTCTTAAATATTTTAGAGTTCATCTAAAATTAAGTGTACTCTCTTATACATGAAAGAATATGTTCAATTTTACTATTTTTTATGGTAGTCCCTAGATACTTTGTTTTTCCCAGCAAGTCTCTGAAAATTTATCATGCAGATTACAGTGTAATATTAACCACCTTTGAGTACTAGAAGACTGTAAAATGCACTCCATGGTGTTTCAATGCATGAAGGTACTTTCGGAGTTTTATGTAGCATAATCCATTTACTAAAACTTGCAGTGCCCCTTGTTTTATGAGGTTCTACAAAGATGACAGATGTTCCTTAATGTTTCACCCTGGGAATTCTCCCTCAAATAAAGCTGTCGACACAGGAGACTATGCATATAGATTCAATTGTTTAGAAGATGGAAGTTCTCCAATTATAATACTATTTATTATGAGTCTCACAAAAATATTTGCACTAAAACAAAATGTACTGGGCTAAGATGTGTAACTTAAGTTGTCTCTTGTCAGGCTAAAGGTTATTGCAAGACTGGTTTTCAACCCGTGAGTGTAAAAGTCTGACTGCCTAAGTACAGAGGATGTGGAGAGGATGCTCAGATGCAGGTTTCTCCATTTTATCCACACCTACCGGCTCAGCATCCACAGGAAGAAAGCCCCCATAGATCCGTTGTGACAATGGCCTTTATTTCTCATCAACCCTATAGCTTAAAATCTACTAAACTATATACTCACAAAATAAGTTTAAAAATGAGAACATTTTCAGAATCAGCTACATATTTAGAAATATAATTGAGTGAAATAGCTTCTTAAAACGTTTTTATAAACTTTAAAGTCCCAATTATCTGCTTTGTTTTTGTTGAAAAATGCAGTAGTTGGGTGTGTTGCAAAACACACGTAGACACATAGACACAATGTCAGAAAGCAAATAATTTATCTTCAGCAAGAAGTTGATGTCATCTCACTATATTCATATCAATAGATTTTGACCTAAGGCAAACTGAAATCAACAACAAACAGACGCTTTCTTTTGGAAATTATTAAAAGATGTTGCAATATTTCAGACTGGATAAACAAGTAATTAAGTTACAAATTTGATCATTTTGATGTAATCATATGAATTCCAAAAAGCATTTTCATTATATATTAATTATATCTAAACAGTTAGCTATTGTACACCCTGCAGAACCACAAAACAGAAAAATATGATTCAATGTCATATTCATATTATGGAGGAGAAAATAACTGTTTTCTTTTCAAAACCCTTTTTCCTTAACACATGCAATAATAAAAGAGTTGAAATCCATTTTAGTTTATCAAATGTTTATTCAATACCTCTTATGTACCAGCTACTATTTATTAGTATTGGCCACATAGATTAATAAAATCCCCCTTCTCTTTAGGGAGTTAAAACATTAAATTAAAACAATTTACCCTTATTTCTTAACAGTACCATTGTGTACTGCATTATTTAAGAATTATGCTCACTTCCAAATAGCAAGAACTCTGTATTAGTTTCCTATTGTTGCTATAACAAAGTATCACAAACTTGGGATTTAAAACAATGCAAATTGATTTTCTTATAGTTCTAGAGGATGGAAGTGCAAAATCAGTTTCCCTGGACTCAATCAAGGTGTAAGCAGAGGTGCACTACTGTTGGAAACTATAAGGGAGACTATGTTGCCTTGTTTTTCCCCACCTCTAGAGCTGCAATCCTTGGCTCATGTCCCTTTTATCCATCTTCAAACCAGCAGCTCTAGGGTAGCATGTCTCTGTGATCAAATCTCCTTTTGCCTCCTTCTCCTAAGGTACCCAGATAATTGAGGATTATCTTCCCTTTTCAATTTTTTTTAATTTAGTCACATCTGCAAAGTAATTTTTGCTATACAAGGTGATAGTCACAGATTCCAGGAATTGGGACCTCAATATTCAACCTACCACTCACCCCAAAAAAGTAGCTCAGACAAAAAAGAAGCGTATTTTAGCATCCTAAAAATTAAAGTCCAGAGTAGGAGATAAAGGCTAGAATGACAGCACTACAGTGTTATCAGGAAATCAGTTCTTTTCTACACCTTCCCTAGGATATGACCCTCATCCAAATACCTACATAATGGTTTCTGGAGTTTTAGCCATTATTTCTGTATTTCATGCATCAGGAACAAAGAAGGACAGAAGAGCAAAGACATACAAATGAGCTATTTCCTCTTCTTTGGAGATCTTTTCCAGAAATCCCACCCAAGGACTTCAGGTCACTGCTCATTGGCGAGAACTCAGTAGCATGGTCCCGCCTGGCTGTATAGAAGGCTTGGAATGAAATACTTCATCTTTCTTTTAGGGGCACCTGGCTGGCTCAGTCAGTTAAACATCTGCCTGCGGCTCAGGTTATGATGCCAGAGTCCTGGGATCGAGCTCCCTGCTCAGAGAAGAGTCTGCTTCTCCCTCTCCCTTAGCCCCTCCACCTCCACTCATGCTCTGTCTGTCCCTTTCTCTCTCAAGAAATTTAATAAAATCTTTAAAAAAAAAAAAAAAGAAATTGTTTACCTTTAATATTGCTGCCCATATAAAATTGGATTTGGGGGGTGCCTGGGTGGCTCAGGTTATGATCCCAGCATCCTGGGATCGAGCTCCGCATCGGGCTCTCTGCTCAGCAGGGAGCCTGCTTCCTCCCTTCTCTCTCTGCCTGCTCTCTGCCTACTTGTGATCTGTCTGTCAAATAAATAAATAAAAATCTTTAAAATTGGATTTGGGAAAGGGAAAATGGGAACTGAATACTAGGATCTGCTGTGACACATCAATATTTATTATAAATATGTTTTGGCTTATCCGTTATGAAAATACATGTGTCATTAAGCCAATTTCTCTTAGTAAGATCATTGCTTACATAGCAAAATATGAACTCTTGCTTTTGAAATACACCAGTTTTAGAAGTAGGGTACTTTCCTTTGGGTATATCTGGGGAAAAGGAGATCAAGTATGCTGCAGTCCTGCTATATCAGAAGTCTATCATAGTTGTCACTGTGTAAGGAGATATAGTCTACAAACACTGAAATTAGAATGGAAGTTTGGCAATGAAGTTATTGGAGGAAGTGTACATGAAGATGACTCATTTTACTTTACTTGTTTTTTTGAAAGATGTGAGAATTATTCTGCCAGGATTTCTGGCCAAAATTCGAAGTTCTATCCTTTTTAGCTCTGTCTCTTAATAAGGTAACTAAGACCTGAGTAATAAATTCCACATGGGTATAAACAGAGACATTTCCAATATAGTTATTTTTTTCTAATAAAATATACTATGAACACGAAAACATTAATAAATTATGCTATAAAAATACTACAAGTACTAAGATAATTTCTGGCAAGTAAAAAAAAAATATGTTAACTGTTAATGTTTTTGGTTTTTCTTAAAATATCCTGAAACCACTTTGTTCTCTTTCCCATATCATCAGTGTTATTTGTCCTGAGTCAGACATAAGTATACTATTGTATTTATATTTTATCCTTCTGGAGCTGTTTACACTAAAAATTGCATCTATACAGAATTGCTTCCCTGTGGAAGCACAAACCACATTGTTTTGCTTTGAGGTTTCAAACATCAGAAGTAACTTCGAAGTGTTCTGCTAAGTGCCTTGCACTCAATAATGTGCCACCACTCTCTCCTAGCTCTCTGCTATCTCACTTGTTCCTTTTCAGGTGACTTTGTGACATCCTCCCCTCTGACTCGCCTTAGTAATATTGGCATTTATCACAGTTATTTTCCTATCCCTCTAGTTGCTCTCCCTAGGAGATTTTATTGTCTTTGTCTTGTTTATGACTTCCAGATCTGTATTCCCTCTCCAAATCTCTCCTGTAAATTTCAGCGCTGGAGGTTTAAATGTCCGCTGAAGTTTTCCACTTAAATATGCCCTACAGGCACCTACAACAAAGACTATTCAGAGATGAACTCTCCCTACTTGCTACAAATCTACCTTTTCTCTATTGTTCCTTCCATTAATGAAAAACACCATCATCCACTTAGTAGGTGAGGTTGGAAAGGAGAGATCACTGCATGTCTTCTTCAGGTCATTTGTGTTCCTCATTCCCCAGCAATAGCCATATTTAATTACCTTGTCCTGTAAACATCATTCCAAAATATCTCTAGAATCTCAGCATTCTACTCATCCAGATCCACTATGATCACTTGCATTAAGATGTCAACATTTGCTTTTCTGCATTAAGCGATGCCTTTGCAACTGTACTCAAGACCAAATGTATTGATACATCCTCTTCCAGTCCCATCACTGCATAACCAACAGAGTCCTTTTCTGAAACCTTGGATCACACCATGTTTATGACCTCTTCAGAATCCTTGGGTTAGAGTTCAGTTTCCTCCAAATGATGATAAAAGTTTGTTCTTTCTTTCTTTCTTTCTTTCTCTTAATTCAGTTTCTGCTTTTATCTCCAGACACATCCTTTTTTTCTACCTCTAAGCTCCAGATTTACCAAACATTTTTCTTAATTTCTAAGTACACCATGTGCTGTCTTAATTCTATGTATTCAATATAAACATAAGACCTGAACATCCCTTTAATTAAAATTCTTACTAGTGCTTTAGGTTTCATTTAAATTATTTCCTCCCTTTCTAATTTCCATAATCTGGTAAAAAAAAAAAAAATTCACACACACACACACACACACACACACACACCCACACACCTGACATACTCTAATCATGTTCCTTTATCTTTCCTGTTCTGCCCTTAGTCATTAAATGTCAAAATCAGAATCTGCATGCTTGTGTAAATGAATACCATAAACTTCTTACTTCTCATTTTTTTTAGATTTTATTTGTTTACTTGACAGAGATCACAAGGCAGAAAGGTAGGCAGAGAGAGAGGAGGAAGCAGGCTCCCTGCTGAGCAGAGAGCCTGATGCGGGGCTCAATCCCAGGACCCTGGGGTTATGACCTGAGCTGAAGGCAGAGGCTTTAACCCACTGAGCCACCCAGGTGTCCCTACTTCTCATATTTTTAAGACATGGTTAGTTTCTGAACTAATCTGTATAAAAGTAATTTTAAGAAAATCAACCTCCAATCCCTGAGAGCTGAGGTGCATATTAGGGAACAGCGATCATGAAGGGAAAGGAAGTGAAGGTCCCTGACCGCCTCAGTCTGAAATGAGGGAAAGGGGGCGTGTGAGTGAAATTCCTCAGACTTGTGGTTTCTTTGATGCAGGGAACATTCAGAGTGACTTGAATGCACAGTTTCATTTTGTACTAATCCACATGGTAAAAAACTCCCTTATACTGATTAATATATCTGTTGTACCTATATTTGGAATTATAGTTGGTTTTCATGATTGTTCAGAGGGATTTTTTTAACTCTCCTTGAACCTTGTTTATACACTTTCCTGATTTAGTCCTCATAACATTCATTATTTCTGCCTATTGTCTTATTTTGACATATCTTTCCTTTTTTTTTTCATTGTTTTTAACACTTGTAACCTTTTAAAATGTAAGGATGCACTTGATTTATTAGCCTCTATTAGATCAAAAAGAAAGACTCATTAAAAAAACTTATTTGTTACTTATTGATACTTATTGATTACAAAAGAAAAAATAGTAACTCTACAGTGAAGATCATCAGACACCTTCTTAGTCAAGATATCAATGTTAGCATCATCAGTGACGGGGAAGATTAAATTGTGGGCCTGCCCTGTAATGGATGCAATGAGAAGAATATAATCATTACTTCTCACTTTTATGATATTTTGCCAAAGGTGCATTACCAGAATTGAATCATAAGGAAACATCAAACAAATCCAAACAGAGGCCCATTCTTCAAAATAACTGCTGGTAATCTTCAGAAGTTTCAAGGTCATGAATGTCAGTGCAAGACCATGGAGCTATTCCAGATTGAAGGAAGCTAGAGAGATTAATAACTGAATGTGACATACTATCCTGAATTGAATCGTTTTGCTATAAAAGACATTACTGAAATAATTGATGAATCATAAATGGCGTCGATAAATGAGGAGATCATAATAAATCAACTTTAATTTCCTGATTTTTGGGTTTATATTTTGATTACCAGAGACTTTCTTTTTTTTTTGGTAAGAAATATTCATTGATGATTTCAGAATGATGGGGTATCCTGTCAATGACTTATTCTTAAGTCTTAGGAAAATAATGACTTTCTTACTATACTTGCTTCTTTATTGTAAATTTGAAATTACCTCAAAATAAAAATACAATATATAATATTAATTTATATTTTTATTAGAAGTATCATGTTTCTATTTTATTATGAACTATATATTAATAATGTTTATTAATAGTTTTTATTTTTATTACTTAACTTGTGAATAGTTTCATGATACACAAATAAATTGTCATCTATAATATTTAAACTATCTTTTCCAGAGTGTCTCAAGTTACTTGTGGCTGCTAATCAAAAAGCCAGAATCCCTGAAAATTAAACTATTAAGGATGATCTTGAGTTCTAGTTTTTGTTTGTTCATTTTTAATTAGAGTTGGAAGGGTGCATCTTAAACTTAACTCCATGTTAGACTCACCTAGTCAGGGTTGTTTTTGTTTGTTTGTTTTTTGTTTTTTGTTTTTTAAATATGCACATGACCACATTGCACCCAAGAATATAATATAATTGGTCTGGGTGTTACATGAACATTGCCATTTTCTCTAGTACCCAAGGACAGACACATGGTCACTACCACAGTTGAGAACAGGCTACAAATGTTAGTAGTGATAATCAGTGTATTGTTTTCTGTTCTAGGATCAATTGTGAGAATAACTAAGGAATATTGATAGGTCAATACTGCAGCTCCTGTTCTTAGTGAATGGACAGAATCTTCTTTTGATCCAGGAAATTAAAAATAATACAACAATCAAATATAATAATTGTTTTATCTAACATATTGTTTCAGACATTGATGACTTTTTGTATATTAGACAAGAAGAGATTACCTACTAGTTTTATATGAAACTGTGCAAAATGGACACATTCATTCTGTGAAATGCTTTGTAATTCATTTCCAATGAGACCTAGTACAAATCAAAAGCGTTTACAATATTCCCAATAATTTCAAGCTTATTTACCAAAACAATTGCTTAGTAATGCATCCTGATTTATTAAAGACCAAGTGATAACTTTGTTTCATCATATTTCAGTCTCTCCTGACACAAATATTAAGGATTTTCCTACATCTGTTTATACATCACTTTGTAGTCCATTCAAATGATGTAAACATAGGCCTTCAGGTTACAGTTGAGGTTATATTCGTGTCTATACACTTAGACCAAAACAGGAAGCCTGATCAAGTCGAGTGAGTTAATGAATGAGAAGTTCAGATGATAGACATTTTTGGTTTCCTCATTTGGTTCTCCAAATCATAGTGTGGCTTCTCTTTTCCTCATATATATAGTTATTTCAGCTGATATATGTTGGATTTTACATTTTTTCCACAAAATTTCTTAAAACAAATTCTCAATTTCTTCATACAGGAGGAGAGCAGAACAAAAGTTCTTAGAATATTGCTAATAGGTTGTAGCTGGATGCTTCTATAATGAAAAAGTATCAAAAGATGACCTTCTCAGTAGGGGCTTTACGTATGCACTGACACTTAAATAAACTCCTCTGTATCAAGGTACACTGAACTCTTTAGTAGAAGCATATTAGTCTACTTAATAGGTGCCCTTTGTGCCTCTGAAAATAAAAACGGATAAATGCAAGTTATACATGAAAGCTCTTTTTAATATTAATAAACACTTTGTCTTTTTAAAGTATCAGCTCTTGTCTGATGTTAGTGTCTTGTGTACCTTCCACCTTTCTAAAGTCAGTTAAGTTGGTCAATTACAGTACATTGCAGTCTTTGGTTTTATGCCTTTCCTTGTCCTTGGCATTCTCTTTGCCTCTTTATGGTAACAAGGCTAATCCTCTTTTCAGTGGGCTCCTGTGGGGCTGTAGCATCAAGACTCTCAATAAAAAGCTGAACAGTTCAACAATTTTTATTGAGTCTTGATTGAACAGCCCTTCGGGAGCTAAACATAGAAAAGAAGAGATGGAGAAAAGTAGTCAAGATTGTAATAGCCTCAGTCTAAGGATGTATAGCACCAGTCCAACAGACCTGGCAATGTCAAAATTTTAACAGCTTGGCATCAGTGCATATCTCCTGGTGCCAAATAACGAGGCTCAGAGAACAGATATAAAAGTGGCATTGAAGTTACATTTTTCTTTTATTTTCATTGTGAAACACCTGAAATTGTAACAGAATCGTGAATGGTCCAAGTCAACATCTTTCTGTTTCTTTTAAGTGAAATCTTAACTTTCAAAAAATAAGAAATCATGTTACATGATAAAGAGTGGAAAATCTACTGGCATTTGAGGATATTCCTTTACCACTACTTGGCCTTCCTCAGACCGTTTCAGTCCTACCCTCACTGTCAAGGACCTCACTCCTACCCTCTTCTGTCAAGCTGATAGAAGAAATAATATGGGAATGAAAAAGAGCAGTTTCACCCACAAAAGAAGAAAGAAACCTATAAAGGTAGACATGGTTTCTCATAAGGAGAATGTTTCTGGTAGATGCTACACAGCAGTAACTCCCATGGGAGTCATTGATAATCATTATTCCTTGTGGAGTCAAAAGAAAGCTTATTGAAGGCCCTTGTTGGTTTGCTGTCCATCACTAAAATATGTATCTCATGGCAAGCTGTTGAAGAAAATAGCTTTCTATGGTCAAATAACTTGGCCAAACTCCAAGTAGGAAAAAAAAAATTAGTATTGAACTTTGTAGAACTTTCTGTATTATACAATGTTGTAAACCTTCAAGCAATGGAAAAAATATGCAGCATTTCCCAAATTACACACTTTTTCTTCAAAGCATTTTGAATGTAGAACATGAAAAAGGTAGAAAATAGAAGGGTAAACTTATCTCAAATAACTCCTTGGCATAACACATCAAAGAGCACAAAGTGTTCCTATCATATTGCAACTTAATTTTAGTGATGGTCCTGTGAATGAAATCAATTATCTTATCTTCAAAGAGATAAGGAAGCTGAAGCTAAGAGTGACACAATGAATGATATTGTTGTACCAAAGACAAACATACGCACATATTTAGATTTCCTTCTTCCAATTCAAGTTTCCAAGAGAAAAAATTCTTAAATAGATGACCTTAGAGAATGAGATTCCCTCAGGACATACTCTTTTGACAATCCCAGTTTCAAGGCCCCTTTTCCTCAATACAGATGTCAAGGCATCAGTCAACTCTGCTGCCCAGGACACCACAGGCTCTAAATCTGGGAATCCGTACCCTATTAAGTCAGAATTACTACACACACATACACACACATACACATTTATATATTTTTATATATTGAGAGAGAGAAAGTGCTACCTAACTAGCTGGCAGAAATGTGAGACACCTTGCTCAGGGATCAGAACCAAAACACCAGACAAAGTAACTTGGTGGGATTGGTTCCCCCATGATAACATCCCAGAGGTGATTGATGAGAGCCAGACGTCATAAACCTACATGTTCAGAAGGATGACCCTTTAGGAAGGGAACTAGAAATACCAGTGTCTCCACTTATATAGAACTGGGAATATCTATTCTTGTAAGACTGTAGGAAGATCCTTGGGTCCTTACCTGTTAGAGGGTAAATACATTTCTCCAGGGAGAAGTTAAGACTGTGTCTCTGAGTTTGCCATCCAGGATTTTTTTCCCTTTTGAAATTGTAAGCACATAGGAAGAGAATATTATAAATCGCTTTGGAGGTCTGTGAGCTATGCAGCCATCCCTTCCCTTAACTCAATATTATAAAAATATATAGGCATGTGAAATAATAAGAACCCCAAGTTAAATTAGATCTTTTTGTATAATCATATATTGAGTCCATGGCCATCCTTTTATCTAAGGGAAATTGCATGGAAACAAATATAAATTGTTAGTTAATAGTAAGTTGGGAAGTGCAAGATGATCTACATGAGTGCCATACAGAAAACACCATGGCATTAACACTCGAATTGAAATAATTCTTGATGAATCAGACATTAGATGGCCATGCTGTTTTGAATCAGTTTTGTATCCAACAGAGGATAAATACCATTTATGTTAATGGCATAGTCCAGAGACTCAAAGAGATCTTCAGTACTTTCTTCTGCCACACAGGAAGCAGAAATGGTCCATTGATTTAAAGCAATAAAGCAGAATGATTATCCTGTTGTGACTCCCTGGGTTTTGGTATGTCAATAGAAACAATAGAAGCTGAGCTCATTTAGGTTGACCTGCTGAAGCCTCTCATCCAATTTGGGTGGTAAGAGAGGCTGCATCTGGTTCTAAAGGCAAGAAGGACAGAGAATCATTCTGGATGAGCATGGAGGATGTCATAGAATGCCTTTAATATACTTGGTGTATAAGATTGATCAATATATTATAAGATTAGAAAAATAGTGTGATGTTTTACAAAAGAACAAGTTCATGAACCAAAGAAATAGAATGCTATTCTTTTGTTTGCTTTTGCATAGTATATTGATATGATTTTTAAAATTATCATTTGAAAAGGAATTTCACTACATCTTCTACTTCATTCCTATGTAAAAATGAGAAAAAGAAAAGTTACTAAAAATACAAAAATAGAAGAAAAAGAATAATAGCAAGGGGCCATTCTTTTATTTTCTTTCACCATTTCTAATATTTTTTTCACATTCAGAAATGGAAAAAATGGGAATTATTTTTGTCTAAATTCTTATAAAGTGCTAAGATCTTTTGTCGAATCTTTGCAGTGTTAGTTAAGGGGCCTCCAGGTTCAGAAAAGGCAGATGAAAAGGAAAGTAAGAACTTGAATGTACACGGTTTTATTAGAGAAACATATTGAGTTCAATGTTATCCAAATATCCAGGGTGTCAAATATCCATTCATCTTTATTTCTTGCTAATGCCTCAATGACAGTTTGACTTTTTTTTTTCTTTTTCTCTTGTTGATATTCTACTATTTTTACTTTTTAGGGTGAGCAATCCAAATTATAAATCTGAGGTCTCATTAACACCACATGAAATGAAAGAGAATAAGTTAAATTACATTTCTGTTTAACTTAGAACAATATAATTCCCAAGAACTCATCTTAATCTAAGTAAGTTATTTATGAGAAATATATTGACCTATATTGACTCTAAAAACTTTGTAACTAAATTCACAGTTTTGAATTTATGGAGATTTATATGAGATCAAAATCTAATTCACTTCACAGATGGAAAGCCAAGCAAACAGAAACAAATGAAAATATGTTACAAGCAGACCACACTTTGCATACTTCTTTTTCCATTTCGTCTTATTTTACAGATGTTTAACTTTCATCTTCTCATCTCCTAACAAATTACATTCGTGAATCCTATTGAAGATACAAATTACAGTTTCCGTATAAACAGTTTCCAAAGTCATGTATCAATGATGTGAAAGTTTTGATAGTAAGATTCCATTTTTGAATTTGATTTCAACGTACAAGAAAAATAAATTTAAGGTGAAAGCTGGGATAAAAATGGTTATGTCGCTTACCTGGATATATTTAGGAATGTACATTGTATTTGACAGGGGAACTCTTTGTGTAAAACAGAAGGCATGTAAATCTGCCCTTCAAGCAATAATTATTGAGCATGTCATATAGGAAAAATAAGGTTTCCCGAGACCCTACAGTGTAGAATAGAGGGTAGAGTGCTGGCACAAATTCTCTGCTTGATACCTCCATATAGTGTTTAGACTGGTGCTTATTGGGAAAAAGCCCGAGAACACCTTCAAAGACAACAGCTGGAACTTTGCACTAGAGATTTTCCATTTGAGGGCCAATTACCAGCTTGCTATCAGACACTAATTGAAACTTCCCCCATGACTAAAGGACATCAAACAATCTTGAAACCTGAAACACATATGATGTCTTGGGTGATACTAGAAAAAAAAAAAAATTCTAATGGGAAAGCAAGGCCCAGAATAGTTCTATGATAAAATGAAAATGGTGTATACAAGATCATGCTACCAAGGGAAAGCAAAGAAGAGATTATTTATGAGTACAGAGCATCTTTTTCCCTAAGACTGACTTTAGAATGGTGTGAGGAGCTGTCAGATTCTATCATCATTTGGACTATACTCTATAAACAGCACTCAACTGACCAACAAAAAACTGCTTAGTCTGTGGACGGCAGTTCCAAGGTAAATAGACAAAAATCTGTTTGGAAGCTGCCACTCTAATCAAAGAAGGTGGGTTAACTTGCATGCTTCTTGATACATTGTCTTGGTTTTTACAAACTTGTGGGAAACGGCCAAAAGTCTGACCATGTTGACAGGCTGAAGGGGGTTGGAAACAGCCCCATAGAAATCACTATGGGAATTTGTAAGGTGTGTTAAAGTAGAACGTGCCAATGTTTACCAGGAAAAACCCCTTCAACATCAGAAGGTGATTGAATGATACAATCTATAGTTACTGTATCAAATACTTCCCAAAGTATGTACCAAAGATGTGAAAGTTTTAATAGTAATATTCAATTCTAATTTAATCTCAATGTATGAGAAAAATAAAATTATCATACTTAAACATTAATTTTGTTCCAAATTTTTGTTATACTTTTGCATTAGTTTGGTGTATTTTAATTGTATGATAATAGAACTTAGATCATTATTAAAGTTTCCTTTATTTAAAAAACATGTTATTGGAATAGAGATGCATTTTATTTCAGAAATGTCATAATCATGACAATTCTGTTCTATCCATAACTGAAGTTTTGCTTATTTATTCAACAAGCCTTTTTGAGGTACAGTTATGGAGAATGTATCTGTAGGCAATTGACTATAGATATATAAAAATGGTGACAGGAAGATCAGTTATTAGATGAATCAGATATGACTGTCAGGACAGTCTCAGGAAAAAAAATAAGTTTTGGGAAAACAGCAGTTTCATACTATGTACTGGGCACCATTCTTGGCACTGATGATTTCTTATTAAAAAAAAAAAAATCCTAATTGCATGGAGCTTACATTCCAGTGGGAAAGAAAGATAATTAAAAAAAAAATAAGCAAATTAAAATAGATGTTAAGATAAAGGAAGTAACAAAGCGAAATACAAAGCAAGGAAACTGTGTCAGAGATTGGAGAGAGGTGGTAATTTGAATGATATGGTCAAGGAAGACTTCATCCATAATACTGAGTAAAGACATAAAGTAATGAGGGGATATATCCTGCAGGTATCTGAAGGGAGAACATTCCAGACACAGCAAACAGTCAGTGTGGAGGACCAGAGGCAGAAATATACCTGAAGTTTAAGAAACAGTGAGGAATATGTGAGCTTTGATTAAGAGTAAGCCAAGAGTAATAAATGCACTTAGAAAGGTTATAAAGAGGGAAGCCTGGGTGACTCAGTGGGTTAAAACTTCTGCCTTCGGCTCAGGTCATGATCCTAGGGCCCTGGGATCAAGCCCCACCTTGGGCTCTCTGCTCAACAGGAAGCCTGCTTCCCTCTCTCTCTCTGCCTGCCTCTCTGCCTACTTGTGATCTCTGCCTGTCAAATAAATAAATAAAATCTTAAAAAAAAAAAAAAAAAGGTTATAAAGAGACAGACTGGTTGCTTTAAGTCTGTAAGATTTACTGTTAGTGATAGCGTGTCCAAAGGGAGAGGTTTGAGTAGAAGGGTTAGTGATGTGTGTTTTAATCAGTTTTAACTACTAATTTGTGAATAAAGTATAGAGGCAAACAAAAGGAACAATAGGCTATAGCAATAATCTTGCCACAAGATAATGGTAACTTGGACCACAGGGGTATCGACTCAAATAATAACAAGTGCTTCAATTTTGTAATTTAAAAATAAATGAAGATGACCTTATTTCCTGACTAAATAGATGTAGACTTTAAGATAAGTCTTCATTTCAATTCAACATTTTTTGAGTACCTACAATACATAAAGCATTTTTTCTAAGTCATAGACATATCAGTGAATAAAAGACACAAAATTTCTGCCTTCTTGGAGCTTATATTCTAGAATACAAGGATCAATTTTGACTCAAGAGATATTTGTCCTGAGCAACAGGATAGGTGGAAGATCCACCAAGGAAGATCCACTAAGTGAGATTGGGGAGGTCATAGGTAGACATCTTTTGGAGAAGGAGTTTAGGATTTTGTTTTCAAACATATTACTTCTGAGATACTGGAATGTGGAGGAGGCAGTTCACTATAAAACCAGAAACCTGAGTTTAGGAGAGAAGACTAAATTGAAGGTTTAAACTCACAGGTCTCGGTCACCTAGGTGGCTCAGTCTGTTGTGCCTTCTTAGGCTCAGGTCGTGATCCCAGAGTCCTGGGATTAATCCCCGCATTGGACTCCCTGCTCAGCAGGGAGCTTGCTTCTCCCTTTGCCCCTTATAGCTCCCCCTGCTTGAGCACTCTCTTTCTCTCTCTTTCTTAAATAAATAAGTGAAATCTAAAAAACAAATTAAATAAATAAATTCATGGGGCATTATCTATAAAGGACAAGGAAGGACTTAAGACAGCATAAAAATACCAAAGAAGTGAATACAGATAGATGAAAGAAATTAGTTCACCGAGCCATTAGAAACTCCACATTAGAGGTCTGGGAAATGAGGATGCCCCAGTAAAGACGAAAAAGAAAGAAGCACCAGTGTATTAGAAATAACAAGAGAGTGTTGGTTCCTAGTAGGTAAGTGAAGAAAGTTCCTAAGAAGATGAAAGTGATCAAATGTATCAAATGCATCTGTAAAGTTAGATGAAAATTTGAATACTGAATAAATGGGTTCAGAAAAAAATAAGAAGAAAGAAATATAGACTATAAGAATAGATAATTCCTTCAGTTTTGTGGTAAAATAGATGAGGTAGATTGAAGGGAAAATAGAGGCAGGAGAGTCCTTGGCTTATTTTTAATAACTATCTAGAATGCATCATCTGCAATGCCTCTGTGCTCTTTGCCAAATGTACATCTCTTAGGGTTTCTTCCTGGTTTCCATTTCTTCCTTGCCTCTCATAGCCATCCATTGACCTCAAAAGAATGCTTTTGGCTCATCAGCAGAGGCTCTTCACAATCTGTTCACTCTACATTTCTCCAACTTCCTACCTTGATGCCCAATCCCACCCACTCCACCCCACCATGATCAACTCTTCATGTATCACAGTCCAGAAATTATGAGCAATTGTCTGTGCTTTCTTTCATTCCTCTGTGTTGTCTCATACTATTTCTTTCAACCAAAATATTATTTTTCTCACTTTTTTGGTTAAGCTAACCCTGCTTCAGTTTTACAGGAAAGCTGAAGAAGAGGTAGCTTTCTCCACACCTCAGTATCAGTTTTTCTCTTCTGTGAGGTAATAGCACCAAGCACAAATTTCTGTTATAATTTACATTGCAATATAATGAAACTTCCCCTTCAAGTTTACTAAATCCTTTAACAAATTGAGCTTCCTTTGATGAAAATGGCTATATCTTCCATTTAGCTAATATTGGCATCTGGCACACATAAGAACTCAATAATGATGAATGGATGAATGGGAAGAGCTAAAAACTACTCAAGAAATCATTCTAGAAAGATGTTAACCTCTGGCCACCCTGAAACCTCAATGATATATCCACAGCAGGAGAGCTGGGACTCTGAGAGGGAATTTAAAGTTAGTTAGAATACAATATTTCTCATCAAAGTCTGTGCATAATATCATATTGGAATATGATAGGTTGTACTTGTAGATTAATGAAAAAGGTATACAGTTTTATCAAAATACAGGTGTTTTAAAGTGTGCTTTAACATATATAAAATAACACATATATGTATGTACAGACATAAATGTATGATTTTCGGCATTCTATTTGTATCTATTTCACTAAAGAATTATGCTCAGTAAGAGACTATAGAAATATCAGAATTGTCATATGTACTTTAACAATGAAACTTTAAAAAATATACCTTAAAAAAGAAAAGAACATACTTGAAATGCAAATGTTGTGGCAGTAAAGTGGGATAAAATGTGATTTTATTTGGACTGAAACAAAGTTTTCCAGACAGACTAATAATATGGTGTCATTCAGAACCAATATTTTTTCAATAAAATGTTGATTTTTGTTTATGTAGTTTATTTCCTCTCCATTTCATTTTAAGTTTTCCCTAACTCCAATGTTTAGGTTGCAGACTAAAATGTTTAAAGTTTGGGGGCACCTGGGTGGCTCAGTCAAACATCTGACTCTTGATTTCAACTCAAGTCATGATCTCAGGGTTATGAGATGGAGCCCCACACCAGGCTCCTCGCTGGGTGTAGAGCCTGCTTCAGACTCACTCTCTCCCTCTCTCTCTGCCCCTGCCCACTCCCTGTCTCCCTTTAAAAAAAAAAAAGTTTAAAGTTCATAAAAGAAAATAAGTCACTCGTTCACTATAAGCATCATTAAACAATGAAATATTCATTCTCAGAATTTTGGTTGAACGGGAGCTACCAGCTCTCAAGATTCATGGAGCTTCTTATAATTATACCAAGTTTTAGTGTAGGTCGGTGATTAGAGATTATTGGGTTTTTGAGGCTGTTATTATTGTTTTTAATTTTAGAAGCCATTATTTACTTCATTGGCATCAACCTCAAAAAGAAATTTCTGGTCATGTAAAGAGGTGCTTGTTATAACTTAAGAGGACTGCCAATTTCTTTCTTGTTTCTATAGCTGTTGAAGATGGTCTCATGTCTTAACACCTCATGCGACTACCTGTCTCATCCAGAATGAAGGAACTTAAAAAGGAATCACAATTTAATTTTAGACAATAAATAAGGAAGAGTGCCTCTAAAAGAAAGAGGGATAAAACATTAGTGAGAAAAAGAAAAGATGTGGGGAAAATCCAGAAAGTATGTAGCTTAGAAAAAGCAGAGAGAGACTGAAAATAGATTTCTTTTAAAATGACCAGGGCTCAGGAGTTGTATGACAGCATCTCTTATGTAATGGGTTGTATTTCAAGTACATAGCAGGACTTGAAAGAGCTTGAGTGAGATTAAAAGGACCATTGACATTTTAAAAGGACATTCTTAATAGAAAAAGATTGGTTTAAAAATCATTCAAATAAAATACTTTATTGTAAAATATACAAAATTTTAGAGGAATATAAAGATATTAACATTTTGATATATGATGTAATCTAAGTCTTTGTTAACCCAGATGAAAAGTGAATACAAAAGTGTTCAACTCAACTTTTAAAAGATTAAAATAACTAAAAGACTGTAAACAATAAATCCAATGTTAGATAAAAGTTTTTTTTTTAATCTAATTTTATCTCTTTAGAAGAATATACCAGAAAAAATATATATATATCTTCTTTTGGTATATGGAATTGGATGAGCAACTGCTAATCCAATGTTGGAACCCCATCTTTGACCTGGAACAACTGAGAGAATACTAGCATGTAGAAATCCATAAGTATGTGCAAGATTCAGCAGTATCTGTTCTAGCAATGGTCTGCTTCTCTTCCCTGGTTAAAGCTCATGTCAAGTCTTATCCCTTAGTCCATAGCTCACAATGCACAGAAATAGGGAAAGAAGTGTGCAAAGGATCCTTCAACATCCCCTTGTTATCCTCTAGATGATGAATGCAGCCTGGACTGAATGAATATCCCTTGTCCTCCATAGCATCAGTAAGCATCATTATCAGTTAATTCTGCACATCTGTGAGAGCTACTCAGAAGTAATACACCACAAATTTATCTTTCTCCTTCAGGAGGATTAATCTCCTTGAAATAAAACCTACAGTGACCCATGGCAAAAGATGCTTTCTGTAGTAAAATAACCCAGAGCCACAGCTCTTTTATGCAGTTGCAATCATTCAGGAAGAGGCCAGTGCCCTCTGTTCATCCATCAGAGGAAAAATAAAGATGTTAAAATTACTTGTATCAACAATGAGGGCATTTGATTTACCACCTGTAATACGTGTGGCTGAGAGGCTGGGGATAGCCTCCCTGATGCTGTACTTGAGACGTTTCCCAAGGGTTTCTGAATAGACCGGCAAGAAGGCTGTTGAAGAGGGTTAGGAAGGTCATCACGATTCTTATGCAGATTAACGTGCCTGTCATTATCAACCTAAGACAGTAAGCAGAGAACGAAGTTGTTTGTAAGCTTCCCTACCATTTGTCTATTTATTCTCTCTCATCTATCTATCCATCTATCCATCTATCTATCATCTATCATTTATCTATCTTCTATCATCTATCATCATCTGTATCCTGCTCTCTCTTTTCTCCCATTCCAGTTTACTCTCTCTTTCTACTCTTGCCTTCAAATCCCTTTTGTATGACATCATTGTTAAGAGCACAGATTCTAACTAGATGGTCTAGGATTGAATCTAAGCTCCTACCTTAATAAATATGTTTCCTTGTGCAAATTACACAACTTCACTGCCCTCAGTTTTCTCTTCTTTAAACTGGGATTAGTGAAGAGTCTTAAGTAAACATATTAGTTACTTAGAGTTTTGTAAGTGCTATGGAAGTGTTTGTTACTCTTACCAGACTCCATTACTCACTGATACATAACAAATTACTACTTCTCTTGTTCTTTTTTAGTAGCATTACTACAATAAAAGTCAGACCTTTATAGACGGAGTAAATAATATCAGGTTTATTATTAGATTTTGAGGACTACAATTTGCAAGTAAAATGGTATATCACCCATGACTTATTTAATAATATAAATGAATTCTAGTTGTTGAGAATTTTATTTCCATAAATGACTTTAAATATTATTTATAAAATTTCATTTTTTGAAATTTAAATAGTTCTTTTTTTAATTTAAATTCAATTGGACAACATGTAGTACATAATTATTTTCAGATGTAGAGTTCAATAATTCATCAGTTGCATATTTAGCTCATCAAAGTACCACAAAAAAAGACTTTAGGAGCTGTGCAGAATACACAGACCTTTTCTTTCTGGCCAAGTCAACCTGTGGGCAAAGCTTTATTTTGCTTCTGGATACTCATCTACATTGATCTAGCACAAAATTCATAAGGCTATGTGAAGGCATATTGAAGAGAAAAGGCAGATAGGAAAGAAGGTAGCACACTAGGTTATGCTCTAAATTGCAGTTATCAGTGATGTAATTAACTATCTTTGTCATTCTTTGGTTTACCACGTTATATATGACACTCAAGTTTTGATTTTGGATTTTGTTTTTCATACTCACAGTTATTTTTCTCTTAAGCAGCTTTATTTTCCTTATATATTTTGTCTTTCTTTAAACATTACAGTGGCCAACATGTGTTATAAATATATAAGGAGATAATAATAATGAGTATAATAAAACGTAATTTCTAAAGTATAAATAAGAGGGATATCTTATTATGATATTATCTCAATACTTACAAGCTCCATGACTAAACTGAGAGAGGAAGTGTCAGACTAATATTGGCCAGCTTCATCTAGGATTTTATTTTTGTCATGCCTCTTGTTAAAAACAAGTTACTAAATGATCTTAGATGCCCTTTACTATGTGAAATGAAAAGTTATTTTAATTTTTTTCCTGAAATGTACGCCTTCTCACAAGCAGCAACCATATATTAATCACATTTCTATATTCTATACCTGTTTTTACTTTATATGCACACTAAAGAGTGATATGAGAATTCTAGTGTCTGCTTAGTAATAATATATGGGTTGGGATAAGTCTGATAAAGTTCTGGATACAGGACATGGACACAAGTGATGACTGAGCACATTCATGCCCCCAAGCCCTGCTTTGTATTTTCTCTTCTTCCTACTGTATTTTCATAGAAATGTGCCAGGTTCTTCAGCTGCAAACATTAAAGAATCTTGGAAATTAAAAAAAGAAAGAAAGAAAGAAAGAAAGAAAGAAATTTCAACTAAAATGAAGAAAAGCACAATGAAATCATGTAGTATTATTCAACATTCACTATACAATGCAAAGACTGTGCATAGACTCTATTTTGTGTTTATTTCAGTCACAGACTACCTTTGATCAGAGCTAAAAAGTAAGAATGGTTATTGAAAGATTAACTAAAGGTGTTTTTCTTCTTGATTTTTAGTTGATGATCTGTTCTTTAACTAAAAGTTGTGACATTTCCATTGAAGCAAATAAGAAATTTTAGATAGCTGATTCCTATTCAGGATACTAAAAAATAGTTTTTTTTGTTTCTTGATTGTTTTTCCTAAGGAAAACCAGTTTTATTACACATAGCTTTAGAATACTTAAATTTTCCTAGGTGAAAATTTGACTGTCACCATTTAAAATGATAAATCTATTTTCATATGAAACATATAAACATGACATTTTAGGTATGCTCTTATAAGATATTCTTTTTTTGCTATGTGATGAGATGTTGAAACCAAAAATTTTTTTGTTGTTGTTGAAAGTCAAACTAGTAACAATAATAACCATTTATGAGATTGTTTTCTTTTAGTAAAAAACCTATTGTGAAGTTAATATAGTTAGCTTTTGACATCTATGTAGTTCAGACTTTTGTTTCTGGTGTTAATTAAATTATCATAACATAATTTTTGAACAAAATTTACTTTATTTAACAATCTCCAACACAATGACTGACCCATTGTAGGGTCACAAATATGTTTCCTGAACGATAATACTCAAGATGCCCAAATCTATTTTAAATAACCAGTAGCATTAATCTGTAGCCCCATTAAATAGAAAAATAAGAAATTTTTTAAAAAGACCAGAAAGTTTTCTCCATGAAATTTTAGTTTATGTATTATTATACACATGACAGGAAAACAAACAAACAAACAAAAACAACAACAACAACAAAAAAAAACCACACACACAGACCAAAAGCCACTAGCTAAATCTCTGCTAAATTATTACTACCTGAGGACAACTCTAAAATAAGTGTTTTGCAGAAAGCAAAGAATTTAAAGATTTTGTAGCACAGACAGGGAAAATTTGGTCAGAGTACACCTTGTTCTGAAAATTGTTTCCCATTGAATTCTATAGTAGATTTAGGAAAATTTAGGTTATATTAGTCATGTGCCAGGATAAAAAGGTAGCAAAACTAGTGAATCAGATAGACATTGGTGGGACAATATGAACTTAACAAAAGCATTATAAATTAACAATTAAGGGCAGCCATGGACTGCATATTTGTGTCTCCCCCCAAATTCATATGTTGAAACCTTAATCTCCAATACAATGGTGTGGTAGGGCTCTCAGGAAGTAATTAGGTCATGAGGCTGAGCCCTCAAGATGGAATGACTGCACTTATAAGAAGAGACACCAGAAAGCTTGCTTCTCCCTCTCCTCTCCTCAATGTGAGGAAATAACAAAAAAAGAGCCATCTGCAAACAAGAAGGTGAGCTCTTACCAGACACCAGATCTGACAGCACCTTGATCTTGGACTTCTCAGCCTCTAGAACTGTGAGAAATCAATTTCTTTTATTTAACCCACCCAGTCAGTGTGTGTATTTTTGCGATAGCAGACAGGACTATAAGACAGGGTTAAAGTCCTCTAAGGCTCAGTGGAAAGTTTTAGTCCTTCAAGGTCTTTTTCAGTCTTTCTTTCCATGCAACATTGGATTCAGGGCCAACATGCTTAAGCAAAAGTCAAAGTCCAGATTTTTCCTTCTGTGTAACATATAAGTTTGAAAAAACTGATGAGGTCCATAAGCTTAGGAATGGTTGAGTTTTGAGTGAGATCTTTTTTGTGTGTGATTTCATTTGTGTGTGTCTGTGTGTTTAACTTCAATCATATGTTGTATTAGCTGTTGTGTAGAAGCAGAACAGAATGTGACATAGTACTAAGATGTCAAAGACAGCAAGAAACTGATTTGCTAAAAAGTTCTAAAATGCTTCTCTTAGCCACACACCTATATTATGTGTTCTGAGCAAAGAACACCAACTCTATCCTTCATCTGAACTTATTAACCAGATGACTCAGAAATTGACAGTTGTCAGTTTTCCAAGCTTAATTATTTTTTTTCTCTTTTAGTCTTTATCCTATTTGTCAGATGTTGACAAAATACCAAAGATTAGACTTTGAAAGTCAAATCACAGAATTAAAGGTAAAACAACCTGAAGGTTTATATCATTGATAACTGATAATCTAGAAATCTAAATTGTAAAAAAAAAACAAAAAAAAAACTAAACGATACCTATAAAAAGGAGGAGATAGACACAAAGAAATTGTGTGATAGATAGTGGCTCCTGGCATTGAAATGTCTTCGTCTGGGAATCTTGGGTGGAAGCTGTCTACATATGGGTGTCTGCTGCTTAATTTGAAGTTTTGGGGGAAATTGTCTCCTTCATGATGCCATCTGTTCCCAGAGAATCTTGAGAGATCTTCAGCACAGTCATACCTCATTTTATTGCACTTCACAGATATTGCATTTTTTACAAATGAAGTTTCAAGACATCAGTGGAGGAAGTAAGTGCAGATGTGGTGGAAATAGCAAGAGAACTAGAATTAGAAGTGGAGCCTGAAGACGTGACTGAATTGCACGATAATGGATGAGGGAGTTGCTTTTTAAGGATGATCAAAGAAAGTGATTTCTTGAGATGGAATCTAAAACCAGTGAAGATGCTGTGAAGGTCATTGAAATGACAACAAAGGATTTAAAGTATTACATAAATTCAGTTGATAAAGCTGGGTTTTGAGAGGGTTTGAGAATGGTAGAGTTTGCAAGGATCGACTTCAATTTTGAAAGAAATTCTACTGTTGGTAAAATGCTAAAAATTAACATCTCATGCTACAGACAGATTATTCATGAAAGGAAGGATCAATGAGGTGAACTTTATTGTTATTTTAAGAAATTGCCGCAGCTATTCCAATCCCAGCAACCACCATCCTGAATAGTCAGCAACCATGAATACCAAGGCAAGATCCTCCATCAGGAAAAAGATTGCAACTTGGTAGAAGTTCAGAAGATGGTTAACATTTTTTAACAATAAAGTATTTTTTTAAATTAAGGTATGTACATTGGGATTTTTTAGACATAATGTTATTGCACACTAAATAGACTACAGTATCATGAAAATATAACTTTTATATCCACTGGGAAACCAAAAAATTCATTTGACTCACTTTTTTTGGGTTGTCTAGAATTGAACCCAAAATATCTTTAAGTTATATATGAAGTTTCTGAGCAATGAAGATATCATGCCATTGACTCATGTTTTTATAATTATGAAATGTGAATCCAAAGATGTCTGTTTTTAACTTAATTACTGGTTAGTAGATGAAAATTCCTGATTTAGGTCATTCCAATAAGGTTCAACAGCAGTCTAAGAGCTGATGGCATGCAGTTTTTATACCTAAATATGGAACAAACTATCTACACCCAAATTTAAAAAAAAATGTATATTGCTCTAATAATTTATAATAACTCTCCAAATAAACTTGCAAGTTTGATTTCATGAAGTCATTTGCTCTTTTAATTTTTGGTGATGACCTACAATGATAAGGACAATTCCTTTCTGTATGATGAACAGTGTCTTACAAAGCTTATTGATCATGGTTGCTATCAATGGACAATACTCTGACTTGATAAGGTAGTTGGTATAATGGAAGTTGAGAACACAAATCCCAGAAAAATCTTTTTTAAGTTTGTTTACTTTGTTTGGTCATTTTATTTTTCTGCTATCTGTGTAGTTGTGTTTTGATGGGAAAAGCTTTTAGCCATGCAAAATATGGACAGACAATAGCAAGAACATATTCATATCCATTCAAGAGATAATTATAAAAAAATCCGTCTGCAAATGTTTAAATAGATTTTAAAGCTTTAGTTCTTACCCATGTCTCACTTTTATAGTTTGACCAGGGTTACAAATTTGGCATATGGGACCTGAGACAGAGACATCCTCAGCAATTTTGAGTGAGATAACCCTAGCAAGATGGGTTTATATTTGATGTCAATTAATCTCTACTATGAAGATAAAACTAACAGTATTGGGCAATAAATTATGTTAGCCAAAATTATTAGAATGTAGGTGGGATACCCTCTTGAGGTCATTGTGAAAAGTTCATGATTACCCAGTGAGGATATTAGCAATTTTTCAGTGACATTTAATTTATACCATATCGCATATCATAATTGTCTCTTATTAATTGACAGGTGCATTTCAAATTAAGAAACAAAAACAATTTGGAGACAGTTATTATATTTTTAGGCAATTATTTGTTAATTTAATATAAATATGTATCTTTAATTTAGAAAGAAGCAATTATACATATGTATAATACACATATATAAAATATATAGCTTACATATACATATATACATACACACACACACACACATATATATATATAGTGAAAGTATGAAGATTGGATTTTCAATATGTCATTTTTATCTTGTTTTGTTAAACAAAAGATAATCACAATAGTTATGAATTAATTATAACTTTTATGGCCCCAAACTTAAATATTTTTATTGTCCTTTCTTGTATAAAATGAAGAAACAAATTATTGTGTTAACTGGTAGCCATTCCAAGAAACACAGAGACTGTTTTGGCAAAGAAGACAATAGCTTCCAAGGAAATTAAAATAGGAAATTTAGAAAATGTGAATCATTAAATTTCCCTGTAGCACAAAGAGAGCAAAAACACAAAGAGTGTGAGATTTTTTTCCGGCAGAGGCAGCAATGGATTTCAGAGTCCCAACAAAACTCTCTTCCAGCATGTTTTTGTAATAATGTGTTAGAGACCTAGGATGGACAGATGGCCTAGCCAAAGAAATTCTCCTTGACCCAGTAGTTTAGATAATCAGAGTAGGGAGGGCTGTGAAAAGAATTGCCCAATAGCTACAGATTTGTAGAAAAGATCCCATTTACATGATAACTGAAAATAAGTGAGGTCTTTGTATATTCTATACATCCTGCAAAAACCCAACAGTGCTTTATTTGTGGAGAGGTAAGGGAAATATTATCAAGCTCATTCTAATTCTCTCATTCTAATTATTCTATATGGAATAATAAAAAAGTAGAAATAGAAAAATGCTGGAAGGGAAAAGTAAAGGAGGATGGTAGAATCTAAACTGACCTGATATTAATTTATATTACAAAACTTTTTATTAAGTAAAAAATATAGTGACAGAAAACAAAGAGACCAAAGATACGTAATAATACATTTAGAAATTGACACTGACACATAAGGCAGTATATAATATGATAAAAGTAGCATACCAAATTGCCAAGAAAAAAAATGGGGTATTCAATAAACTGAGATTGGATATCTTGCTAGCCACAGAGAAAAAAAAATAATTTCTACCGGTATCTCACACATAATATCAGAAATACTTCAAATTGATTACAAATTCAAGCTCTTCCCCATTTTCAAAATTGGAGTATTTTTCTACTTACTACAATTGCTGTCAGAAAAATCAACATGAGATAAAGCTCTTATATAAGGAACTTATATGTCAAGATAAACTGCACCATGAAAAAGGAAAAGTATATTTTTAGAACCTAAACAAAATAAATAGTAAAGAATTATAAAATGCACTATATGATTGTTACACCTATAAAGACTCTAAATTATAAAAGCAAAAATTTGAAGAATGTTTTAGAAGTGAATAATAAGCTTAAGATACATGAAGATAGGATGTAAGAAAGGCAGAAAATTTTTAAAAAAGAGAAAATACATTTTAAAAGAAATGTATGCATACGACTAATATAGCTATTATATAACTAGTTTTGCATATTTTAGCATTAGGAAATTTTCAAGAGACCTAAATTTATGATCAGATTCCATATTTTACATATATAAGTGAATATACACATACGCACACTAGACACATATATATGCTGACTGCTTTCATATTTAAAAAATATGAAATCATATTTAAAATTTAAAATCATTTTAAAAATATAATCAGATATTATGAACTGATATTTCTAAGTTTAATTTTACATGTTTTCCTCTGAAGGGGGAGAGAGAGCAGGCATTGAGCATACACACTTGAGCAATGAAATCAAGGGACCATAGAATCTGAGGTAAGTAATTAAGGTTAGAAAGGAGAAAATTAGGAGAAAAATAACAGGAAAAAGGTAATGAAGTCGATGGATTAGACAATCTGGTGGGTTTTTTTTTTTTTTTTTTTTTTTGAGTGGAGAAAGTAAGGAAGGGAGCTAGAAAGAGAAGGGATGATGGCCAATGAAATGGAATGATGAGATGAGTGCACTTATTGCCAATGACAAGGCCTGTGGCATGATCTCAACCTGTATGGCTGAGGTGAGGTAGGGGAAAAAATCATTGAATGCAAATCATTATGAGAACAAAAAGTAAGAAATTAGGGACAGAGTATGCAATCAGTGCTTTTATAATGAAAATGAATTAGATAATTTGAAAAAAAAATTAAAGGATGTACAATGGATTAATAAATAGTGAAAATAGTAAAGTATTTTTATATGTTGAAGAAAATAAAATAGGATAACAGATTGTTGGAGAAAGAAAATGGTTAGAATATAGAGGCAGCAAAATATTTGGACATGAGTGGGGTCAGCAACCCTTAGAGAGAGATTAAATTTCCTGAAGAGTAGGCTAGGCCTAGTGGAGTAAAGAAGGATGATGGATAGAGGCAAGTAATTTATTTACTTATTGTGATGGTGAGGAAAGGAGGAGGGTTCTACTGATCGGAGAAGTATATCAGCTAAAAGTAGAAGATGATTAAAAATAAAGAAGGAGTGATTAAGAAGAAACAATGTTATATTTTCCTTAGAAAATAAGGAAGTGTTCTCATAGGAATATTGGTGAAACATTGTTAGACAATTCTGAGTTCTCATTTCAAGATTGTGATTAACTTAAAACACTTTTTGTCCCATTGTCTTATTGTCTGCTGCAGACACTGAGATAGCAAAAACTTAGATTCATTCAATGCTTAGGAGAGGGCCGGTGAGGGGTGATGGAGTGAATATGCTAGTAAGGAACATAAGAGATTATGTTGGATAATGAATAAGGTAGAGACAGGAGGGTGGTGAAGGGTAGGAAGAAAGTGGTAAAGTCTGTTGATCAGTTGCAGTGATTTATTTATTTATTTTTTTAAGATTTTTATTTATTTATTTTGAGAGAGAGAAAGAGAGCACAAGCGAAGGGGAGAAGCAGAGGGAGGTGGAGAAGCAGAGTCCTCACTGAGCAGGCCCCCCAATATGGGGCTGGATCCCAGGACCCTGTGATCATGCACGACCTGAGCTGAACACAGACACTTAACCAACTGAGCTACTGGGCACCCCAGTTGCAGTGGCTTAAACAGCATCCTCCCAAAACTTTATGTCCATCCTTTCCTCAGCATATGACCTTATTTGGAAATATAGTCTTTTAGATGTTGTTAGTTAAGATAAGGTCATACTTTTTAGAGTAGACCCTATATTTAATAAATTAGGGTCCTTTGAGAAGAGCAAAGTACACAGAGGCAGACACAGACAAGGCCATGATCACACACAAGCAGAGATTGGAGTGATGTTGCCACAAGTCAAGGAAACACAAGGAGCCAACAGAATCTGGAAAAGGCAAGTAAGGATCCTCCCCCACAGCCTTTTAGAGAATAAGGCAAGGTCAACACTGTGGTTTCAGACTTGTGGCTCCAAGAATGGGAAAGAATGAATTTCTGTTATTTTCACCCATCCAGTTTGTGGCAATTTGTGACAGCAGTCCTAGGAAATTAATGGAGGTGTTTTTGTGGGGTTGACAATCCTGGCATTTGACAGATTAAATACTTTAAGCAAGTATATGAAGCAGAAGCTTGTAAACTAACAGTGAAATGTTTTTTGAAAATGTGATTTCAGGTCGGTACAGTTTCTGATAATGTCCAGGTGCACAGAGAGGTAATGTTGAGGGAATGACTGAAGAGCAGGAAAAAGTCAGATGAACACAGGCAGGTGAAGGAACCAGTTGGAGAACTCAAATGTGGATGAATTTTCCAAGAGTGGAATTAGCCTAGAGAGTTTGAAAAGGAGATAGGAAGTAAAGACCTCAAAGAATGAAGAAGAACAATTTGAAGCTCAATGAATGGAAACAGTAATGAGGAGCCATTTTACTCCTGGAAGATGAAAGAGAAATAGTTTAAAGATGGCATTTTGTAGTTTTTATTTAAATTCCCATTAGTTCACATACAGTGTAATATTAGTTTCAGGTATACAATTTCCATACAACACCTACTACCAATCCCAAGTGTCCTCCTTAATCTCCTTCACCTATTTCACCCATCCTCCACCCCACCTCCCCTCTGGTAACCATCAGTTTGTTCTCTGTAGTGAAGAGTCTGTTTCTTGGTTTGTAAAGATGGTGTTTTTTTTACTCTCGTTTTCATTTTATAGATAAAGCACAGAGAAACAGTATCCCACCTAGTCAGAAAAATAGGTTCTTTTTTTTCTTTTTCCTTTTCATTGTTGAAAAACCTACTGGCTAAGTGTAGCTGATACAATATTCCAAACACAGTGTTCTATAGGCCTATTTCCCCTGCCCCCCCAACTTTTTTTCAATCTCCTTGTTGGAAACACTCTCCTTTTTGACTATTTTATTAACCCTTTCCAGCCTAGGACACAATTAGGTAAATTTAATTAGGTGGTTTATTTTTCACTATTCTATAAATTCATTTACATTCTATTCAATTTGAAATATAAATAATGATATCACTAATAAAAAGACACTGAGTTTCACTGAACAGTATCATTCCCTTTTGAAAAATTTGGGTTCTTTTTTAGAAAACATTTACATTTGTGACAACTCAATTATTAAGTATCATTTGACCACTCTTCATTTGAGATTATATATTTAGAAACTGTTATATAATGGGATCTGTCCAAGAATTATCAACTAAAAGATAACAAAGAAATTGTCCCTGTCCTGAGGTTGCTAATAGAAGCAAAATACAGAGGCACATGGGTGGCTCAGTTGATTAAACAAACATCTGCCTTCTGCTCAGGTTATGATCCCAGGGTCCTGGAATAGGGTCCTGGGATTGAGTACCACATCGGGCTCCTTGCTCAGTGGGGAGGCTGCTTCTCCCTCTGCCTGCCATTCTCTCTCTCTGGCAAATAAAATAAAAATAAAATATTTTTTTAAAAAGAATCAATATACAAGGATATGTAAATAGAATTTAAAATGCCAATATTAATAACCATATGTATGAGAGATGTGGGAACAGAGGAAAGGTACTAGTCATTCAGTCTTCGTGCTACATAAGAAAAGTAGGAGGAAAAAATATACAGTGGAAAAAAGACAGTCTCTTCAATAAATGGTGCTGGGAAAATTGGACAGCTATGTGTAGAAGAATGAAACTCGACCATTCTCTTACACCATACACAAAGATAAACTCGAAATGATTAAAAGACCTCAACGTGAGACAGGAATCCATCAGAATCATAGAGGAGAACATAGGCACTAACCTCTTTGATATCAGCCACAGCAACTTCTTTCAAGGTATGTCTCCAAAGGCAAAGGAAACAAAAGAGAAAATGAATTTTTGGGATTTCATCAAGATCAAAAGCTTCTGCACAGCAAAGGAAACAGTCAAAAAAACAAAGAGGCAACCTATGGAATGGGAGAAGATATTTGCAAATGGCAGTACAGAAAAAAGGCTGATATCCAGGATCTGTAAAGAACTTCTCAAACACAACACACACAAAACAGATAATCATGTCAAAAATGGGCAGAACACATGAACAGACACTTCTCCAATGAAGACATACAAATGGCTAACAGACACATGAAAAAAAAATGTTCATCATCACTAGCTATCGGGGAGATTCAAATCAAAACCACATTGAGACACCACCTTACACCAGTTAGAATGGCCAAAATTAACAAGATAGGAAACAATGTGTGTTGGAGAGGATATGGAGAAAGGAGAACCCTCTTACACTGTTGGTGGGAATGCAAGTTGATGCAGCCACTTTGGAAAATAGTGTGGAGATTTCTTAAGAAATTAAAAATAGAGCTTCCCTATGACCCTGCAATTGCACTACTGGGTATTTACCCCAAAGATACAGATGGAGTGAAAAGAAGGGCCATCTGTACCCCAATGTTCATAGCAGCAATGGCCATTGTCACCAAACTGTGGAAAGAACCAAGATGCCCTTCAATGGATGAATGGATAAGGAAGATGTGGTCCATATACACTATGGAGTATTATGCCTCCAACAGAAAGGATGAATACTCAACTTTTTTATCAACATGGATGGGACTGGAAAATATTTTGCTGAGTGAAATAAGTCAAGCAGAGAGAGTCAATTATGATATGGTTTCACTTATTTGTGGATCATAAAACACAGAGGACATGGGGAGATGGAGAGGAGAAGGGAGTTGAGAGAAATTGGAGGAGATGAACCATTAGAGACTATGGACTCTGAAAAACAATCAGGGTTTTGAAGGGGTGGGGGTTGGGAAGTTGGCTGAGCCTGGTGGTGGGTATTATGGAGGGCACGTATTGCATGGAGCACCGGGTGTGGTGCATAAACAATGAATTCGGTACACTGAAAAGAAATTAAAAAAATAAAAAAATTTAAAAAAAGAAAAGTGGCACAATTTTGGAAAAGGAGGGATCTCTCAAAAAAAATTAGATTTTTTTTCTCCTTAGACCTGATAAATGGGATCTCCTAAAAAGTAACTAAATTGATTTGAAGGAAAAAGAAAGCCAGATAATTATTATACAGTTGAGTTTTTGGACTAAAATATATATCAACTTCTCAGTATTAGAGATCATGATTTTTCAAATCTTTTCTTTCTTTTATCTTCTGATTGTCTAAATTACTATTCATATATTTCACTATATATCTGAAGTTATATTCCATTTAACTAGTTGTCCTTTTTTTTTCCTTCAGACGTTGAACCAAAAATAACCATTGAAATATTTCCCTAACATCTTTTTTTTTTTTTATTCCCTTAAGGTTTAGGTCCCGAGTAAAAACTACATGGAAACTTGTTTTAAACCTCATTTGATAACCAATATTGACTTTAATGGACTAGTGATATTTGTAATCTTCTTATGTAAATCACCCTAGTCACTGATACTACACCCTTCTTATGTCCTATCGTGGGAAGGAAAAGAGAGACTGACTACCAGCACAGGCATCCTTAGCTCATTCCAACCCTATGCATAGCTCTGTATTAGGCATTGGTGGCACAAAAGAAATATAGCCATTCTTATCTTAAACAGACACACTAGAAATCCTTAGTTGTTGCTGAGGTAAGCTGTGAACCCAAAATAAATAAGATTCAAATAGCAGTAGAAAAAAATGGGAAAATCTGACTTACACCGAAGTGTCCCAAATTTTGCAATTCAAACGTAACTACTTCAGCTAGGAACCTTCTAGGCAGTGTTTTGCAAAATGTTCCATAAATGTCATAAAAGAAATCTCCAAATATGTTTTGAAAATACTAGGTTAGACAAAACTAAGTAAGTTTGTTAATGGAATCATTTATTTAGTTACAAAGAAATATATGTATATGATGTTAAAAGGACAATGCTAAGGTTCCTTCCACAGTTTGTATGTATTTCATTAACTTTTTATGCTGAGATAATTGTAAATTCACATTCACTGTAATAAATAATACAGATAATATCCATACAGACCTCATATAGTCTCCCCCAACAGTAACGTCTTATAAAAGCTTAACATAATATCACAACCAGGAAACTGAAATAATAGGTCTATTTTCAAAGATGGCTCACAGTCCAACATTCCAATGACTTTGTGATGCTCTGTGAAGGGGGGAAATAGTGTGTAAAAAGCCTAATTTTACTTGCATGTGTAACCTTTCATTGTGTTATTTTTTTTCGTCTTTTAAGTAAGCTGTGCCAGGAGATTTGTACTCTGTGGAACATGCTGTAGAAAAAGGTTCCCTAGAAATATTATAATGAGGTTACATCTTTAAACTCATGTCTCACAGTTGATCAAATACAGGTAACAATATGAGCTTTCTGGATTAGAATGTAAGAGGTTGTCTAGACATAAAAAGAAGTTGGTAAAAAAAAAAAAAAGAGGTTTTTTAGACACAAAAGAAATCAATAAAATGTGCAAGAAGTAATGATACATTAGTTTACAATATTCAAAAAGTGAGCAATGTTCTGATTCTGAGGATGACAAAATGCTCTAAAAGACAAAAGTAAATTTTGAACATATTATAACTTCAATATAATCTTTTTTCAATATAACGTACCTTGATAAATAGAATTCAAAACAATCTGTTTCCAGGGCACCTAGGTGGCTCAGTGGGTTAAGCCTCTGCCTTCGGCTCAGGTCATGATCTCAGGGTCCTGGGATCGAGCCCCGCATCAGGCTCTCTGCTCAGCGGGGAGCCTGCTTCCTCCTCTCTCTCTCTGCCTACCTCTCTGCCTACTTGTAATCTCTCTGTCAAATAATTAAATAAATAAATAAATCTTAAAAAAAAAAAAAAAAAGAATGGCAGCATGACTAGGAAAGGCACACAGAGGAGATCTTTAAGCTGATATATGAAGGAGGAGAAAGAATCAGCTATAGGAAGATGAGAGGGAAGAATATCTGGCAGAGAGTAATTCCAATTACACTACATGAGAATGAGATAGGCATGTTGACCGCACAGAAAAAGTTGAAGAATGTGGTTCAAGTGAAGTAGGAAAGGATAATGTGGCACAGAGATAAGATGAAGAAACGGCAGAGGATCATGCAGGGTCTCGTAGGGAGTTTGGGTTTCTGTCTAAGTGTCCTTGGAAGTATTGGAGTATTTTTTTTTTAAGATTTTATTTATTTATTTGACAGACAGAGATCACAAGTAGGCAGAGAGGCAGGCAGAGAAAGAAGGGAGGAAGCAGGCTCCCTGCTGAGCAGAGAGCCCGATGCGGGGCTCGATCCCAGGACCCTGGGATCATGACCTGAGCCGAAGGCAGAGGCTGTAACCCACTGAGCCACCCAGGCACCCCTGGAGTATTTTTTAAAAAGAGATAAAGTGAATCAAAAACTTTGCAAAGAGCCATTCTTGCCACCATGTGATACATAGTTTAAATAATGGGATGTATTTAGTGGCTTTTAGAGTCTTCCAAGCAGAAGGAACAATGGTTAACTCCAGGGATACAGTGGAGATGAAAAGCAGTAACCGGCAGCTGCTAGTTGAATATTCCTGGAAATAGTGCCTCCAAAGTTTTCCTATTTATTTCAGAGAGGTTGGATGGCTAAAAGGCTTTTCTGCAGAATGAGTCTGTTTTTTGCTTCATAATAAGCACCCTCAAATCTTGTAATGACAGCAAACCTTTATTTTCTTCTTACCGGTATGCAGGTCAGCTTGACTTTCTTAGATTTGGATGCGCTTGGCCCAAGGCTTTGGGTGGGGGCCAGGTATGCCGTGTGCATTCCCAGTGTCTTTGTAACAGTGACTGATCAAGAAATGTTCTTCTCCTGGCAGTTGCAAAAAGTACCAGAGAGCAAGGTAAACCACCTTAGTGGGTTGGAATCTTTCATCAGAATGGGAACCCTGTTCCTTCAGACCACTTCTCTTCCAGTGCAACTCAAAGGGGCCTGTCTAACGTCAACGTAACAGAGAACTAATACTATCTACTCTAAGTGGAAGGGCTGCATGGACACACAGAAGTATGGATATATAATCCTGCTACAGAACATAAAGGATTGGAAACAATACCCGAACCTACCACAGCGAATAGCTATAACTTTTGCCCCCTAAAGTTCCTAAACTTCTCTCTGAAGCCACACAAAAAGACCTATTTCTTTAACAAAATAGATGTGTAATTATTAAAAATCAGCTTGCCATATACAAATATTACATATTTTCCAAGGAAAAGTACTTAGTTTATTTCTCTAGTGTTAAAGCCATATCAAAATAATAGAGATTCAGGCCCCAAATGTCCTTTGAAGTCTTATCTCACACCGTGCTAAAGGTTTTGTCCACCTTTTTAATCACATAGTCTGATCCATGACTCCCTAAATACATCATGAACTTTCAACTTGCCATGCAGTTATTCTAGCTGTTTCTTTTAGCTAAAATATTCCACCTCCACCAAGTCATCCTGATAAAATCCTTTTTCTTTTTTTTAACACCAAATTCAAATGTCAAATCTACTATAAATCCTCTCTGATCCCACAGGCAGAATTAATAGCTTCTTCATCTATGTATTATTGTATTCTTTTAATGCCATTCGTAATGTAGTCATTGGAGGTAGGATGTCTTTTCTTCTCTCACCCTCTCATCTGTCCAAGACATAGAAATTTCTTCTCATTTATGGCATTAGGGAGGGTATGTCTCTCAGTATGCTATTATTTTGCGTTCACTGAAGAAAATGGACAAAATTCTATTATTTCAGACAGAAAACAGCATAATAGAAGTAGATGCTTAAAAAGGGTCGGACATGCTGGAGTAGCCCAGGTGATTAGGTGTCTAGGCACAGTTCCCAGAACATCACAGAATTAACCTGCCAGAGGCTCTACTCCCTCTGCCCTAGGAGGAAGGAAGGAAATCAGGAAGACGCCACTGGGACTATTAGCTTAAGAACGCATTGCTCTAGCTGGGTTGGAAAGAGTTGTGGGCAAGAGGTTATCACCTGTTCCCCCAACACCCCAATACCCACACACTGCAGCTTGGATCTACCAGTCCTGCTTCAGAAAATTCCACATCTCCGCAACCTGGCTTGCCAGCAGAAACCTTCAAAAAGCAGCAGGAACATTGCTTTCATCTGTGTTCCGCCTTTCAAACCTTGCATCAGTGTGTTTAGCTGTGGAAGCCGATTTACATTCATGTACCTAATCAGAGGGAAGTCAGAAAAATAGAGTTTTTAGCTATGGGAATTTGTGTTGGGTGTGAAATACACCATATATCTGATAGTTTATTCCACTTACTCTTCCCGTACTTTAAGAGGAGTGGGCAGTAGCTGATGGATGAGCTTGATCGAATCTGACAAACCCTGGTCCACATTTATCTGTCTGTGTAGACTTAAGGTATTAAAACAGTGGGAAAATAAACCATTCTTTTGTGCTTTGAGTCTTCACTTAACAGGGTCTGAGGCAGCAGCTGTCCAGCTAAACATTCTCTCTGTATAAATGCCTCTTTCCTTGATCCAATTCCAAGTTCTGGTTCAAAAGAGAGAGTTCCAGAAATCTAATCCTATTTTGCCTCAAATCTAAGCAATTTTTTCAATCCTGATTTATGGGGAAAGAAAAAACAAAAATAAAACAAAAAGCAACACAAAGCAAAACACAAACAAACAAAACAACATAATCAAAGGGGAACAGATTATCATTACAATATCATTCCCTAATTCCAGGATTTATATGTTTGAAAGTCAGTACCCAGGGCAAGATCATAAGCTCTTCACTATAAAGGGTATTTTCAGTGCTTAGAACATGATACGCTTTCAAATATTTTAATTAAATTTAAGGGGATATGATTCTCATTTAATATTTTTAAATTTCATGTAATAATGGAACAACATAATAATGTCAGTAACAGTCACCAACAATCAGATCGGTATATGTTCAAACTTGGCTTTAACTCTTAACAAATCCGTGACCCCACCCATTATGTCAACTTCCTATATCTCTGATTTTTCACCTATAAGTAACATACAGTATTACCTATCTTATAGGGCGTATGCAAATATCAATGCATAATGTTAATAAGAAAATGTGCTAATGAGTAGATAACCAGTGAACATTAGTTTGTTTCCTTGTTCTCTGCTCCCCCTTCCTTGTCTCTGCTCTCCTTAAAATTATTGTCACTAGTCTCAAGAGATTAGTACATTATATTTCTTTTCAAGTGTAATGCCCAGAAGTGAACATAATGCTTCCAGTGTGGTTCATCTAACACAACTATAGAGGAGAGACTACCACAATAATTTTAATTAGATATACCTGACATTATCATTAGATTATTTGAAAAACAATTTGCACTATTGATTTATATTTCATTTAATCAGTCCCTTAGGTTTTCATACCATCTGCTTTAGGAGCCTGCCTTCATTCTTGTTGTATTCAGTGTAAAGAATATACTTGCCTTGTATTGTGTTTCATGGATTGTTTAACCTATTGCCTCTTATTAATCTATTGTCTAGATTTTCTTTTATGCTGATTCACTTCTTCTATATACTTGTAATATTTTAAAACTTTATGTAATTTATAATCCTTTTGCATACCATGACTATCCTCACTAAAGTATATATAAAAATTATTAGTTAGGAAAAGCCTGAGTCAGTAACTTGGATTGTCCACTAGAGATTACTTTCCAGATTGACATCAACTTTACAGGTACTGATTACCTAGTTCATCAAATTATCAACTTCCTTAATTATGTTCATTCTCCTCATTTCCCTCAACTTATTTCACAAGGATGTCATGATATATTTTGCTAGATAATTTGATAAAATAAACATGCACTTGACATAAAATATAGCTATCATCCTATTTGGAGGAAAGAAAAAAAAATCCTATAAAATCCTGATCAGCAGAATATTGATTTGAATTTACTATTCACATTTCTTGCATTTTTGATGTAGTAGAGCATGGATCTTTATGAGCCAGCTATAGTGGCATAGTAATCAGTTATCCCTTTGATACATATTGTGCTTCTAGAGTTGAATTATATAGCTGTTATCGTTTGAACAAAGTACAATTCTTGGACTTTTTGGATGTAACACAGGTTGTTGATAATTAAATAGAGCCACTTTGGTCATAATTATCGTAATGTAAAAATTGTCCAGCCATGTAGAAGCCCTTGACTTACAATGGCTCAAATGATTACTTTTTGACATTACAATGGTGCAAAATTGTTATACATTTAGTAGAAACTATTTTGAATTTTGATCTCTTTCCAGGCTAGTGATATGCGGTATAATCCTCTCTCATATACTGGCCAGTGGACAGTGAACCTTGGCTCCCAGTCAGCCACGCAAACCTGAATGTGAACAACCAGTACTCCAAAAGCCATTCTGTACCAGATAACACCCTGTTTTTCAGTTTCAGTACAATATGCAAGAATTACATGAGATTTTCAACACTTTATTATAAAACAGGCTTCATGTTAGATGTTTTTGCCCAACTGTAGCCTAATGTACATGTTCTGAGCACATTTAAGGGAGGCTACGATATTCAGTAGGTTAGGTATATTACATGCGTTTTCAACCTAATGATATTTTAAACTTACTGTGGGTTTATTGGGACCTAAACCGTCATAAGTCAAGGAAGGTCTATATTAAACTTTGAAAGGCTAGAACTCTAAGCTTGGATTTTTAAAGTTGAACAAAATGAAATATTGACCAAAGTAGCTTACTATCAGCACCTAATCCTGCATAACAGTATGAAGAAAATCCGTAGTAATTTCAAGAAAAATACAAACATCTTAGTAATTTTTAAATTAACCTAATTTTTAAGTTACCTGAACCCAGGTTTAGTTTACAGATCGCACTCAGATATCACGCAATGTGTATCTGATGCACTTAGGGAACAGGGTGACCCTGAAGCATCTATTTCAGTAAATTAATTATAGCAGTTTAAAGATCTGTGTATGCTAGAAGTAAAGAGAAAGGCAGAGATTATTTTTTCACATGTGTCACATCCCAGGTCTAACCCTGAGAATCTTACAGAGCCTCATGGAGAAAGATCTAACACAGAACCTGAAATGGGGAGCCTGGTCCATTAAGGATCTGCCTTCGGCTAGGGTCATGATCCAGGGGTCCTGGGATGGAGCTCCACGTTGAGCCTGCTTCTCCTTCTCCTCCCTACTCATGCACGTGCTCTCTCTCTCTCTCTCAAATAAATAAATAAAATCTTAAAAAAAAAAAAAAAAAGAAAAGAAAAAAGAATCTGAAGTACCTTTTGTCACCCTGAACACTTTTATTTGTTCTGCTGCTTTGCTGCCGTATTCTGTAATGTGATGGTTGGTCTACTTAGGAATGGGCCCAAAAGCTTTAACATATTGAGTATGCCAAAAACGTAGTGGCAATCTGGTACTTTTTGAGGTATAAGCATTATGTGCATGAGGAAGCATCGCCTTCTTATAGCCATCAGTGTTTATAAAATTGACAAAAGTTGCAGCTAAAAGGTTGAGGTCATTACAAGTAACAGACTGAAATGAAGGACTACAGCAAGAGATTAAGACCATGTTATACGCTCTTGCTGTAACTATAATCATAAGCGTTCTTCGTGTGTACACATGAGACAACATTTGGGAATGTTCAGAAATAACTTAGATTTTGAGGGTATCTGGAGACATTATATAAGTAGCTACAGCTAGAAATTAGAAACGAACTGTACTATTAACAGGATCTGTTATTTATTCACAGGCCATCACTTGCAGAAGAAACTAGGTTTCAACTGTAAAGTATTATTTACCCTAATATAAAGTTGTTACATTGTTTTTCCTTTCAGGTTATATCTTCTGGTCCATCTTCTAATGCTCTTGAAAATATTTAATGCATTTTAAATGAATATAAAGCACTCTGACACATATTTTTTATCTTTTTCAGAATAGGGGCCAGATTTTATTCACTTTTGTTTCAGTCCTTACAATATTGTGAAATATAATTAGATAACATAATATAATATAATATAATATAATATAATATAATATAATTAGATAACACCTTTTTTATTATGAATATCAAATTTATGGCAAAATTTTTGAATTCTTAAACCACTGTGCTTAGGTTAACTTTTGATCAGTAACTCTTTAAAATAAGCCAGTGAATTTTTCTCTGAGTCTACTTTGAGATAGACTATTTTGGGGATTTTAGGTAATTCAAGCTTTTCTACATCACAGAATCACTATATTTTAGAGATAATGAATGTGTATAGTCAAAATTCATTAAAAAACAAGCTAATGAAAACTGGCTTGTCAATAATAGAGAGCTCAATGTGAACTTTGAGATTTACATTTCATAAAATAGGTTTGCATTCCTAAGAAAATAAATGTGAGCCTATAATGCTGAAATAAAAATACAGACAAAATTATGAGACAACTAAAAGCAGGAAGCTCAGCTTTCCTTGATAGATTTTTTTTTCTGTATTGATAGATCTATCAGTAGTAAAAAAACAAAACAAAACAAAACAAAACAAAAACATATTGCTTCCTCTATATGAGTATTCTGATATGTTGGGTGATTTCCTATGATCCTTTTCCTAAATGTCTGGAAATAAAGAATCCACCATGTTCACACCAGGATTTCTCCATTGATATCCTCATTGCCTTTCTCTTTTTATTAACAAAATGAAACAAACAATATATGCTTCTTTCAATTCCACATTTTTTTCTTTTTCCTTTTCTTTCTTTCTTTCTTTTTTTTTTTTTTTAATGAAGTCACTTAAGATGTCATTTGTTAGAACAGTATTTTCCAAACTGGGAAAAACATAGTAAGACTAGACTATGTGACAAAAAATAAAAAATCCTTTACTTTCCTTTCAGAATCTAAAGGTTTCTTCTTGGTCCTAGAACTCTCTGCAGTTTTGCAGGACAGGTGACCTGCAAAAATAAACAAATAAATAAATAAATAAACAAACAAACAAACCCAGAAAGATGATGGTTTCTTAAAGTAACTTCTCTTTTAGAAAAATGCTTTTGAAGAAATAAAACATCTTTTTACATAATATCAAACCATTTAAAATATATCTTGACTATAACAATAGTTTTTAAATAACATTTAACAAATTCAATTAAATTTCTTGATAGAAAAAAATACAGTAAAAAGGTTTCTAGAAGCTACATACTCAATCCAGAGCAGTTTTTGAAGAATTTGAAAGTCTAATGGTAAGTTTAGTTAGTGAAATATACAACCGGTATGGCAACAATTTAAAAAAAAGGAATCAGAAGATAAAAATATTGGATATCAGAACAACAACTGAGAATATGTCTGCAGTCCAATCATAGGTCTGTAAACACTCTATATGTGTGTGGACAATGTATTCAAACAATCAATCCATCTTTTCATATGTAATTTTATTCTTTGATGAAGAATATCCAACTTTAAATTAGCCCAAATTTACCTGATTGAATTTTAATATTGTATACAAAATATCTGAGACATTGTTTTTAAGAAGAGGAAATATTTTTAAAGTATTATAAATAATGCAATTTTCATAATTAAGATGATAATACCAAAAGAAAAATATGATGTTAATAAATTCAAGGAGATGTCATTATGAATGGTGCTTGCAATTATAAAGAAACATATTAACAATTTAAATTGTTACTTAAACAGGAAAAAACTATTAACAGTGAAAATAATAAAATAATAATTTCTTCGTGTCATTTAAAAATTATATATTGACTTTCATATACATTTCCAAATAAAAGATTTTTATTTTTAAAAAACATGCATGTCTATATAAAATATCCTTAAGATGTTGCACATAACTAATTTTGGTTTAAATAGTACCTGATTTACTCAAATTGATCCATTATACTTGTTTAATGTAAATATTAAAATATTACTTTTTAATTTTTGAAGCTATATTCATGGTATATGGGACAGAATTAAAATATGAAAAAGACTACACTTTTTTCTATTTTTTTATTTATTTGACAGACAGAGATCACAAGTAGGTAGAGAGGCAGGCAGAGAAAGAGAAGGAGAAGGGGGCTCCCCGCCAAGCAGAGACCCCAATGCGGTGCTCAATCCCAGGACCCTGAGATCATGACCTGAGCCAAAGACAGAGACTCAATCCACTGAGCCACCCAGGTGCCCCAAAAGATTACTCTTTATATGACATTGAAGGCTGATGCCAGAAATTTTAAAGTCCAACTTCAAAATGTACTAAGAGATGTAGGAAAAAAAATCATATAAATGTTTGAATCAGGTACAAGCCTTAAGACAAATGATCTTTGATGTTTTAATCCCATTACACTTTACCAATATTGTCTCACAAATGTACTATTCTTCAAATGTGATGCAGACAAATTTAGAAATGAATTTGAAAAAGGGCGAAAAAGCCACTGTCAGGAAATCCAAGAAGTTAAATGCTTTCCTAACTTGTCATAATTGCCATTGATTCATGACTTATAGAGTTTACTCAGTGAAAAACTAACAATAATGAATACTTTTAAGAAATAATAATTAAGAAGCTAATGGAAAAATGTGCAAAGGAAGTAATATTCATTTAATTTAAAAGTATTTCTTTCAAAAACTAGGCTTTCAGGGTAACAGATCCTGACTCAGGACCTCCCCAGATTCACTGGACCATGATTTTCTATTCCATCTTGCCAAAGACCAACAAAGACTGATCCTAGTTCGAGTGCTAAGTACGGAGTTTAATCAGTAATATTCTATGGCAATAGGAAACAGAGTTCAGGGTAAACTGAGCTCAACTTCAAATTTTACAAAGGTGGCAGAAAGTTTTAAAGGGAGAATGAGAGAATAAGAAGAGAGTTGAGCGGGGGCTCGGTAGAGTCAGGAAAATGAAAAGTTAACACAAAGGGGAAAGGAGGTGTTGGTTCAGGTGAAAGCCATCTGGGATTGTTACATGCTGCTTATGGAAGTTAAGATCCTATCCTCTCACAGAGACTGGGAGGTAGGGGCCCAGTCTCTTCAGGTGTTTGCTATAAGGAACAGTAAATTCTTTTGGTAGCCTCGAGTTTTCTGGGGCAGGCAGTTTAAGGAGTTTCAGGGTCTTCTGAGGAATGTGACTACTAGAAAATATGTTTGTGTCTCGTTCAAGTCCTCATAGGCCAAGGTTAAGGCTTAGTCGAGAAGACAGTTCCGAGGAGCCTGGTTGGTCTTTGGGGAAGGACAGAATCTTTGTAACCCTCCAGGAAGATCACCTGGCAACCAGTAACATTTGCATAGACCATGGCAGAGATGGCTTCATGCATGTCTCACCGGTGCAGTCACACAGGGCTCTGCACTCAGAAGGGCCTTGGGTGAGGTTCAGAGTCTGCTGTGCCACTATGAAATTCCTAGTAATTTTTCAATGAGAGGTCCACATTTTCCTTTCACACTTGTCCCCATAAATTATGGAACGATTCTTGGGCCATGGAGTGGAAGTTTGGGTTTCCACTACAGAGAGGCTTATTGAGTTCTGTTACTGCCTTCAAACATCATGTGTTGTAGCTCTGCTCCCACCCTCAGAGCATCTCTGTTTCCATGCAGGTGAACTTTGATTAACAGGAAAACAGTAAAAAGAATGGTGGGTGCATCCTTCTCCCTTTTTGGATGTTGAGGGAATGATTTCAGACACAATGTTTCTGAATGATTCCTGCAGCAGAGGTGTTTTCTGACAAAGCTAAGCATTGATAACACACTTCCTTTTGTTGTTTTCCTTCCTTCCCTGCCTGGCTCCCCTTTTTCCCTCTCTCTAGGATCAGACTGTGTGCCTGCCTCTTGCAATAAAGCAATTGCATGCATATTACCTTTTTAAGTACCCCAAAACTAAGATATTTAGGAACAATGAAAATTTCCACATAATTTTTCTTCTCTTTAAATGAAATATTTAGGCATTAATGAAATTTATTAAATAATGATAAAAGAATAATTTCTAATCACTATTAGGACTTGGCTATGGTAACAAGCCAAATATTTGTCTATGAGTTCATTGAGACTATTTAGTTTCTGAAACATCAGCTCTTTTCAGAGATATTCCCTTGGACATAACCCTGATACCTCTAATCATTCAAATAAACTTAAAAAGACAAATATTAAGTATATGCCATAATTTAAAAAAATTTCCATAGGTTGTATAACATTTGATCAATATTTTTAAAATATTAAGTAATTTAACAATTTAGATATGTAAAGTGTTTAGTCAATGGGGCAAATCCAATTCATGATAACTTTGAATATATAGCCTTTCTGAAAAAAAAAATAGAAAAAAATGTCCATTTGAACCAATATATATGACAGTAAAAATCACTTTAAAATTTGAACTAAATTTCATATATATATATATATATCAGTTAGTATTGGCTATGCCTACTTTTATCATTTCATCTACACTTCTAATATGGCATTTTTTTCTAGAGAACAGTATTCTCTACTCTGTCTCATAACTTTATCTTAAGTAGCATCATGGTATCATGAGGTGTTTTTTAACTCAATCTGTCAAAATATTTACTACTCTAGTTCCTTTTGGTTTCAAAATTGTACCAAAATTGAGAATGAAGCCTAGTTCTTATCTTTTTTTTGAATTGTGCCTATTTGTGAGCACTTCTTTGCTTTTTAAAACAGTAAGATGTTCCAGACTCATCTTGAACTTTCCCTGACCCAGACCTGCGGCCATTTAATAGGGAATGGCGTTTAAAAGTCAATTTCTAACTATTGAGGCACTCATGGCAACTGTAATTTCATGCCTCTTAATTTCTTTTAGTGAATAGTTTTGAAATATGTGTACAATTCATCTGGAAATAAATCTGATAATGCCATTAAAACTAATATCACGGGGATCTTCTTCACCATTCTATACGTCATATTTCTGTCTCTTCATCATAGTTTGCCCTCAGGAGGGATGCAATGAAAATACAATATATTTTTAATATCCCTACCAAGAACTTGAATACAGTCATTAGGATACAATCCAGACACATGGCCTGAACTCTTCATGGTGTCAATAGTAAGAACTCTCCTCAAAAAAAAAAAAAAAAAAAAAAAAAAAGACACTGAGTTTGCTTTATATTAATGAAATCTAAAAGAGCTATGATATCAAATGCAATGAAGGATCCTTAAGAGACTCATAGATTGCAAAAGATAAAAAATTAAACAATCATATTTATGATAATAAATGAAATTTGAACATGATGAGTATATCACAAAATATTACTGTATCTTTGTGGTGATAATAACATGAGGTTTTATAGAAGAATGTCCTTGTTTTTGATATTTCATAATACACATGCTTAAATAAGTAGGGAATATTGTCATGATGTCTCACACTTTTGTTCAAATTGTTCAACAAACATGTACACACATACACATATAAGAATAGATAAAGCAGGGGATACCTGGGTGGCTCAGCTGGTCAAGCCTCTGTCTTTGACTCAGGTCATGATCCCAGCATCCTGGGATCCAGTCACACATTAGGCTCCTTGCTAGGGGAGTAGCCTGTTTCTCCCTCTGCCTGCCACTCACCCTACTTATACTCTCTCTCTCTCTCTTTGACAAATAAATAAATAAAATATTTTTAAAAAAGAATAAATAAAGCAAATATAGCAAATGTTAACAACTGCTGAATATAGGTTAAAGTAATGCTACTGATTTTTCATTCTTTCAACTTTTCTCTACATGTTAATTTTTTCAAAGTAAAAAGCTGGAGACCAAAATGAGTCATCTCTTTATGCACTAATAAGAAAGATACTCAAGGTACATCATTTAGTGAAAGATGCATGCTGTAAGATGGAACAGACAATATGCCACTATTCAGCAATTCAAAATATGTGAATAATTGTATGTTTACATATGTTTTAGCTATAATCCCTGCCTTCAAAGAACAAATATATAAACTGAGGAAAAAATAAATATATTAAATTCACAAGGCATAACAACTATTTAGAACAGAAAAGTAAGACAATCTGTAAATTCAAGAGAAGAAACAATGTTGTTCCGCTGTTAGGTTGAACAATGGAAATAAAACTTTAATTCTAGAGATTAGTGTTTGAGACAATATAGAACCATATAGTAACAGAATTATTTATTATATTCTACATCTAGAATAATAAGAATGATAAAGTGAAATTATATGGGTTAGACATTACATGACATTCATTTTCAGATGAGGAAACTGAGGCACACTTCTAGAACCTAAGCAACTTGTTCAAAATCACAAAGTTATAAATGACACAGACAGGATTCCAGTAGAGAGAGTTTGCCTATGAAGTTAGTTCAAAACTACTATCCTAAATGGCTACATTAACTATTTGCTTTATAACAAACTCACAAATCATATAAAATTTGAAATATTGCACTTAAAGTATTTTTGAAATAGAAGTTCAAAATTGTTAAAAATCCAGTGAATGAGAACAGTCACCACAATTGGCATATGGAACTGAAATAAGATATTCGAAGATCTTAGATGCCTATTTGGCGGAGGGGAATTTATATATTATATATGATATATATATATATGATATATATGATATATATGATGTTAGTGATTCATCACTTACAAAGAAAAAAGTGTGTGATATATATATATATATTACATGAAGTACATTTTATTTTTTTTTCAAATTATGTCATTTATCTTTCATAGTTGTCAGTGTTTCTAAATGCATGTTACATATGCTATGAGTTCAGTAGGTCTTTCTTCTGCTTTTATAATTAAAATTATATGAATGTGAAACAAAAGATTTGTAACATAAAAACCTTCTTCGCTTACCTTGCTATATATCCTTAAATCATAATGTTAAACAACTGTGTTAATCATGTCAACCACTAATTAACTAATTGCCAAAATTTCAGGAGAAAACTCCAAATCTGAGGATTAAGTATATAGCCACTAAAAAAAGAAATTAAAAGAAACCCTACAGGATATAAACAAACTAAGGGAGGGGGAGGTCAATCTTAAATATTTACAATTATGACTGTTGCTAATTATTTACTAAAAATCTCAAAAAAGAAGAAAGAGAGGTTTTTCTTCTTGTGTGCAAATTCACCTAGGTAGAGACAATATCTATGAGTCTTTCTTGTATTCAAATGTGTTTATGATGATACATTTTTACCTATTTTCTGTGAACCACGAGCACCCAGCTAGCTCTTCTCTGAAATCAGGACAAAAATTTCCCTGAAGCCTGAATCTGTACTTTAAACAATTTGTAATGTTCTTCCTTACAAAAGCCATGAAAACAGCTGCTAAGATTATATGTTTCTTACTTGTGTATTTTATGGAATCACAGCAAATGTAACCTCAAATCCATCCCATTGATGTACTGGGAGAAACATCCATGACAAGTGCTTTAAATAAGTATTAGAAAGCTCATGAGACATTATGAAGCTATAAACATCAGTTTAAAAAGCCAACAAAAAATCTTATTAGAGGGAATGTAAAATATACGGCAAATGACTTAAGATCATCCAAACAGATAAAGAAAAAAAAAAGGATTTGAGAGACCATGAAATAAATAAAATGTGAAAAGGAACAAATCTGAAATTTCAGGAATAAAAATATGAACATGGTATTTTTGTAAAATGAATAATTTGCCTTTATAAAACTACAGACTGGATGAAGCAGAAGAAAAACTATCTAAGTGTAAGACAAGACTGTGGAAAATTTTCCAAACCTGGTAGAAAGAAAAAGGGTTAAACATTTGAAAGTTACTCAAAATAAATCATGGATAATCTCCAAAATATATGTTATTGGTTTCCAGTAAGAGAGCAGATAGAAGATTTGACTATAGAAACTGCAAGATGAAAAGCATTTATGAATCTCTTTTATTTCTCAAAGTATGACTAGTTTTATTAACTTCACAATCTATCTTGAATGGCAGAAATCCCACTGAGTCCTAAAGATGTTATACCTGGACCAGATAATTTCATTACCAACCCTGGTCCTTCTTATAACAGAGAAGTTTTGTTTTGTTTTGTTTTTTTTAAGATTTTATTTATTTATTTGACAGAGAGAGATCACAAGCAGGCAGAGAGGGAATGGAGGGGGGGAAAGCAGGCTCCCCGCTGAGCAGAGAGCCCGATGCGGGGCTCGATCCCAGGACCCTGAGACCATGACCTGACCTGAGTAAGATGCCTTACTGACTGAGCCACTCAGGTGCCCCCAGAGAAGCGTTTTTGAACTAACCAAATTATCTTTATCTACAATTAACTTATATAAAATAAGAATTTAAGTTGATGTGTTTTTGTGTAGTTACAAACATGTATGGTTATCTTCAGGGCATTGTTAAGTATTTAAGTCAAATGTTTGACTAATAGGTTATAACTCTTATGTTGTCCAGTTTTTTGTTCTTTTTTCCTGGACAATATTAAAGTATAACATTCTTTTCTTACCCCCAGGAATGCAGTCTTGTACTGGGGTACACTCAAAGCTTGTGAATTTTACCACTTAAACGTGGTCCTAACTACTTAGAAGACACTGGCAATTTGTATTTACATTTTGGCTGTATCAGAGATCTGAACTGGGCAGAGTCCCTTCAAATTATCTCAGAAAATTCAAAATCACAATCATCCTTAGATGTATCCTCAGTAGATTGTGTTTGGCTCTTCTGAATGAAATGGATAGATTACAATCTATTGTTCTTGTTTAGGGAATTTTAAAAGTCACTACACTGTGGATGCCTGGGTGGCCCAGTCTGTTGAGCATCTATCTGCCTTCAGCTCAGGTCATGGTCTTGGGGCCTGGGTCAGGCACCCTGCTCAGTGAGGAGCCTCTTCCTCACTCTCCCTCTCCATCTCCCTCTGTGTGTGCTCTCTCTTTCAAGGAAATAAATCTTTAAAAAAATAAAAGAAAAACAAAGGTAGCTACACTTTACAACATTAACAGAGAGTAGTTAAAAAAAATAAAAGCACAATCTTCATTATACTCTTATTATATCACTTACCACAAAATAATTAACTTGTAAACCACAATTTGCTCTCTACTCTCAAGGTTTAAATAGATACCTCTCTTGAAGTTCTAAAATGTGCATTAATCAATTAAGTAATAGATTTTGAGATACTCTTAAAAATACTTAAATTTTGTCATAGGCCAATGGTCAGCACCCTTTACATATGTGCCAGTGCATGTCAAAAAATGACACTTGTTCTCTGAAAAACTCACAGGGCCCCTTGGTCTCCCTTTCACTCTCTTCCCATGTACTGTTCTATTCCTGTGATCTTGCTGCCCTCTGTGCACCATCTTTAGGAACCTCTGTTCATCCGCTGCTAAATCCACCCCAATCTTTTTTACTTGACCACCAGAGACTATGCAATGTCAGATACCAAGCGTTTCCTCCCAAGTATGCACAGATTCCACTATACGGCGATGTTTTTCTTATTTTGAAGTGATTGTAATATTCTCGAGGTAAAATCTTCACCATGTGGACAAAGCTCTGTGACTTCATGGAAGACCTTTGATTTTCTAACAAGAAGCATGTTGCTGGGCCTGGCTTCATTTCACTGGTTTTTCTTCTTATGCTTTGCTTGTTTGATGCTCTGTTTCTTTGGCTTGGCATTCTTATTCAACTTTTAATCTCAGTTAAATAGAAGGATTGAATAGATACTTCAGACTGCATTTTTGGCTCATTTAGCAAAAGTGTACATAAGTAATATACCCACGGATGGGAGTAAAAACAGAATTTATTTTTCATTATATTCATGACACCTTTCCAATTAATGAGTTTAATTAGGTGACTCATAAATCTCCTTCCAAACTGAATGCTATGTCTATTGTCTGTGAATGTGAAACATCATGTGTCTGCCTTTGAGGGGAAAAATCTCAGAAACATGTCAAGAACGGGAACTTTATAAGAAAAAAATAGACTGAAAAAATTCATGTGTCAAAGTTGTTGACATTCTTATAAAGAAAAGGGTGACATGAAACAGATTATTGAGGTCAACAAGAGAGATTCTTGACAGATAAAGAACTTTGATTGATTTAACTCCAGACTTTCTAATATAAGTATATTTCATAACCCTTACTAGATATGCCAGAAGAGTTATGGTTTAAATATTCTCCTACTTAATTTCCTTTGGATTTTCAGAGTTATTTATTTCTCAAAAGATGTAGGGTGCATCTAGTTGTATATATTTAATCATTTTTTATGCTAGAATCAGCATTTTTCTTCCATTGGAACCACATCAAAATTTACCATCTACCAATACCAACTCTCATTCTCTCTTTTACTTCTGTAATACATAAATTGAGATACTAATGAAATCTGTATTCCTGAAATAGACTCATGAGATTATATAAAATGAAACTATTTTTCCTTCCTAGCCCACTACTGCTACAGAGTGTTTCCAGTTTAAAGAAGTATGACACACTCTGGATTTCCTTGACTACTAGGTGTCAGGTAGACCTTTACATTTAACAGGTGTATCTAGAAATCACATGCAAAACTTGACAGCATATTCAAAAAATGTTAATCGAATGTTTTTACCAGTTTGATTGATTAATTATGAAATCAGAAAATTCACACCTCATTTTCAGTCTTAGATTTAAAACAATGAAACAAAGTGGGATGAATAGAAAAGATAGGATAGGAAGTAAGGACATGGCTTTCTGCCTTGTTTGTGGTAAGTAACCTTTCACTAATGAGGAAAATTTGCCCCAAGAATTTATTCATTTTATAAAGCATTCACACTTTCTGAGGAAAAAAATGTCATACTTCATTAAAAATATACAGTTAATGTTTCTGGCAATGAGCAACAATGAATATTGCACTTGGCAGAGTTCATGATTAATTAACAAAATTTTCCATCCCCCTACTTGTTAATTGTATTGGTACTTTGCACTTTGTACTGACATTGGAGTGGTTTTTCAGTACCTAAGATTTTGGAAAAGCAAGGGAAAAATCTAACTCACAAAAGAGAATAACAACCAGAAATCAGAATAAACTTCTTATTAACTTTAACTGTGGAAGGAAAACAGATGGTTGGAAAATTAAGGCTAATTCATATCTGTTCACTGGAAAAGCACAAAGCAAATTCTAAGTAAGTGTGCTAGCATCCACGTCCTTCAATGTAATAACAGCTTTAGGAGAGTGATTCAGAGCACCTGAGGGAAGTGAACCAAAGATCCTCTTGACTTTTATTTATTGCACAGTAGAGAATGACCACAGATGGAAAAAGAGAAACAAGTCTTTCCTGCAGGGTAAAGAATGAAAAAGCCAGAGAATTTATTAATCTTCTGTCAGACCAATAGCTAGCACTTAAATTTGGCCAACATGAATCTTATAAGAGAACAGAATTTGTTCACTTAACGAAAGTGCACACATACACACACACACACACTCCCTCTTCCAAAACCAAGCAAGACCAAATGCTACTTTTCTATTCATAAAGCTCTATATTTTAGTAAAAGTTGTCTTTGTTGACTTAATAAACTTCAAATAAATAACTACATTTATAAAGATAGAATGGAAGATGCTTACAGTGCAAAAGATCCAAATTTTATTTTTAAAGATCTCATGTGTAATGATTTTGCATTTCAGTTCCCAAACACAGGTATGATCTGCAATTTTTTATATATTTTTGTTTAAATCAACTTATACCTTACCTTGTGTTCCCAATGCGCCAAGTTTATAGACATTTTAAATTCAGATATTTTTAGACATTGCCAGCCCAGTATGACAATGTTCTGGTCTTAATGACGTTGTAAAGCAGCTGGGAAAAACCACTGATTAGATTCCATTTCTCCACCCTAGCCTTACTTGAGATAGCCATTCTTCTGCCATATATGTTCCATCAGACTAAGTGACCCTGCGTTGATTTGGGGTCATTACCGGGACATAAGACTCTATTTAAAAGTCTGCAATATTTGTTGCCTACACTACATTTTTCTTGGGTTGTAAAGTTAGCCAATACCCTCTGAGGATTTGGTATCTCCCATGACACTGTCTACATGTGCTGGCTGGGCTTCTGGTATTAATGGGACTCACTACCTTGTGTCTTCCCATTTGAGACTCCTCTAAAAAGCTTTAACACTTCAGAACATCTTTTAAATCAAAGTTCCTAGCCATTTGTGTACTATAGACCCTTTTGACATCCTGATGATGTATATAAATCCATTCTCAGAATAAATGTTATAAATGTATTTTTAAAAATGAAAAGAAGACCAATTATATTGAAATGCATTAGCAAATATTCTAAACAAATTTGTGATATAATATCTGAGTACCATCATTAACATCTTAATAAATGTGGTCAATATAAAGATGGTTTTTATAGTGATTTTGACATTGTGATAATCATCAAAATTATTTTGAGGTATCTATAATCAGTATGACATGACAGAAAATATCTGTAATGTCTACTGGTAACAAAGTCCCACGTACCATTGCTATTGTACACATTTGTAATTGAAAAAAAATGCTAAGTCATAGTTAGGGCGAATTGAGAAAAAAAAAATGATGCAATATTTATATTTATATTCACAGAACCCCTAGATTCTCATCTATGGGTCCAAGATTAAGAATTTCTTCTTAAAGGGGTGACTGGGTGGCGCAGTGGTTAAAGCCTCTGCCTTTGGCTCAGATCATGATCCCAGGGTCCTGGGATAGAGCACTGCCTCAGGCTCTCTGCTCAGCAGGGAGCCTGTTTCCTCCTCTCTCTCTGCTACTTCTCTGCCTACTTGTGATCTCTGTCAAATAAACAAATCAAATCTTAAAAAAAAAAAAAAAAGAATTTCTTCTTAAAAAGAAAAAAAATAATTTCCTCTTTATGTAGTTTATGCTTTTACAAAATGCAGAAATCTGAAATTTCCTGTTGTTTCACCTTGCTGCTCTGAAAATAGTACCTGGGACAAGGTATCACAAAGCCTGGCCTTCTGATTAATCGGTAAAAAGAGAATTTCAATGAAGACAAAATCAATTTAATGGTTTGCTATATAATTTTGCCATATATATTTTCATTGGATTAAGAGCCAATCTGTTTTATTCTCTCTCAAAAAAAAAAAAAAATAAATCCTTCTGTTGTATAGCTCTAAATTCTGAGATATGCCAGCCTCAATATAGCAAAATAGGTCTTTAGAAAAAGTCAAAGAAATAAACAATATTAAGCTCTCAGCACAGCACTGTTGCATAAATCCTCAAAAATCCCATGTCTCTCCAATTTCTCAATGTGCCTATTTCTCACATGGCTTCACACAGGTTTTTGTAAGCTATACTTTGTCTCTGTTGCCAGATTCCTTGTCACCAGCTCCATGTTATTTTCTCTGCACCTATATGGCTCTTTGACTGGAGGAGTTACCACTGAAGAAGACTTTAACTCCATTAGGGGTTTGGCATCAGCAGGGCCTCAGTATAGAAAGAGGGAAGCTCTCCTTTTTAGTCTTATTTTGTAATTACACCTCAACTGCCTGCAAATTCAGGCAAGGTTCTAAAATTTATTGCAAGTTCTTGAAATACCGGTGGCCTTTGGAATTCAATGTGTGGCTTGCATTATAAAAATGATACTAGCTTTCAATGTTCAGAAATTTCATTCCCATCTTGGTGTTCTACTTTCCCTGTCAATTAAGTTCTGTTTCTTCATAGAACCAGTTCCCACTTGGATATATGGATGGGCCCAGAGTTGTCACTATCTGGTTTTAAATTTGTAGAGTTCCCAGTGAGAGTTTTCCACATCCATTCCTCTAGCCTAGATGAAATGTTATTCTAATTTTCTATTTAAATTAGCAATTCATGAGAGCCTATATAATTTCATCTGAAATGTAGATGGGAGTGGGTACTATGGATTGAGGTGAGGAAGATAGAATGAAGATGTCAGAACTAAGAATATTCAAGCAAAGTTTACTTTTCTCCACTAAATATAAATGTAAAGAAACAGAGAATTGATGTTGGGGATATTTTTTCGTGAGTCAGATGTTGAGATGTTGACTCATTTCTTTTTATATTCATTGGCTTGAAACTATCACAAAATCAACAGTGGAGAAAATTTTAAAAAAGTATTTTAAGTGCTTTTTCCAACAGAAAATGGAAAGTTTTTCCAAAAATAATAGTAGAACCAAGGAATGTGCATGATAATTAACTGCCACTGAATGAAGAAGATGATTTGAATGTAGAAATACTAGATGTGAAAAAATAAAATAAATGAAGAGTTGAAATACTGATTGTTACTTTGTGATTTTCTACACAAAGTAAGCCAAGCTGAGTATCTTCATCTTTAGAGACTTTCTTTTTATTTTATATAGAATAATTTTCTTTTCTACCCTCTAGACTTACATTAGTTTTGACTTAAGCGTAAAGGAACTTCACTCTACTCATAAGTTTCATTAACTACAGTCTAAGCAGACAAGAGAAGAGATAGGGTCTCTCACAGATGTATTTGATGGTTGATTTAAGTCATGTCTCCATGACACACAGTACTCTTCCCTTATCTGCAGTTTTGCTTTCTGTGGTTTCAGTTACCCATGGTCAACTGCAGTCAGGAAGCATAGTATCCTTCTAATGTATCATGGCCAAGAGTAGCCTAACACTTTGTCACAATGTCTAAATCATTCACCTCACTTCATCTGACCGTGTAGGTTTTTATCCTCACATCATCACAAGAAGAAAGGTGAATACAACACAATAAGGCATTTTGAGAGAAAGAGACCACATTCATATAACTTTTTTATAGTATATTATTATAATAAATATATTTTATTATGGTTATTGTTGTTGATCTCCTGCCCTGCCTGATTTATAAGTTAAACTCTATCGTAGGGATGTGTATCTAGGAATAAAACACAGTATATATGGGTTTCAGTACTATCTTCAGTTCAGGCATCGCCTGAGGGTCTTAAAACATATTCCCCATGGATAAGGGGGACTATTATATGTGAAGTGCTACAACTGCACCTGCTGATGAAGCATAAAACAGTCTGCACTTTTTGCTTCATAAAACAGACATGATAGATGTGCACAATCTCATTCACAAGTTGTGCCTCTGAGTTTTTTTAATACCAAAAAAATATTGGAAATAGAATGAAGGGAAGTGAAACAGAGCACTATTTGCAGGCAAACGTGGAATGTTCTGAGGTGATTATGATTCAGCACTCGTAAAGCAGAGTGTCCAAGAAACTGTCACAACTAATAGCAGCATCCTATGGAAACAGATCCCAGCAGGTCAAAGACATGTCCTCTGACTCCAAGTTGTTTACTCTGCTCAGCCTGTAATTTTTCCACCAATCAGTATATAACCAAACATATCTAAAAAATGAAATTTTGTAATGGCTACAATTTATAGCTATTTAAATTGCTAGAAATAATGACATTTAAAATGATAACAGTGATACTTCAACAATTTTTTTTAGAAAAAAAAATATCTTGCTTACCTAAAATGCCTAGAACTAATATAAGGATATTAAGAACACTTTTATTATCAGTCAACACAATGAAAGATAAAGACAACTAAACAATGTGAGGGGAAATGAAATACTTCATGAGTCCTACACAAGTTCCACTGCTTTAAATTAAAAGGAAAAAAAAGTAGAATGGATTAAAATTTCCATCTGTAGTTTTTAGAAAGTTCTAAAAATTACATACCTAACGTTAATTAATATATAGTGGCTGCAGTACCTCCAAAATGGACATTTATAGTAGCAGAGCAATCTTAAAAGTATTTTACAAATACAGAAGTAAACAATTTTCATCTGTGATATTCATCAGTAAAATTGTATCAAATGCAATAATTTTCAAAATATAGGCATGATATTTTGAAAATAAATCTGTGAGATTCACTATGTAGGAACTAAGCACATATGACAGATAGGATGAGAAAGATCTGATGTACGTCCTATTTCTTTTCATTTCTTTCCACTTACTACTGCCTTTCCTTCTTCCATTCTATTCTTCTTTCCTTCCATGTTCCCTATTCCTTCTCTCTTTTTCTTTTTAACTCAGATTTCATTGACCACTTTTATTAGTCTAGGCTCTAGACTAGTGTTTCAGAGCAACATAAGATATAGTGTCCAATTTTAAACAACTCAATATTGTGGTGGAGAAAGACTTAAAGAAGAGTATTTTTGAAATCTGTACGCTATATTGAAGCTATCTTCAGGAAGCTATGGGACACCGGAAATGAAAGGATGATGAAGTGTTAACGGTTGAAAAAATTAGTATTCAGTGTAATGATTAGAAGCCTGGTTCAAGATGTAGCAGGTAGGTTTGAAGTAAGATGAGATTGTTCAGATAATTACAAAGAGTTCATCATGTTGAAAGTGTTGTGTGACTGGGGACTGCTGATCAACAACGATGTGAAGACAGAGGTAGGATGCACAATATCTGGAAGACAACTGAGTAAGTTTGAAGAGTTTTAAGAGAAGGAATTCCATCCATGGACTAAATTAAGTAAATGAGTCCGCTAGAAACTCAATTTAGTCAAAATGATTTTATGTCCCTGTTAGGTCATTTTCCCATCCTCCCCTCCCCCCCCCCAAAATGTGATTATGTGTTCAATAGTGTTCAACAGTCATTTGCTTATTAAGTTATGGACTATAATTGAGTTTATTTTATTTTTTTAAGATTTTATTTATTTATTTGACAGACAGAGATTACAGGTAGACAGAGAGGCAGGCAGAGAGAGAAGGGGAAGCAGGCTCCCCGCTGAGCAGAGAGCCCGATGTGGGGCTCGATCCCAGGACCCCAGGATCATGACGTGAGCTGAAGGCAGAGGCCTAACCCACTGAGCCACCCAGGAGCCCCGAGTTTATTTTTTAAATAAAAATGGTAATATATTTATATTATGATTGTTGTATCACCAATACCAACTGCAGTACCTATCACAGGATAGGTGTTCTTTACATATTTACTAAATGAATAAACAGATGATTTTAGTCTGAGTCTATGAGAACTTTATAGTTACATCCTTTAGAGGTACTATTCATTAAATCCAAGTTTTGACTCTGTGGATGGCAAGACTAATGTGGAAGGCAGAATTATAAAGATGTCCCAAGATTTTTGTTCTCTGACTATTCAGTCAAATGCTAATCTTAATAAACCTGTGAATGGACTTTGCAGATATAATTAAGGCAGCTAACCACGTGACCTTAAGACGGATTATTCTGGGTTACTCAAGGGAGGTAAATGTAATCACATGGATCCTTAAAAGCAAACGAGGAAGACAGAAAAGTCAGTCAGAGACACGTAGCCAAAGGAGAAGTCTTAGAGATTCGAAGCTTGAGGGAGACTCAACCTACATGTACATGTAACATGTAAGGAAGCCACATGGAAAATATGATATGTAATATAAGCACTCTCCAGGTGCAAAGGCTGACCCCTGGCTGACAGCCTACAAGGAAGTAAAGAGCTAAGTCCTACAATTGCCAAGAAACTGAGTCAGTGCATCAACCTGAATGACCTTGGAAAGAGATTCATCCCCAGAAAGGAACTGCAGAAAGGAACATCTTGAATTTGAAATCCAGATTAAGGAGCCAGCTATGTCCTACTACACCCAGACTTGTGACTCACAGAACTGTGAGATAATAAATGGGTGTTAATTTAAATTGCTTAATTTGTGGTAATTTGTTATAACTACTAAAACAAGCAATTATAATATTCTTTCCTTAAAATAAATATTATGGGAAAGCAAACTTTGAATGATGTCTCAGACATTTAAATTTTACTTGATTTCAACACATATTAAATAGCATTCTATTATGTTCTCTTCAAAGTGCGAGAGAAGAAAATATTTGAGTGAGAATTAGGTTGTAAGAACTCAGGGGACATTACTACTATCCCTTTTAAGCATTCCATCATGGGCTTACAAGCATCATGACTATTGAAAAGAAAGGTGAGAGGGGTATCTATTTAATGTGAAAAGGAGGGTGAAAAGAGAGAGGGCTTGTCTGTTGGTCTCAATGGTTTCAGTGGAATACAAGATTTTCTTCTGAGTATGAAAGAGTTGGAATTAAATATGGGATAAGCAGAATCTGAGAACATAATTGAACAATGACAAATAATAAAGTTTGCTGAGAGTTCCAAAGAATAAAATTATGACAAAATATTTAACTATTGTCCTTTTTGTCCTTCTCTCATCCCAGAAAACTCAGGTCAGTTCATTTCAAGAATTTTCTGCAAAATAGCAGTTGTTGTTCCTTTTTTTTTTTTTTTTTTTAATTTCTGTTTTTGTTTTGGTTTGTTTGTTTTGGCAAAAGATGCGTATGCTCTTTTAGAAGAAGAATTCTTTAGATCTTCTATGTTGATCTAAATTGTTGAGGCCAATAAATAGTCGGAACAAGCACAAAATTAGGATTCAACTCCTAATGCTTAACATATTAAAAATTATGGAACCAAATCCAATTCACAAAAATTTCTGTAAATACTATATAAAACAAATACAATGTAAATTAATGGCAAGCTTGATGTGATTGATCATGTTCCTTTGCTGAATGGAGCAATCTACCATAAGATGAATTTGGCACCTATGGCTTTGGAATTTTGGAGTTCATCCTGACATGCATTTCCATGTGTTCACTCATTCTTCACAGCTTTGCAAAAGCTTTATGGGACTTGCCTTGACTGAAATATATTATTGACAAGCAACCTTGTCATTTTATTATTTTCTTATCAGCTTATCATAATTAAATACAGACTACTTTACACCGACATATTTGCAAAGGTACAGGCATTATATCACCCACATATTCCAAATATGCTTATATTAATTTTAAATTCAAATGCTCTATGTTTTCACCTCAAAATAAATTAATAAGGAATAATATGTACATGATTAAACAAATAAATGAGAAACTGATATGCAGCATAAAGATTACAGAGTGACAGAAAAGTCTGCCTCCTGCCACGGATCCCCCAGTCCTTCATCCCCTCTACTGAGCCAACCATTGTAACCATTTCTTATTACTCTAGAAATCATTTGTTTATATATATGTACTGTGTGTGTACGTATATGCAAGTGAATGTGTGATTAGTAAATACACATTTCTTTATTGTACAAGTAAAAATGGCTCCAAACTTTGTTATCTTCATGTAATAAGAAGTCTTAAAGATTTTTTTCTTATTATTTCCTGAAGATTTACTTTATTGTTTCAGTGGCTACACATTTTTAATGATAACATCATAATTTCTTTAATTCCCTACTGATGATTCTTTAGTTGTCTGCTACAACAAACAGCTCTGTATTAGACATTTAACTGTTATATTTAAAACTTCACACTTTCCTTTATCTGGTATTATTTATGTATTTATTTATTTATTTATTTACAATTTTATTTATTTATTTGGCAGAAGGAGACACAGCAAGAGAGGGAGCACAAGCAGGGGGAGTAGGTGAGGGTGAATCAGACTCCCCGATGAGCAAAGAGCCTGATTCAGGGCTTGATCCCAGGACTCTGGGATAATGACCTGAGATGAAGGCAGATACTTAACAACTGAGCCACTCAGGCACCCCTGGTATCACTTGTTTAAAAACATAGACTTTATTTTTTTTTAAAGCAATTTAAGGTTCACAGCGAAATTTAGCAGATAGTACAGAAATTTTCTATGTGCCCTGACTTATACATAGCCTCCTTACTATCAACATCACCCACTAAAGTGGTACATTTGTTACAATTTATGAACACTTGACACATTGTTTACTTAAAATCCATAGTTCACATTACAGTTCACTAGATATGGTACATTCTAAGGGTTTACAATTGTATGAGGACATGTATTCACTATTAGAGTATTATCCATAATGTTTTCACTGCCCTAAAAGTCCTCTTACTCCACCTTTTCATCCTATATTAATTTTCATGTCATCTATAGAATGAAAAATAGTAAAAACACTAGTGCCTCAGGAAGGAGTGTCTGAAAAACCTTTGTACAGGTTCTCTAGTGGGTGAAGTAAAATTTCACTTTCAGTGTAGGAGATGTAGATTGCCCTGGAGTAAAATGATAATCATGGTGATCCCTTACCTAGCAGAGAGGGTGCAGAGAGAAATGGGTAGGCAGAACTGCACTAAGACCCTGGGTTTCCCCAGAGACTGATGGATCCAGCTGAGACCTCCTGGCCCACAGCAATTAGGAAGAAAGAAGGAAAGTATGTAAAACTGTTCTCCCTTGGAAAACACCAATGAAGACAGAAAAGTTATTTATTTAGAGGATTTTGCTTAATGTAAATTGAAGAAAGGAGGTGGAAGAAGACGGAATTAAATAGAGGACAAAGAAAGGTCATTTTTCCAAAAAAGTAACAAATGCAGGAGAAAGGAGAAAGCTAAATAAAGAAGTATAGAGGAGTGACACAAAAACTGGATAAGAAAATTAAATTCAGGGGCAGAGTTTTAGAATTTGGTGGTTATGAAAAAAGAAGTAATAGCAAAACATTGGCCAGATTTTAATATTCAGACAGCATCAAAATAGTTTTCACTTACACTTTTCATAAAAGTTATGGTTTGAATTCAACATCTTCTGTAATTTGGCTGCAACAGTTTGGAGTTTTTAAATTTCCATTTCATTTACAGGTTTTAAAGTTGGCTGTAAAAATCTGTTCCCAAACAAACTCAGACCTACCAAAAGAATTAAACATATTTTATGTACTCTCAAGACAGTTTTATCTCTCCTGAAAAAAAAAATTAAAAAATAAAAGTACAATATTACCAGCCTCCTACTCTTACACATGGTTAAGATGGGAAAAGATTTTGATACCAAGTATTATGTATGCCACTTACCCTTCAGTAAAATAAAATAAACATTTAACCAGATTGAGATACTGATGTTTATAAAGAGCTTCATATAAGTTGGTATTTTTAGATGTGTTTTATGATGTATTCATAAATAATGGATCTATAGCATGCAAATATACTGCTGAAGTGTAATTCTAACATGTTTGGAAATAGATGCTGTGCTTTTAAAGTACTTATTTTGAATTTTATTCACAATAACACAACATGTGGCTTGCCATGTATTATCTACTTCATAGAGGGCACTTACTTGAAATCTTTTATTCTTACTTTATAGTTACATAAAAAATTAAGTCCATGCACAAGAAATAGTCTAGCAAGTTACCCTGTTTATTATATTGGGTTAAAATTATAATCAATATCACTATTTTTTAGAAATAATAGAAGGTATTGATAGGTAAATGATGAACAGGTAAAGATATACAGATTTATTTAAGCATTGGTTGATATATACAATATATGGTTCAGATTAAACAAAATACACTGCAGTTGATTATGTTTAGTAATATATATTCAAATAGATATTATGATCCAACACTGTTTTATTGAAACAATTATGATTATTAAGTAAGAATTCCATTTTCAATAGGGATCTATCTACACCCTTGCAAAGTTTCTGAAGTATAATGAGAACTAAATAAACAAATCTTTAAAAATTGAAATAATAAAAATATAATAGTTGTCTCCCAAATTACACTATCCCTGCTAATGTATAACCATGTATTATTAAAGACTGCCGTAGAGCCTAAATGTCTCATAAATGAATTTTCATGAAATAGATAAACAGATAATTACAAAATAACACATATTATTAAGTCAAAGTGTCCTTAATGCACACAGGTTCAATATAATTAATATTCTGTATTATAATTAATATTCTGTATTATTGTTCATTATATGAAATCTATTTTAAAATGTAAAATATAAATTATTTAAATTTCATATTTTCATTAACATTTTATACTTTACTTCATTAAAGGGAACAGTATTTTATAGGTACCTTTTGATCATTGATTTAGCTAACCTAGTTATTATATCATGGCTTATATATAATTAAGTGTATAGATTCAACAAAGTCAGTAAAGTACCAGAAAATTAGAGATCCTGATCAGCTGATTTTCATTGCTTTTAAAGTATTCTCATCTCTTATAATATGTTATAATTTCTTATTTAAATTTTATTCATGTATATTCACAAATATTTTACTTACAAATCTATTTTCTTGGATTCTTCATATGCAATGTTACATAGATGCCATGAATTTTTAAATATACAGCATGTAGTTACTAATATCATTGAGATTTCTAAATATTATAATATATTTTATCTAGTAATTTATATTATCATTTTCTGTTAATATTTACATATTATCTACATCATCCCTAAATTAAGTCTTTACATTTTCTTCATATTTCTCTATATTATTTTTATATTATTCTCTGTATTATTATATATATTTATTCTTTATGAATGTGGTATATGTTTCTATTATCCAAGAATGATAATGCTCTATGATTCATATCCATATGATATCTCGTATCCTACATTAAGCAAATATTTATATTTTTGTGAAGTTTTTATTAGAAAAAATAATTGCAGTAAATTTATTGGTCCTTAAGTTTATTCTTAGATTATCATACTAATGCTTTTATAAAGTCATTTATGTTTGAATTTTTCAGAGGATTTATAATTTATTAAGGTAGATCATTCTTGAATGAAGAATATTCTATATTAGTCTACTGTAAAGTTATGATTTTTCTTTTGGATATATTAATGTAAGTATATCGATTACTTAATTATAATGATGAGCACCTAAGGGTCTGGACGTACATTCCAAATTGACTTCCAAACAAGTTAAATAAAGCAAAGCATCAGAGTTTCTCTTAAATCATTTTGTTGCATTTTATTAACATTACAAAAATGTTTTCAAATTGAAAATATCAATGAGAAATTTTTGTTCTTATTAGTATTACTTGAATTATCAGTGAGATTAAAAATGGTTTCTTAAGATTTTCTATTTGTCCCTTTTTGAAAATTTACTCTGCACCTTAATTAATTTGTTCGTTACTTATGTGTGGTGTACTTTCTTTAGAAACTAGCCCATTCTTTTTAACAGGGCACTCGTAGACATTTCAAAGTAGATACGTGCTCCAGTCCTGAACACATTGTATACACCCCGTGTAGTGCATAGTAGGAACCTGTTAGGAAACAGGGTTAATCAAAACTGATCCCTGTAATTAACATAATGTTGGTAATATAAGGACTTCCCAGGGGTTAGTAACTCCAAAGGATTAAAAACTGGTACTTTTGATGGCCCAGTTTCAAGGTCAAGTGGAGAAAGCTGAATGCATTATGAGAAAGTGAGGGCAACACAGAGAAGGAAACAAAGCTGAGAGAGGGCAAAGCAGAGGAACCGCAAGCATAGGAGAAACAGAAAGGAATGAGAGACAGAGGCTTGATCCCACTGTTGAAGCTTTGCGTACCTCTGTATATGAGGCTACACCAATTGTTGCAAGGATGGTTATACGAATCAATAAAGTTCATTCTGCCTGAGGTAGTTTTATCTCAATGTCATATATGTGTAACAACCAGTATCCAAAAAACATACAGAAACTGATAGCAGAGGACCTGTATGGTAACAGCAAACTAAATTGTACAACCAGCAAATTCAAGTTCTGGAAAGTAACAGAAAGGATTTCCTATTTGACCAGGATTATGATAATCCTTTCAAATGCCACAAGCAAGGTGGTGAATTCCTACCTTTTTCATCTTTAAAAATGATGAAAGACCACCACCACCTTCTTCTTCTCCTTCTTTCTTCTTTCTCCATTCTCCTTTCTCCTCTTCTTCTCATTCTCCCCCCTTCCCCCTCCTCCCCCTCCCCACTCCCCCTCCCCCTCCTCCCACCCCTTCTTCATACATCTTCTCTTGATTATAGTTGACACACAATGTTGCATTAGTTTCAGGTTTGTCCTTGGCGATGTTATTTTCATTCAATCATTTAAACCGTCTCAGTTAATTTTTGTTAAGAGGAGTAACTGGGTAGATCGTTAAGAGAAAGAGGACCACCAGAAGATGGGGATTTGATGCAATAACTACAAATGACTTCGAGGTGCATCTTTGGAGAGGGGTAAATTTTCATCTCTTTTTGCTTTTTTAATAATGGGCATTGGCATTAAGATAGGCATATTATTTTCAAAGTATATTTCAGGGAAAAAGAGTCCATTGCTAAAGGAAGGATTTTCTTTGAGACCAGAATTTCCCCATTGTATGCGACCCCACTAGAATTTTCAGCCATATAAAACCGTGCTCCATACATGAAAGTCAGGGGTGAACATATAACTGAAATTTTCCTAACTATAATACTCCCTGTTCCTGGTAAGAGTGATTGTTTTTAGCAGTGATCACCGTACATAATACAATCTTTCACTAAAAATATAGAAACCGAAGTTAAAAAAAAAAAAAAATTCCTCTGCTGAGGATAAAATTGGGTCTTTTATCTAATGCATTATCCTTATATTTTATTGAAGCATTCGTCTTATTATTGTTTTAAAGATTTTATTTATTTGAGAGAGAGAGAGAGCAGAAGCAGGGGAGGGTCAGAGGGAGAAGCAGACTGCCCACTGAGCATGGAGCCAGAAAATGAGAGCAATCCCAGGTCTCTGAGATCACCACCTAAGCCAAAGTCAGATGTTTAACTGACTGAGCCACCCAGGTACCTGGTCATCTTATTATTATTAATTTCTTGTGAACACTATATTTTAAACGGAAAACTTTATTCTGTTGTTGTTGTTTTAAGATTTTTTTTTATTTTTATTTTTAAGTAATTTCCAAACCCAGTGTGGGGTTCAAACTCACAACCCTGAGACCAAGAGTTGCATGCTCTATTGACTGAGCCAGACAGTCATGCCTACTTTGTTGTGTTTTCATTTGTTCCATCATTTAAGAATTAGTTTGAAAAGTTTTATAAAATATCAAAATTTTTAAAATTTTCTTTGGTCTTTATCTGAAATTTTAAAGTTTATATAATCATATAGTTCATGTAATGTACAATTATAATCATGTAATCATACACATTATGATTAACATATGACATATAAATCTCTCTTTGAAAGGTGAATTTTTCTTTGAAATAGAGTAAAATTTATAAGGCCTCTTGAAATAAGTACAAAGCTCCATCCTCTAGAAGTAAAACCTTTATATTAGCAAGTAATGCATTTTCAAATTAAATAAAAATTCATTGTCATTTTTATCTCACTTCGTAACACCAGTCCAAGTCCCCATAATCTCTTCCCTGGACCACTACCTTGATCCCTTTATTTGTCCTCCTTCTTCCACTTTGCCCTCTTACACTATTTATCCATTTTTCCAGAGTTATTTTTGCTTAAATTCTTCCAGTAACTTCATACCTAAAAAGTGACCAAATTATATTCAATAATCTTTCCTGATATGGCCCCATTGACCTCTAGGGTCATATTTTATCACTTATATTTTATCACCTCATATTTTATCACTTTTCTCTCTCACTGCCGTAGAAACACTGCTTGCTCTCTGTTTCCCAGAACTTTTGTACTTTGCATCCTTTACTTGAAATACTACCCCATCTACCACCACTAAGCAACTGTTCTCTCATCATCCAGGTCAAATATCATTTCCAGAAAGAAGCCTTCTCTTACCTACTAATTAACCCCCTCTGTAAAGAGTGAAATCAATGTAATACCTGGCTTGCTAAAACGTAACACCAAGTCCCCTGAGGGCAGGAAAGGTTTCAAAGAAGGGCGTAGGCCTTTGGAATTCCAAGGGAGGTCTGTGTGACCACTCTGCCCTTGGAATGCCCCTGGGAGTTGCTTTCTTAGCCCAAACAGCTGCTCTGTGATCTAAGAAATGTATGCGTGGTCCCTTAGGCTATGTTTAGCAGAACTCAGAACACGCAGATTAGCATATCATATTTTTCTGGTAAACACATCCTCCCAGTTTCATTAAGACCCCTTGTCATTCAACATGTGCTTCAGAAACAGTAAGGATTTATGATTACCCTGTAGGACCAATAAAATTGGAAGTAAAGAAGAGCAAAGGGTTTCTGTCTCTGAGCATTGAGACTCCTTTGGCTTCTTCTCGTTCACAGCAAAGTTTGGAGTAATCTTTCATTCATTGGTACAGGGATTGCTGGCCATTCCTGGCACCCCTCTTTCCAATTTCATGCCATATAGTTAATTAAATCTGAAATTGACAGGTCCCTGTTACACCAAACTGATTCTCACCAAAAACCATTAAAAAATTACCACCTCTTGCTACTCATTTGACTAAAATTCATGTTCATTAAAACTCCCAATAATTCTCATCCAATCCATTGTGACTTTGCATTTATCACATCGTGCTCACACACACACACACACACACACACACACACACACACACACACTTTAGGTTACCTGCAGACTAGATTAACCTGCTCACTGTGATCACTGTATATCATATGTGTAACCAATTTATGTTTTAATTCATCAGCTTATGTGTTTATATTTAAATGCTACTTATTCCTTTATTTTATTTTTTATTTTTTTAAATTATTTATTTATTTATTTATTTGATAGAGAGAGATCAGTAGGCAGAGAGGCAGGCAGAGAGAGATGGAGAAGCAGGCTCCTTGCTTGCAGAGCAGAGAGTCCGATATGGGGCTCAATTCCAGGACCTTGAGATCACGACCTGAGCCGAAGGCAGAAGCCTAACCCACTGAGCCACCCAGGTGCCCCACTTATTCCTTTATTTTTAACAACACATGATGTTTGAACATGGTGGTTGGTGGATGGATGAAAGTTCAGTTCTATTTAACAAAGAATTAGTGGACAGTGTTCGGGTGCTAATATAAACAATAATATAATAATTCCTTTCTCTCTTACTGAGTTTTTAACTTATGCCACATTTTTCATCTCATTGGTCAGATAATCCAATCACCTACCTCTTATTTACTCCTTTTTTTTTTTTAAAGATTTATTTATTTTTATAGAGAGATGGAGAGACTGCAAGTGGGGGGAGAGTGAAGGGGATAGGAGGAGGATGGGGGAGGGAGGGACGAAAGAATCTCAAGCAGACTCTACACTGAGTGTGAAGCCCAAAACAGGACTCCTTCTCATGTCCCTGAGATCATGACCTGAGCTGAAAATCAAGAGTGGATGCTTAACCAACTGAACCACCCAGCCCCCCGCAAAGTATTCTTTTATACACTGATAAACATGTACTCATTCACCCACTTTCTGATGACTTTAGTTGTTTAAAAAATTTGCTATACACAGACTTTCCACCGTCTCCAATAGTTAACTCAAAATAGATCACCTAATTAAAATACAAAACTATAAAACTTCTAGAACACAACTTAAAGTTTAGACAATCTCCAGCATGGTAATGACTTTTTGATAGAACACAAAAGTCACGATCCATGAATTAAATAATTGACAAGCTGGACTTCATTAAAATTAAAACTTCTGCTCTGTGAAAGACAGGCTACAGACTTGAAAAAAATATTTGCAAAAGACAGGTCTGATAAAGATGATGGAAGACTGTTTTCCGATATGTACAAAAAACTCTAAAACTAAACAATAAGAAAATAACCCAATTTTTAAAAATGGGGCAAAGATCTTAACAGAAACATCACTAAACAAGATACATAGATGGCAAGTAAACATACAGAAGTATGCTACACATCATATGTCATTAGGGAAAGCAAATTAAAATAACAATGAAATATAGACCTTATTACAATGGTAAAAATTCTGAATGCTGACGTTACCAAATACTGGCAAGGATGTGGAACAATGGGAATTCTCATTCATTGCTGGTGGGAATGAAAAATGGTACAGCTGTTTTGGAAGACAGGGTGGTGGTTTCTTACAAAACTAAGCATCCTCTTACCATATGAACCAGCAGTCACACTCCTTGGTATTTAACCAAAGGAGGTAAAAACTTATGTCTACACAAAACATGCACAAGCATGTTTGTAGGATGTTTATTCATAATTGCCAAAACTTAGAGATACCAAAATGTCCTTCAGTGGGTGAAAGGGTAAAATAAAATGTTGTATATCAAGACAATGGAATCTTATTCAGCATTAAAAAATATGACCTATCAAGCTATGAAAATGCATGGAAGAATCTTAGATACCTATCACTAAGTGAAATAAGCCAATCTTAAAAGGGTGCAAACTATATGATTACAACTATATGATATTTTGGAAAAGGCAAAATATGGAGAGAGTGAAAGGATCAATGGTTGCTGGGGGTTGAGGTGGAGAAGAATGAAGAGGTGGAACACACAGGATTTTGAAGACTGTGAAATGCTTTGCACGATACCATGATGATGGAAACATGGCATTGTACATTTGCTAAACCCATAGAATGTACAACACCAAGGGTGAACTGTAATGTAAACTATGGTCGCTATTTACATAGTTTAAGAGCATTTTGTTTTTTGTTTGTTTGTTTGTTTAAGATAACTCAGTGTCAGTACAAAGAATATAGTAGAAGAAAAATAAATTGGTAGTATGTTTACAGCTCTGCTCATAGGATTGATTTCCTAAATTCCTGAAGCTAACAAGACAGTAAAGGGATGTTGTCTAGAGAAACTTGAGGATGTACTCAGCTATCCTTTCTTGAAGACTATTAATCAACAAAGCCTTGAGGAACACCATGCCCCTGAAGCACATTGAATAGAGAGTGTAAATATTATTTTCTCCAGACATAGATAGTTTCCATCTTACATAGTAAAACTAAATTTAGCTCTATGTGTGATTTCTGAAGAGTTTGGTTAATTTCACTTCATTATCAAGTCCAGAAACCAATAAATTGAAATGTTTAAACATACACATTTTGGTGTGATAAACCTTGGTTTTGAAATCTCAGATAGGGTTATCTCATAAATTCTATTGCCGTTCTATACTTGTTCTTCTTTAAATTAAGATAATAATGGTATCTACTTTCTAGGAATACTTTAAAAAATGAAAGTCTCATGTTCTTAGCACAATGGCTGGCCCACAATAACATCTCAATAATGAATATTGGTTTCCATTACTTCTCGGTTTATTGGCATCGTTAATATGTGATCTCTGGATGTACTGATATAGCTATAAATAAGGTCTGTAAAACTGAATAGCCCTAAATTGTAGCAAGTGTGCAAAATAAATGACTCTCGAAGTTCTTTTGGAGGATACCGATGACTGAAGCTGCAAGTGTGTGTTTGAGGAATAAACACTAATGTTATAATCAAAATTCTGAGTACTATCAAATTCCACTGAAAATAAAGCAGACCTTTGATTCAGGACTTTGGCAGTTAATATGGTAATTTATACGGTCTTTATTGATGTATAAAGAGGTAGCTTCTGGGTGCTAGTTCAATTTTACAATCTTAGAAACAAAGCTACTATTTTAGTAAGCATACCTAGGGAACTGAAGTGTAGAGAGTTTAGCTAACTTGCCTTAGTTTACAATGCTAATAAGACTATTGGTTAGCTACATATTTTTTTGTTTTCATAGAAAGAAAATAGACAGCTATATATTTCTTATTTTTTCAAATAAAATCTTATAAAGCTAAAAAGTTAGACTTGTTGGGGCATTTTATTTCACTAAAAGACATGCTAAACATCATGAAATATTGGGATTATAATTAATACAACTATTGTTTATTTATATTACTCTGTCATAGGATTGAACTATTTGTCAGTTGAGATTTAAAAAAAAAAAAGTGTCTCTTCAAACTGCTGTATGGTTAAAAAACATAGTGCTTTGTCATTTGTGCCTATCAAATCTCCGCAGGAAAATGTTTAATCTAACACAATTAATGGCATTTTAAAATACATAATATTGTCTTCTCTACTGTACTTGTCTACTGTACAACAGATAAAGAGTTTCTAAGTGTAAGAAGCTTATTTTTGGTTGCATTACAAATAAATGTTAAGGGCGCCTGGGTGGCTCAGAGAGTTAAAGCCTCTGCCTTCGGCTCAGGTCATGATCCCAGGGTTCTGGGATGGAGTCCCGCATCGGGCTCTCTGTTCGGCAGGGGGCCTACTTCTCTGTCTTTCTCTGCCTGCCTCTCTGCCTACTTGTGATCTCTGTCAAATAAATAAATAAAATCTTAAAAAAAAAGAACAAATAAATGTTAAACTTCATACTAAAACAACAAATAATGTCTCTGAAAATGGGAATGTCTTTTTTTTTTTTTTTTGGCCCTGTAGCAACAATGCCACGACATAACTTTTTAATTTGGACCTTATGAGTGGTTGTGACCTCACTGAAGAATACCAAGCAGCAGGATAGTTGAAGTTAAAAACAATCAGCAAGTTCAATTTGAGTCTATTAAACTAAAGTTTGCTCTTAGGTATATCTCAGCTCATATACACATTTCTTATAAATATATCTGGATATATATGCAAATGTAATCATATAACTATAATTAACAAAATATTTATATTAGGAAAATATTAGAAAATTCGTTATTAGATAAAAATTATTAAGGATTGAACTTTATTTAGCAACTATCTGGAAGATTTTTTTTTTTTAAGACTACTATCCTGATGGAAATCTGGGACCTAAATCAGGATTCAGCTTAAAAAATTTTTGTTTACTAAGTTGTACAGGAATTACAAGACTGCAAGTACAAGATTTGTACTAACTCGTGCAAATTACAAGAAATAGAAAATGGGAGAGGAGCAGTTCTTGCCTTCAAGAATTTTGATATATAAGGGAAATGAGTCCACACGTGATTAACACTTAACCAGAGCCAGAAGATAATTTCAACTCAAGTCCTATTCACATTGAAATTCTATTAAATTGGCAGTCGCTGGGAAAGTTTTCTATGAATGAAGGAATATTTGAAAAGGAACCTGTGACCAAGATTAAGAGAGAAAATGATGGAGTGAGAAAGAGACCGAGGTGGAGGAAAGAGGTGGAGCAAGAGAATTAGCTCTGTAGGAGGAGATCTAATGTAGCAAGAGTGATTGAAATTAAAAAGAAGATTAAAAGGAACAAATGCAAGAGAGGCTAAGTTGCAGGGAAGGCCCTGCTAAGTGCAAAGAGCATGACTTTTACTCATCCCACTTATCAACACTCATACTTACTAAAATATCTTGCCAAATAAATCCACAAGAGATTTTCTGATAAACTCAAATGTCCATCCATTAAATCTGTTAAATAGATCTAAATATTTAACCTATTTGAAAAATACATTATCATCATTTCTAAAAATTCTTAGGAAATCAAATTAATTTAAAATATTATTGGTAACTTTAAGTTAAATTAAATAATGGATCTTAGACATTTGAAAGACCATTAAGTAACCTCAGAACAGAGAAATGGGCCACATCACAAAATAAACCTCTGGATTGAAATGCTCTCATTGGTATATCATTAATGTCCTGTCTCTTGGTTGCTTCAAAAATTGACTTTAAAATTTCTAATTTTTGACACTTTTTTAGGGCTTAAAAATGTCTTTCTTCCATAAATATTTCATATATCATTACTTCAGAAAAGTGATTACTAAATACCAACTTTTCTCACTTTTATTAAATTCCTATTTTTCTGTAACATATTTTATATATAAAAACATAATGAACTAACAGATAATGAAGAAAAGCAGGAGAATATGTTTATACAGTACAAACTGAAAATAAGATAGGAGCACCTTTGGAGCTCCTGGGTCTACCACTCCAATCGAAAAACACTCTCTGTATCATGCCAAGAGTATTTACTAGTCTGTATTTTCTACTCATTTTCTCCTCCTTTCCAGTTTGGTTTTATATGTCTTTATACACATGTTTCTATAAGTAATGCATTATGAAGGTTTTAGTACTTTGGAAGTACATGCATGTTACTATAATGCACATGTTTCTCTGCAACTTATTTGCTTACTTAATATCATGTTTGTAAATTTTGCTACATAACTATGCTTCATTCACTTCCATTTCCAACAAGTATGTCTTCAAAATATACTGTAGTTTATGCATACGTTCTTCTATCAAGGCAGGTACAGTTATTTTTAACTTGTTATATTTTTCTATTTGAAAGCAAGCTGCTATAAACATTTCCAAATGCATATCCAAAACATCTGAGGTTGCTTGGAAAATAATTTTTCTAGGACATTTCCCAGGAATGGAATTTGTGGGATTATATCTTTATACGTAATATGAATTTATTTATTTTTTATTTTGGGGTGCCTGGGTGGCTCAGTCATTGAGCGTCTGCCTTCGGCTCTAGTCATGGTACCAGGGTCCTGGGACTGAGCCCCTCATCAGGCTTCCTGCTCGACGGGAAGCCTGCTTCTCCCTTTCCCACTCCCCCTGCTTGTGTTCCTTCTCTCTTTTGTGTGTGACTCTCTCTCAAATAAATAAATAAAGTCTTTAAAAAAACCCTTTTTTTTAAATTTTATGCATTACAAAAAACTTTTCCCAGGGTATGATTTATTGTTAATAGTCTCTTTTGATGATAAACACAAGTTTTACATTTTAACATAGTAGAATTTATTATTTTTTGTTTTGTTTTTTTAGTTTGATTTTCTCTTTTTAACGAAACAATCCCTTAGTAAAAGGTCATAAAGATAATCTCATATTTTCTTCTAGTCATTTAAAGTTTTATTCTTATTGAACACCACTTCTGAAACTAATGATGCACTATATGTTGGTTCATTGAATTTAAATAAAAAATAAAATTTTATTCTTACTAATTTTGTAATAGTCATCAAATTGTTTTTACAAATGAGGAAGATATGGGGCACCTGGGTGGTAGAGTCAGTTAAGTGTCTGACTCTTGGTTTCAGCTCAGGTCATGATCTTAGGGTCCTGGAATAAAGCCCGATGTCCAGCTCTGAGCTCAGCTTGGAGTCTACTTGAGATTCTTTCCCTCCCTCTCTGCCACTCTTGTTCTTACTATTTCTATCTCTCTCTTTCTAAAATAAATAAATAAAATCTTTAGAAAAAATGAGGAAGGTATAAGATTTATTTTTTAACTGGTGATTGCCAGTGAAACCACTAATTAACTAATATATCTATGCTTTTCCCATAAGTTTCAATGACAATTCAATACACATTGTATACCAATGTCTATATCCAATTGTTTGTTTTTATTTGCATATTACGCATTTACAAATTTGGCTACTCACAAAAATTTATTTGTAACCCCCAAATCAATACTCTTGGTGCTTTCATGACAATTCATGGGCATATGCAGAACAGCCAGAAAAAAGGTAGCCTACTGAGGTACCCTATATGAAGTTCCCAACTGAAGTTGAGTCAGGTGACACTTTGCCTTTTCACTTCAACTCTCATATTATAAATGGGAGTCCTTTTAAAACTTTTTAGGGAGATCTATTTCAAATTTGGGTGAGGGTTCATGGTAATTTTGCTGTTTCATATGGTCCCAAGAATAAGGTTAAAGTGCTGCCCAATATTATAAAGTGTAAGAAGTCTGGGATGTGCCTTATGGGGGGGGGGCTTATATATATATTTGGTTCTGGCCATGAGTTAAATGTTAATAAGTCAACAATGTATATTAAATGAGGTGTCTTTAAGCAGAAACACACTTAAAACAAGGTTATGTGTTGATGGATTGATGTATGTTATTAGAGGTCCTCAGGAACTTAGCTTCATAATTCCCCTAGGTGCAATGGTTTGACATTTACTAACTTTTTCCAGATTCTTTATTAGAACATTACTGTGAATAATGTGAATCAACTTTAGGTTTTGCTTTTTGTTCCATACTCTCTATTATAATATCTTGGTCTATTTTCCTATTCTTATATCAACTTTACACTTTGCTTATTATTGCTTTGAAATAGATCTAGAAAATTCATAGTTTAGGTCCTTCTCTGTGTTCCTTTTCTTCAGTAATATGATATTTGTGGTCCTTTGTATTCCTATGTACATTTTATATTCTGCTTTTCAAGACCAAAACATCTATTCAATTGATGGCATGATATTGAATAGCTAGACTTACTTGGGGAAATACTTTTTGTATCTTAATGATACTAATCCTTCTAGCTAATGATTATGACTTATCTCTTTATTTTTATCTTTTTTGATGAATCCTTAATAAAACTTTCAATATATACATCTTACACATTTTTGATAGACTTAATCTAAAATGACATAGTTTTGATTTCAATTTTCAGTTTTGATCTTTTACAAACACATGAATTTTAGCTTTGATGACATTTAGGTTTATAATTGATTTTTGGATGTTGATTTTACAGGTTTTCTATACTCTTTTTTCTTATATTTTAAGCCTAGATTATTTGGGGTTACCTATGCATACAAATATATTTTCTCTGAAAGATAAGAATTTTCTTCCTTTCACTATTTTTTCAATTACCCAATCTTTACACTTTTTTCTTTTCTTACTATATCATCTTATATTACAATGATAGTGATACTTATCACACCTACTTATGTTCTCATATTTATAAAATTATTTCAATCTTCACCTTTATTATGAAGCAAGTTATAGATTATTTTTATAGATACATTTAATCAACTTACAAAGTTATCATTAATACTTGATTTAGGACTTTTGTCATGAATGGTTGTTGAATTTTATCAAAGGTGTTTGTTTTTGCAGTTAAGTAAATCCCATAGTTTGCTTCTTTCTTATCTGAATATTATAAATTCCAATTTGCTCCACTACACATCCACACATTTAGCTTTGTAAGTACTTTTTCTCTGACTCTTTTACTTATTATTTTTGTTGAGCATTTTTAATGTTTTGCATAAATATTAACATGAGAATAATATGTTCATCATGTTTTTTATTGGTATTTATCATCAATTCTGGAAAATTATCATCAATTTCCCTTTAAGTAGTAGATTTTGAACTAGTGTCTTAATTCTCTCTCTCTCTTTCTCTTTTTCTCTCTCTCCTTTTTTTTTATTTTCCTGAAACTTTGATTAATATATGCTGGGGCCTTAATAATCTATTGTCCATATCGTTATCCGATCTCATATTTTCTATTTCCTTTCTTTCTGTAATATATTCCAGATACTTTCCTCAATAATTTCGTACATTTTTATTTGTTTTTATTTATCTGGGCAAAATCACATTAATCTCTTTTAAAAAGGATTTATTCACTTATTTTAGAGAGAAAGAGAAAAAAAAAAAGAGTAGGAGGGGCAGAGGGAGAGAGAGAGAATCTCAAGCAGACTCCACCCTGAGCATAGAGCACAATGTATGGCTTGATCCCAGGACCCTGCAATCATGGCTGAATTGAAATCCAGAGTCAGATGCTCAACTGACTGTGCCCCCCAGACACCCAGACATAACTAATTTTTTTAGTATTGTTTCTAGTTAGTCTTTTAATCATTAAGGTTTGTTTTTAATTTCACTTCTAGAAGTCCTATTTGGTTCTTTCATATCTGTTTTATAATTTTTATTTTTTTATGTTTAAGCATTGGATGTACAATCATTTTATATTACCTATATGTTCATTTCATATGTTCCTTGAGATTTAAATCTGTTGCTTCTTATTTCAGATAATTCATGTTCATGGTGTCTTGCTTTTTATTGTAGATGGTAATCTTTATGAGGAGCTCATATTGAACTTACATTTGAGGGCTCTTTAAGTGTCTATATTTCAGATGTGTATCTCCAGACATGATTTTGATTATAGATGCTTGTAATTTCCAAAATTATCAAGTACTAGTTCCTTTATACTTACCACTTTTTCTCTCAATCAATTTTCTCTCTATTCTTCCCTTCATATTTCACAATAAGTAGCAAGAAGAAACTAGGCTATAACTTCACCAATTTCCTTGGAAATCCCATCAGCTAAATATTGCCCAGAAATTTTTCTTTCTTTGTAATTGTAGGAAATAAGACATTGGTAGATCAAGCCTGTGCTATCCTGAAGAGTAGATATAATCATTAAAATAGAAAAGTTGAAGGCACTTCATGGAGGGCAGAGAAGTAAATGAGAAACACGTTTTTGGAAACAAGGAATGATGATCTTTATTATGATATGAGATTATTTAAAATGTTTGTTTGTTTGTTTGTTTTTAACATTATACTTATTTATTTGAGAGAGAGAGAGAGAGAGCAAACTTAAGTGGCAGGGCAGAGAGAGAAGCAGGCTCCCTGCTGAGCAGAAAGCCAGATGAAGACTTGACCACAAGACCTTGGGATCATGACCTGGGTCAAAGACAGATGCTTAACTGACTGAGCCACCCAGGTGCCCCAAAATGGTTCTTGTTTATTATTGCCTATAGTGTCACCAAACAAAACTGTTTCAAGTAAAGTGCTGGATTATGATCTACCAAGAAATGAAATTTTGTTACATAAAAATGAGCTAATTTAAGGATGTTAACTTAAGGATTACTTATAAAAATGTCTCTTTAATTAATCTTGTTATGCAAGTAGAAAATAAAACAGAAATGTTATGTACCATGCTGTTATGTATTCTTTCAGGGATACTGTGGCAAATAAGATCCATTATCTTAGTCAAGGAGTTTACATTTAAATTTAGCTGTCTCAAATTTTCCTTTCACATTTTATATGAGTAGGCTTGAAATCAGGTCTCTGAGTACTACAGGCTTGGCACAGTATCTGTAATTCCACACCTTCCGGTCTCACTCAGAGATCACTGGAATACAACAGGAGGAGATTGAAGTTATATTTGAGATATAGTTGAATATCATATTATAATGAAAAAGTTACAAAATAACAATAATATAGACACCTAATTATTAGTATTAACAATGCATTGGGAATGCCTTATGGTAATCACAACTTACCAGTGAATTGTAACCCTACACTTGAAAATTTCTAGTATATGCATTAAATTTAAAATAGTAATTAGTGGCAGAATTATTAAAGGACTAGACACTTTTATGTTTTAAGCATCATATATATGATATATATTTATTTGTATATATTCTAAAGAATATGTGTTTAGCAAAATATGGCTCTTGATTTGCTTGTCATAGAATTTTAAAGCTGCTAAATCAGCTCTACCTCTTTAGAAATAAAGAAACCAAGGCTCAGAGGTGCACATCTGAAATTCACAGTTTTGTCCCATGCAATTGTTATCCAAACAATTTTGATTAAAATAAAGAAGATATATTTGTCAATTTTGTATATGACAAAAAGCAGAAGTAGATATAATATGATAGATGGCAAAATTAAGATTTGGAAAGTTCTTGACAGAATAGATTGATGTGTAGAATTCAAGGGAATTGTGTTCAAAAAGAAGAAATGTAAATTAATGCATTTAGGTTAAAAAGTTATGCAAGTACAAGAATTGGTAAGAATTGGATCCACTGCTGTACTTGTCAAAGACTTTTAAAAAAAAAATTTGGCAAATACAAACCAGTACTGTTATGTGGCTTTTAAATAGTAAATGTATTTATTGAACATGGTGTCCAATAGAAGAAAGATAATTAGTGAAATTGGTCCTATATAATCCATGTAGGATAGTGTGCCTTTCTTGAGCCATACCAGAAGCTCTGATATATTGGTTTCTTTTTTTTTTTTTAACTCATTTTTCTTTCTTTTTTTTTTTTTTTTCTTTCTTTCAATAGATCTCAGCAAGGGAGCTGCTCTGCTACCTATGACACCCGGGGTTTCTTTTTTGACATGTATATCAAGAATCTTGAGGAATTAGGTAATTTAAGGATATTTAGATAATTAAAGGAGAAATGCACACTTAGTTTTGAAAAACTGAATTGTAAAGTTATCATGAGGGATGTGTCAATCAAGGACGTTCCCATGCTACAGAACCTTAATATAGTCTCTTTTTATTGTTTAAAAAAATTAAAGATGCTGAAAAGGTTAATGGGGAATTTGGCTGTAGGGTGTGGAGTAAAATGAATCCTGATTAGAAATCAGAATGCCTGGAGTATGTCTCAGCTCCCAACTATTGGACATAACATCTTAAAAAGCTACAACTTAAGGGTGCCTCAGTGGCTCAGAGGGTTAAGCCTCTGCCTTCCGCTCAGGTCATGATCTCAGGGTCCTGCTATTGAGCCCTGCATTGGGCTTCTGCTCAGCAGGGAGCCTGCTCCCCCTCCCCCCACCGCCTGTCTTTCTGCCTTGCTGCCTACTCATGGTCTCTCTCTGTGTCAAATAAATAAATAAAATCTTAAAAAAAAAAAAAAAAGCTACAACTTTTCTCAACCACAATTTTATGGATAAGCTGGTGATACTAATATCCACCTTGTCTATTTCATAGGTCATGATGAAAGTAAAATAAAACTTTAGTTAGAGCTGTTTTTTAATTAATAATGCCTATATGTATACCAAATTTGTAGTAACTTTGGTTCAGCAAAAGGGAAGTGAGAATGGTTATCTTCAGTAAAACAAAATATGGTGGCCTCTGGATGCTTTAAAGCAGAAGCCAAAAAGTCACACATCCATGATCTTTTATAAAAGGAATCTTCTTCAGATTCCTGATTCCTTCTTCAGATGTATTAGGGTGTATCTGAGATCATTACAAAATCTAAGATTTTAATTTCTGAAGGGAAGAATTATACCCTCTACAAGGTAATAAAAGATATTTGATTCTGGCTGAGTATTATTTTTTTCAATAAGGGATCCCAGGCATCTACCCAGAATTCTCATCAAATAAATGTGATTGTTCTCCACTTCTTCTGGCTGTATAGTATTTCTTATGACAGAATAATGTAAAGACTGGTATTCATATAAATCTAACTGTTAACCTTAGTAATACGATTAATATGGAGAGAGAAGTTATTACTTCGAAATGGGTGGCTCTTAGCTCCCAAAAACATTTAGATTGAGAGTGAATGATCAAATTTAGAGTTGGCAATTACTTACAATGTAAATAGTTGACTCATATTCTTATTCAGAAAAAATCAGACATGGTAGTTTCTAAAAATTTTTCTGTGCATCTTCAAACACTTCAAGGGTGGTCTGTGTTGTTGTTTATTATTTTCATATTTTGAAATCACGAGACTTATTTCCTAAGAAATTCAAAGTCTATGGTATTCAGGACTACATGCAGAAAGTTCACCAATATGTCTCTATGTATTTCCACAGTAGGTTTGTCATTGCTGTTCTCTTATAGCATATGTGTATCTATAACTGATATACTTAAGAAATTGTTCACCATTCCTTGAAAGACATGACATGTGTCTCAGTTGAAATACTGTTCATTTATACCTTATAAATTACTAGTCACAATATACTAACTATTAATAAAAGTTGAATATTAAACTTTGCAGAAAAATAAAATATAGATTAAAAACTTAAAAAAAAAAAAAACTGAGGCAGCCTTAGTTTGGATTCAATGAGCCATACAAATGAATTACACTGATTCTTTTACTGAAATGTACAGGCCTTCTTGAATTATTGAGAGCAACAAGGTACTCAATATGAATTTCAAACAAAATAATTTCATGATAATAAAAATCGATGTAAAGCCTTTGGCCTCTGATAGGCAGAAGAATAGTGCTATTTAAAACGTGGCCTACTATAAGTCTTCTTAGGGACATTTTCATATTTTTTGTGTCTTTTTAATGATGAAGATTATGTTTTTATGAGAAAAATATAGTATTATATTAAAATTGCCTATTCTGACTCTATTTTCCCTGCCACTATATTCTATATTTTTTTCTTTCGTCTTTCTTTCCTTCTCCCCTTCTTTGCTTTCCTCCCTCCTTCTTCCCTCCCTTCCTTTCTTCCTTATTGCTTCCCTGCCTTCATTTCTTTCTTTCATTTAAGAGTTTTGATTCTTAAAAGACTGAACTATATAAGAATATTAATTCTACAGACACCCAATTAAATGCTAAAATGTGATTACCTGCCCTAAGCCGGTTTAGACTAGCTCATTCCCTATACGATTTCTTAAGTTAAATGACCTATAGGTTTTAAACCTAAAAGTTGGGTCCCAGACAAATATCAGTGTAGATATATCTTGGGTGGTGGATGGGGTGGAAATGCAATTCTTAATAAAAAACACAATATTTACCAGTACCAAAATATAATATTTAAACACACAATGATGTGTGATATTAATAAGGCATAAGCATAATAGTGAAAAATAAAATAAGCTATAAGTATTTTTGAAAAGTTTGAGTCAAATGAAATATTAATAAGTGAGGTCAGTGCATTAAAACAAACAAACAAAAAGAAATAGCAAACCTAAGATAAGAGTTCTACATATAGCAGTGAAAGTTTTCCAGACTCCAAAATGGAAAAGAAAATGCATAGTTGACACTGTTTGCGGGAATGCAAGTTGGTGCAGCCACTTTGGAAAACAGTGTGGAGATTCCTTAAGAAATTAAAAATAGAGCTTCCCTATGACCCTGCAATTGCACTACTAGGTATTTACCCCAAAGATACAAATGTAGTGAAAAGAAGGGCCATCTGTATTCCAATGTTCATAGTAGTAATGGTCACAATCGCCAAACTGTGGAAAGAGCCAAGATGCCCTTCAACGGACAAATGGATAAAGAAGATGTGGTCCATAGATACAATGGAGCATTATGCCTCCATCAGAAAGGATGAATACCCAACTTTTGTATCAACATGGATGGGACTGGAAGAGATTATGCTGAGTGAAATAAGTCAAGCAGACAGAGTCAATTATCATATGGTTTCACTTACTTATGGAGCATAAGGAATAACACGGAGGACATTGGGAGATGGAGAGAAGTGAATTGGGGGAAATTGGAGGGGAAGACAAACCATGAGAGACTGTGGACTCTGAGAAACAAACTGAGGGTTTTGGAGGGAAGGGGGTGGTGGTTTGGGTGAGTCTGGTGGTGGGTATTAATAAGGGCACACATTGCATGGAGCACTGGGTGTGGTGCATAAACAATGAATCTTGGAACACTGAAAAAAAAAAATAAATAAATAAATAAAAAGACAATGCGTAGTTGAGAAAGTTTTCATTTTTATTCTGCATTCACTCTAGCCTCAAGTTCTGGACATTTATGCTGACTCTGTTTCTTAAAAGTATGAATTATTACTTTCTCATATTTTATATCTTATAATACTTGGCAAATAATTTGTGCACAGACATTGCTTAGCTGTTATTAAATTTAATTCAAGGATTTTGACTAGTTATGATAATAATATCTTTTCATTTATTAAATTCATTTTTTTGAAAATCAAACTCTATAGTTTCTGGTAACCTCAGTTACCTGAATGGAAACATGCATTAGTATACCTGCTCCTGGATCTCACAAATTTCTTGTGAATATAGGATGAGCTCAGTAGCCTGGTTAACCTGTCAAAAAACGCTGAGGAAAAATCCTTCTTTTTCCATTGCCAAATGTAATTTCTTCTAATTCTTATGATTTTGAGATGGCTGAAAACACGTATGAAGGCAATGTAAAAAGTAAAATCTGAATTGTTTTTATTTTCACAATTGTATTTCTCAGATATTCAAGCCAATTACTGTGTGCTTGAGCTATATTAATTATTCAGCAACTACTAATATAGTATAAATTATTTATGGTATGAATGTTATAATGTATATGGCTGCATTATTAATATTGCCATAATTATTAATATTAAGAAAAACAATTGATTATAACATTTTTCTTAGAAAAATTATAGATACCCTTTGCTAATGAGAGTTTCTTTCCAGAAATCAGAAAATAATAAAGTGGCATATTTATTCTAAGTTGTTTTATTCATATCCATCCAAGACAAGGAACCAATAAAACTAACATTTTTTTTCCCTCTTGACTGGTAAATACTTGGGTTTACTTTTCTTCTAAGATTTGTGTCTGTTAGATTAAAATTCTGTAATCACCTCTATTATCATTGTCAAACAGAATGTTCCTGTTTCCTTACTGGGTTTGTTCAATTTAAAGATGAGCATGATTAAGGGAATCGTTAACTTTCTAATTTTAGCAAATAACATTTTGGTGTGATATTAATGAAAACTTAGATATAAACCTTTTAAATGAATTGAAGAATCTTTGAACTTGAGCACTATTTGAGTTAGTGCTTACTTAGGAGTTCTCTTTTTTAAATATGTACTAAATAACAATTTATCAAGAATAACGGGTCCCTTCTTAATTAAGACATACATTTTACAATGACCATGGTAATACCTGTCTGAAGGGTGTTTAAAAATTCACAAATGTTTCCACACGCATTACTTTGTTCAGTCTTTAAGACAAACTTATGAGATAGGGTTTATTATATTTTTGCAAAGGCAGAATCTTAGGGAGACTACAAGTTTTGCCAGTTTTTTGCAATGAGGAAATAACAAAAAACTTGTAGGTTCATATAACCTATCATGAAACTTATGTTTCATAATTTGGAGAATTCATCATACAAAAACATGTGTTAGAAAAAAATGTGATGAGAAAATAAAAAGGATTTTAAATGTTGGATGGATCATTAGTATTAGCAAGACTGTTACAGGCATATTAAACAAATGATTGTTACTTTTACAGTCCTTATAGAGCTATTGTAACAAAGAAGAAAAAATGTACCCTTAAATTTTAATATTAAATAAAATTCTCATAAAGGAAAATACTGAGGATGTAACTTTATGAATTATATTAAATATTTAATTTTACATGTGAAAATAAGTGGTCATACTAATATTAAGACATAATAGATTTTGTGGAGGGCACATATTGCATGGAGCACTGGGTGTGGTGCATAAACGATGAATTCTGGAACACTGAAAAGAAATTTAAAAAATATTTTTTTTTTAAAAAAAGACATAATAAACATATTAAAGAGAGTTGAAAAATCCCATTTACTTTGTTCCTATATACAATTTCCACTGTCTTATTATAATAGATAGAGAACTGTGACAACCCCTCTTATAGCTCTGTTATCATCAGTTTTTTTTTTTTTTTTTTTTTTTTCCTTTGGGGTGGTGGGGGAAGTGGGAAAGAACACTATGCTTGTCCCTGGCAAAGAAAATTAAAAATTTACTTTTAGTAAAGATGTTTGCATTATATTTTCCATTAAGTTAGTGTCTAAGAAAGGTGATTAATGATTAATGATCGAGACCAAAAAAAAAAAAAAAAAAAAAAACCCACCTGCCAGGGAAAATGAATTTGAATTAACACCGAGGGGTAAGACTGCAAAAGCAATTCACCATTTTTTTCCCCTCACTTATTAAATGCCATTGCTTCTCAAGGGGCATTTTAAAGGGTTCTACACTAAAATTAAAACAAACAAAATTCAACTGAATATATCTAATATTTTCTGAGTGTTTATCCAAAAGAAGAATTAAAAAATAACACTTTTTCTTAGTATTTAAAAACAATATATATATTTATTAATGAAATTAATGTGAATTAATTTCATTAATGTAAATTATACTTCAATTAGAAACAAATATTACAACACTTAGTTGTATCACACGTACACATGGTACTTTATTTTCCCATCTTTATGTCTGAATTGTAACTGCCCTCATTCCAGTGAGTTCTGTAGTGAGCTTATCTTCTTTTATTTCTCCTAATCCTAACTTCCTCATGGGAATCACCATGTTGGTGCTGGAGATAATCACAGAGGTAGGGTAATGGAAAACACTCTCATACTCAAGTAGCTTTGAGGAAATGAGAGAGCTTTACTTAGGCTCAGAATCTCTGGATCTCCCTTCTTAAGTCTCTCCGTGCCCATTTAATGAACCAGCAGCTCTTGCCATTTGTGTTCAACTATCATCATATTTTATGCATATTCATGTTTTTCTATCATCATTTTATCCAAGTAAATGCTTTCTTTGTATTTAAACTTTTTCTTCAAAAAATACCTTTTTGACGAGTCAGTAGGAGTCTTTGAAGAGTAAGCCACTCCCATAAGTAACTGTAATGAATAGTAGTTGTAATTGCATTTATTTTCATTTTGCAAATCGCAAAGATAGATAGAAATTTAATTTGCTATAGTATTTTTTATACTTAAAACTTTGAAGTTCAATTATATACCTCTAACAAATTTAGGATCGTACTGAAGTTTCAAAATTTCCTTTAAATATTGGAACTGTTATACAAAAATCTACATTTAATATTTTAAAGCAAGCCAGCAGACTATTTTTTTTTTCCTTGTGTAAAGGATCAAGAGTAGGTATTTTATCTTTGCTGTCTGTAAGGTCTGTGTCACAACTACTGAACTTTGTTGTTGTAAGGCAAACCAACCCCAGTCTGCAAATAGATGAATGGGGTGGGAAGTTTGGGCCCACAGGCTCTACAGTTTGCCAAATTCTTCTTTAAACCATAAGTGCAGTTGAGACATAATAAAAATTTTAAGCCAGCATTCCTGACAAACTATTTTCTTTGCATAAAAATACTCATGCAATCTTTGGCAAGTATTATTAATCATAGCTGTTTAAAGTACTCTTTTGTCTAAATTGTGTATAAAATACAATTGCATTTATTTTTTAAGTAAGAACTTTGTTTAAATTTAAGTGGTTTATTTTTCCATATTAGAAGTCTTATTTCTCTTTTCTTTTCTATAATAGTAAGAAATTGTGCCATTAAAATATTTATATTTAGAATTAACAGTTGCATGCTCACAAAACAAGCACCATCAATAATTTTCAGTTTGATGCTTTTTATGATAATACACAGTAATTGGATCCAGCAGTAAATCCAAACACAGCTCTCAGGCATTGATTTTACAAACAGTTCTGTCAAAATTATGCAGGAAGAAATGAAGCAGTGGCTTGATGAGGCATACCAGGAAATGATTTTAAAACATGCTTATTGAGCAAAAGATATGAAGACGTAGATAGTTTGCTTCTTTCAACAATCTTGGCAATAGCACCCAGGTTGTTAACAAGAGCGGTTGTCATTTCTTTATTGATCATGATCCTGATTTACCTTACCTAAATTTAAGCAAAAAAGTGATTGAACCGTGTTACCAGGAAATTACAAAATGTCCTGAGTCCTATATAACTTTTTCTCTTGTAACTTTCTATTCATGCTGTACACTATTTCATGCACAGTGGAAAATATCATAAATTTCTTGAATTTTCTGAAGTTTGTCAAGGTTGTGGATGCTTCTCAATTGGCTCACTCCTTTGTTGTATTTAATACAAAAATTTGGCTACTTAAAATCCCAATTATCCTTAATAGATGTTTAAAAACTGCCTGGCGAATTCACTTACATAACTAACATCAATTACGTACAACTTAAATTTGAACGAAATCAACCAGGTCATTTTTAAGATGACCTATGTTGACTAAACTTAACTTCACTGACCCTCCACCCACAAAATTTATATATTTATATATTTTTTTAAAAGTTAAACATGAAAATTTTATTTTATCATCCTAAGCAAACAATTACATTATTTAAGAATAAAATATATAAGTTAATAATCACATTTCCATAAAATTTAGCCTCAAGAAGGCTCATTACAATTTTGCTTAGAACATTGAAAACTTGAAAGCAATCACATTATTGAGAATCAATAATTGATTAAATTATTATCCCACTGTGTTACATACTAAAGAAGAAAAATCATTGGCATGAAAAATGTTAAAAATTCACTATAAAATAAAACATTATTAAAAAAAAGCATGGTGGGATAGAGAAAAAACTTTGTATTCTACACTGTTAAAACAAAACAAAAAAAAAAATCTGAGTTATTTAAATTTGTTTGGTTGGCACCTCATAAGTGCCAAACCAAATGTTTAGTACTGGGGTCTTAAAAACTGGAGTTATGAAAATCTTCAAACTTCTATATATCTAATCCCCATAAAGAATTCTGAAGTTAAGATATTATATAAACAATAAAAGATACTTGCATAGTGCTTGTGAGGTGTTACTATTCATGTAATCATTGAGTTAACCATGTGGAAAGTACTATTCTCTCTCTATTGTATAAATGAGGGAACTAAATCTTAGCAGTTACTAAACTTAGCAAAAGTCTCCTAGTTGTAAACTCAGAGCCTAGACTTAAACCTAAATTCAAAATTCCCATTTTATTTTTTTAAATTGTTCAAATATGGCTCCCTTGGAGCTGTATCACCTCCTTTAAATATCACGAGAAATCCCAGTCCAGTAACTTTTGATATTCTGCAATATTAAGGAAGAAATGGGATTTCTTTTAGTCTAGTTTAATTTATAAACTGTATTATTCAATATTCACTTGTGAAAAGGAAAGCTCCTCTAGATATTTCAAGCAGAAAGGTATTTAATGGAGCCCCATTGCTCAAAGTTACTAATTTATTAACATTTCTGTACAACTGTAGCACATTTTATAATCTCAGTATAATCATTATCAGTATATGTATTTTTAAAATCAACTCCCACTTTTATTCAAATATAGTTCAAAAAGAGAATGAATGGGTGGAATGTGAGTAACAAGATCCTAGAAGAAAGCCACGCATCAAATGAGGGCAGAAAGAAGAAATGCTGGCGCAAAACCAAAAGCGGTGGGTCGTAGGTAGGTGGTCTGTATCCCAGGCCTGAGGATGGCAGTGAACGTCAAGCAGGAGCCGCTACAGAATCTTTGGAGCTCAATGCAAAGTGAAGATGCAGGGTTTTCTGTTTAAAAAAATCAAATAAAAAGTGTTGCTAATGGTATGTAGAATGTTTTTCTTTCTATTGGTCTCTGTCTCTCTCTCTCCCCCCTCTCCCAGTTTGTCATGGTGGTTTTATTTTCTACGTAATTCTATTCTAAGTAAAGAAAAATTAAAGTGTTTCATTATTAGCCTCATTCCTATATCATGGCTCATCCCTGGAGGATGCCTCAAGCTGGCCAAAGACAGGAATGCAAACCAGACTCATTTGGAAGAAAGAAGGGAGGATCTGTTCAAGCAAGTAAGCTGGCATAGGGATACTTGCAGAAGGGCAAAACTCAAGAATGGTTAAGATTCTACACTGGGCTATACTCCATTCCTCAAATGGGATGGGTAAGAGCTTCAGTCCCATTGAGAAGCAGCCTCCAGCCTTCTGCTCACTAAACACCCTGTGAAGCTGCCAGCCTGGGGACCTAGGCCTCTGCTATGTCACTTCTCAAGACATTTGGTTTGCAAATTGGGAGCTTCTGAAGTGAAATCTGGTAACTGTCCCCATTCATGGAGGGCAAGGAAGGACCAAAGAAAGCCACACAGAATTCCAGAGTGGTAGGTGGTAGTTTTATCAACCAAGGGATTGGCATTTAAAGCTTGTCTTGGGTGGCTGCAAGACAAATAGATCTCCTCACTCACTCACTGATCTCACTCACTGACCAAATGTTAAAAGTTTCTAAAGAAGCCTTAACTGGGTCCATTCATGTACACTGTGCAGAGGCTTTTAACAACACATTGCTCTTTCAAGGCTGTGTCCTTAAAAACAGCTCTTGCTGTGGGCAAGAACAGTGGGCAGAATGTAGTTCTAAGGAAAGAGGAGGAGGTGAGGAGGCTCCATTTGCCCAAGTTCGGCTCACAAGTCAACCAATGGCCATGTCCTCTCAATGACCTACTCCAACAAAGACTGCAAATGATGTAATTTGGTCCTGCCCCTGCACACACTCTTTCCCAGACACATCCCCACATCTTGGCAGCCCAGAATAGGTCCTATGGTGGTCACAGAAGACCTTTCTACCAGCCCCAAAACCAACACTCTGAGCCTCTGGCACATGCTCCATGGTCTCCTCAGATTCCACTTAGAAAATACAAGTGCAATGATAAACTTACTAAGAATCAAAACAGCATGTGCAGTACATTAAATCTCAAGTACTAGAGCCCTTTGACTTAGGATCCTGTGCAATTTCACTGGTTGTCCACCAAGGAAACAGACTTTGATAGCAAGTCATTGGGGACATATATGAAATAGTCAGACATGAATTATTTGGACCTATAAAGGAAATTGTGAATAGAGATTAAAACCTAAAGGTAGAAAGTCTGAAATGGATACTGGGAATCTAAGGCAAAGAATTTCACGTAAGGAGTGGTAGTAACTGACAAAAAAATACTTGGTTCCTGATAGACTGGTAGGGCCCAAGGAAAGATAGAGGTAATTATAGACATAATAATAATAATGGGGTGCTGAGATCAAGGTTAGCAAAAATTCTCAAAGAAGGACCTGGTAGGAGCAACTCCAGGAAAGAGGAAATGAGGAATATTGGAGAGGAGGTCAAGGAAGGACATGATACTAAAGTATGGTGGGAACCAAAGAAGAAACATAATGAAATAGATGATAGATAGATAGATAGATAGATAGATGATAGATAGATAGATAGATATTGGAAAGGCTGAGCAATCCCCAAATCTTCAACTTCTGGGTTCTTTTTTTGTTTGTTTAACAATTCCTTCTTCAATTCATTTCTTGTCTCTTGCATTTTACTATAAGCTGTCAGGAAAAACAAGCCATTCCTTCAATACTTAGAAATCTCCTCAACTAAAATACAAGTACATCACTCACAAGTTCTACCTTCCACAGAACCCAAGAATATACTTTGGCCAAGTTCCTTGCCACTTTGTGACAAGGACCACTTTTCCTCCAGTTTCTAGTAACATGCTTCTCATTTCCATCTCAGATTTCACCAGAATCACACTTAATATCCATATTTCTAGCATGTACCTGAAAACTCTCCCGGACTTCACCCATTATCCAGTTCCAAAGCTCCTTTCACCTATTTAGGTATTTATATGGTAGCACCCCACTTTTCAATACCACATCATGGGTTGCCATAACAAAATATCATAGACCATGTAAATTAAGCAATAGAATTTTTTTTTTTTTTTCACATTCTGGAGGCTGAAAATATAAGATCAGTGTGTTAACAATGCTCAGTTTCTGATGAGAGCTCTGTTTTTGGCTTACAGATGGCCATCTTCTTACTGTGTCCCTGTCACGTGACAGGAAGAGAGAGAATTTTTCTCTGGTGTCCATTCTTATAAGGCACTAATCCTACCCTACAGGTCCCACCGCGAAGATGTCACCTAAACCTAAGTATCTCCCCAAAGCCTCATCTGAAATCTCCATCACCTCAAGGATGAGGTCTTCAACATATGAATTTTAGGCCTTCAATATGTGAATTTGGGGGGAGACACAAAACAGTGTATAGCAAGCACTATGCTGATATTTTTTATGTCTATAAGTACAAAGTGAGATTTTTTAAAAAATGTATATCTAGAGAACTCTTTTATATTTTCACCCAGCATCTAAACCAAACTCAAGCTGGTAAATTAAAAACAAATAATATTTTTTGGAAGTAAGACCCTAGTGCAAGTAACTGACAAAACATTCCACTGTATAGCTTGGTTGTTAATAATAATTTTCATGAATGTGAGCATATATGCACACCTTCTGACTCTCTGTGCATGGGCAGCTCATTAGTCTCCTCCTAGGGAGGCAAGAGGCACCATTCAGATTGTTTCTTTAGAAAATCCACTTCTGGTTATTTATAGGTAGGGCAGTAAATTCACGTGAGCCTCTTGTCACTGATTCAATTAGCTTGATTTTTATTATTCATTTAATTTAACAATATGTAACAAACTGTAAGGTCATGCTTGGGTTTGGGAGATTTCATTTTATAGAGCCACAGATAAGTAAGCAAGAGTCTCCGACTGCTGAAGCTTCCACGTGTGTTCTTTCTTCAATTGGAGGAAGATCTGCCAAACAGCATCTTTACAAAACCTTAAGTTTTCCCTTCCATTTTCTTCCTTGATTAAATTATTATTTCAATTTTTAAAATTAAAATTGCTATAATGCTTTCATTCTGAAACACAAGTAGTATAGCAGAGTGTTTAAGGATTCACACTCTAGAGCCTGCTTAAATTTTGAGTCTGGCTCCTTGATTTACTTCTTGCAGTTCTGTGATCTTGACAAAGTTACTTAAACACTTTCTACCTCTGTTTTATCAGCAGTAAAATGGGGATAATTTTCCTCTGTAATTGACAAGCTTCTTGTAAGCATGAAGCATGAAAATGACTTATTAAATATAAAACCTTAGAAAAATTGCTGGCACCACGACCAAAAAAAAAAAAAAAAAAGCCATATGAGGTGTACTGTAACAATTATGAAAGAAGAGTCATCATTTTAATGATAATATCTTGTTTTGTTACTAAATTTCATAACCAAAATTTAGTCAAATTGGTTCACAAATGGCACTAATTTATCCTCTCTGTTATCATTAAAAGTATTGTAAATTGTCACTTAGTTTAAAGCATCATTTCTTTCAGAATTGTATACGTTTCAACTACCAATCAAAAAACAGAATCCACCCAACTATATGAACTTTTTATGGAGAAAATTTGCCACCAGATTTTGACTAGTTAGGTAGATGTGGAGAAAGCTTGTTAAAAATGCAGAGTCTCAGTTTCCACCAAGATCCTCAAGTGCTTCTTAGGCATCCTTAAGTCTGAGAAGTGGTGCTTTAAGTCACCTTGCAGAAATAACTGTCTAGCCTATCTGTTTAACTAGTGAGCACATACAGTACTGAACATATAATAAAAAGTTGATTTGTTTTATAAAGGTTGTCATTATTTCAATAAACTTTTTGTCATGTGTGTTCAAGTTTTAGCCAAATGAATAGCTGAAAACACATAGTTATACTTTATGTACTTAAGTTTAAGAAGATATAATGACTTGGAGTTCATACCGGTTTAATAAAGCTTTAAAAGAGATCATGCTATTCAAATGACTTGTAATTTAGTTTAAAAATATCATCCAGGAATTTTTGTTCACCCTAAATGATTGATCATCTCAATGGTAAATCTCAAAAAGATGGTTAGCTATAATTGGAAAGAAAATTTTAAATATTCCATCTCGACCATCAGACTATCTCTTCCAGCTTTTCATTATTCAGACCAAGTATTGTCATGAAAATGAATTCATCAATGTAACAGAGATAAATGAGCCAACACAGAACAGACAGAACCATCTTCCGGTTCTTAGGAGGGAAATTGTCTCATTGCCCTATTATATCAGTGACAAAGATGTCTGGACTTTATGAGCATCTCTTTCCATTTAGTCTTTTTTAAATATTAATGACACAGTGATTTAACCTCAAAAGTAGGTTCGAGAAAGTGCTTAGAAAGTACTTCCAAGGTTGAAGACTGAAGATAAAACTAATCAAATTATCCAAAAGATTTGGATAGTTGATGCATACTGAAGGATATTATTAATGTTAACTTGAAAAATGTAATTTAAATAAAGCAACTTAATGTATCACAATATTCATGTTTTACATTTAAAATACCCATTAGGAAAACATCTAGCAACATAATCAAACATGTACTGTCTTATATACATAATTCATTATAGAGGTATTTTAGCTTGAAGCAAAACTCTATTAGCCATTCAGATTCAGACATCTGTAGGCATAACTTAGAAATGGTGCATTGAAACCTTATAGATTCTGTTTTCATAAAGGATTGATGTGTTTTCTGGAAGAAAACAAATTTAAAGGAAGTTGAATACATATTCAAGGAGCTTGTTTTATTATCAAAGCCTTGATTGTCAGAAGGGGGAAGTGATTCACAGCATAGCAAGGCTCCTGTCATTAACATACGTCACCTATCTAGTCTATGCAATCACGTTGAGATCATATAGAAAGAAAGGTATTTTAAAAAGATGTTTACAGGGGTGCCTGCGTGGCTCAGTGTGTTAAAGCCTCTGCCTTCTGCTCAGGTCATGATCCCAGTGTCCTGGAATGGAGCCCTGCATCAGGCTCTCTGCTCAGCAGGGAGCCTGCTTCCTCCTCTGTCTCTGCCTGCCTCTCTGCCTACTTGTGATCTCTGTCGAATAAATAAATAAAATCTTTTAAAAAATAAAAAAAAAAAGCTGTTTACATAAAAATTGGTGAAACTTAAGGAAAACTAGCCTCAGTATATTGCAACACATATAACTGAGTAGAATTCAGAAGTAAGGGATCCATAAAGCATCTTGGAGTGTGGTAGTCTGAAGTTTCCCCATCATTAGGACATTCATTGTGGAGAAGAGTTAGACACTGTGCTGAAAAGCTAAAACACATTACTGTTCTTTGTGAGAAGGAGATAGCAATAGTTCTGAAAGGAGCATTATGGTAGTTGCTTGGACTTGTATATCAGAACCAGTAAGAAAGATGTTGGACTGTATTCAGTATGAAGAAGTAGAATCAACAGTGAACAAAATATGATAGTTATCAATAATGTGATCAAATGTGCCCACAGAGTGGTTAGACCATCAGAAATCATTTCAAATAACATAAATTATGCTATGAAAAAAAATGAACTGGGACCTAGGGTGTGAATGAAAAAGAGCATTTATTTCTGTGTGGGTGACATGATTATTATTCTGCTGATATCCAACTAAAAAGAAACTGAGACATGATAATTTGTGCATCCTTACTTTTCATAATCACGGCTCTAACATGCACACTCATACATACCCATACACCCTCATGGAGGTATAAAAACAGAGTGAGCGAATTAACAATCAGGGCACAATTCTCAAGATAAATGTAAGCTGCCTATTTCTGCACTCCCTCCCTTACTGAAACACATTGAATAAACTGACAGGGTACAGATTTTCCTAGTAACAAATGGACATTGTTGAAAACACGTGCAAAATATGAGAACAATGAAAATTCCATGGCTTGAACATGACCACAGAGAAGGTATAATAAATGGCCCACTGAATTCCACACCCATAACATCAGAAATGTTTAAAAAGAAATGACATTCTATTTTTTTTTCCCTTTTGGCCTACTTCCCTAAATTAGAGATTTTCTGCTGTTGGCCTAATGCAACCAAGTAAAAAATGTAAAGTAAAAAAAAAAAAAAAAAAAAAAAAAAAAAAAGTCCATTATTTCTACTTAACCTCAAATGAGTGATGAAAACCTCTTGCTCAGTCCTAAAAGGTGAGATGCTGGAAACTGAAGGGCCCTGTATATTCAGACTCACAAATAAAGTTAATATATGACAGATTTTTTTTTTTTTTTTTTTTTTTTTAAGAGAGAGAGAGAGAAAGATGAAGAGAGAGCAAGAGAGCATGCAGGGAGGGGGCAAAAGGAGATGGAGAGAGAATACCAAGCAGACTCCATGCCAGGAGAGATTCAATATCACGACCCTGAAAGCATCACCTGAGCTGAAATCAAGGGTCCACTGCTTAACCCGCTGAGCCTCCCAGGAGCCGCCCAGTTTTTTTTTTTTTTTTTTTTTAATATGATTAAAACTTCCAGTTGCTTTTGTTCATTTCTCCACCTATTGACATCATGTTTTTCAGCACACGGAAGGCCAGGATTAAACTATTCCCATTGTACAAGCAGCAAATATCATATAATTTATCATACAGAGTATCCATAAAACAGAAAACAAACTTCCCCAAATGCAAGGATATTATACATCAGAATGAAACATTCCATGTTCCCAGCAAATTAAGGGAAAGAAGACCCTGAAAATATAATTCTAAATTGAGATACAAGAAAGCAAAAGATAGATGAACTTTAGCTCACAAATCAGCTAAAAACTAATCTTATTTCTCATGTGTGTTAGGCTTCAGAAAATGAATGAAGGATAAAGGACAAAACTGAAAGCTGTATGGAAGTAACAAAATTGAAGATTGTGTACTGAGAACACAGCCTTCCATATGAGAAAATCACAGATAATTAACTAGAAAATAATAAAGATTATAGAGACTGGAAAGAAGAGCAAATCATCATTGTCTGCTTCATTTATGTTGGCTGAGGTTCTACAGGCAAGAAAAGCAACCTAAGAAAGAAAGGTCTCAATATAATTAACTTGTCATCAAGCAGCTTCTTAACTGCTCAGGGAATAGTGCTGTTCTGGAAGTTCCATATAAGTCTTCTTTGTTTATAGGTTGGATATTCAGAGGTAGCGATAAAATGACTGGTATTGGCAAGGGGGCATCCATGTTGTTGGGCCCATACAGAGCATAGCTTCAGTCAGCCACCATGACTACCATCCACAGGTGAATAGTTAAGTGGCCGCATTATTTAGTCTATTTGGTCATTCAGTACCTCTTTCAGGATAAAAGCTTTCTGGTGAGAATCAACATGTGATGAAGAACATCTTCACACTGCATGCTCATTCTGATAAGCCTACTGAAATGCCTTTACCCAGAGCCTTGTGTCTTCAAACTTTCAGATCATTTTCTTCTCCAAACCTGATCACATAATTAGACCGATATGTACTTTTTCTTCAGGCCACATTTTCTGCACCATGTGGATAACAAAGTGCCCTACTTCACATAGGAAGATTTTCTCTCTGCATTGTCTTTTAAAGTTACCTCTGAACATGGCTGCAGTACAGCTATTGTCCATTTTCATCTCGGAACTATATGCAGGCACTAATCTAAAATTTCCTCCCATATTAAGCTTGTTATACAGGACCTTCTGTGAGGCATTAGGTGTAAGCTCAGGGAGCAGTGTGTATTAGTTTCATGTGGCTAATGTAACAAATTACCACAGACTTGGTTGCTTAAAACAACAGAAATCGACTTGCTCACAGTTTTGGAGGCCAGAAATCCAAAATCAATTTTAGTAGGATGAAATCATGCTGTTACCAGGACCATACTTCCACTGGAGGCTCTAGAGGATAATCCATTTTCTGCTTCTTCTGGCTTCTGATGGCTGTTATTATTCCTTGGCTCATGTCCACATCACTGCAACTCTGCCTCCATGGTCAGATTTCCTTCTCCCATTCTTCATCAAGACTCTTTCTCTGCCTCTCTCTTATAAGGACAGGTTATATAAAATATAACGCTATGCCTTTATCTCTTCATTTGCTAATAATTGGAATATACATTACAAAAATACTTTATTATGAGAAAGGTTACCTTTATAAGCCAAATGCATTTTTATTACCTGCTTATTTCTCACATGCTCACCAGTTAATAATTCTTAAGTCCTGTTCTTAGAAGCGTGGTAGATAATTGTAGATACAGGCACAGAAAGTGCAAGATGAAAAACATGTATAGAAATTAGGCTAGTTTTCTAGGAGCAGCATTATATATGCTTTATTCAATAATTGCTACTTAAACAAGATACAGTCTAAATGCCAAGATACACAATGGTGAACACACATATAACATGCCTTTAAAGAGTTTATTGTAATTGATTGTATACCAGGGAGTAATAAGTAATAAATAATGGTTCCTGATTTTTTTTCATGATTAAATACTTTATTTTATTTTTTTGAATAAAGTTAACCTTAAATTTCATTTTAATTCCAGTATAGTTAACATAGTGTTATATTAGTTTCAGGTGTACAATATAATGATTCAACAATTCCATATATTACTCTGTGCTCGTCAATATAAGTGTACTCTTAATCCCCTTTACCTATTTCACCTTTCCTCCCAACTACCTCACCTCAGGTAAACATCTGTTTGTTCTCCAAAGTTAAGACTACTTTACTTCCTTTTGTTTGTTTGTTTGTCTCTCTCCCTCCCCCTTTTATTTTTTGTTTTGTTTCTTAACTTCCACCGTGAGTAATATTTGTCTTTTCTCTGAGTGGCTTATTTTGCTTATCATTATATTCTTTAGATCGCAAATGGCAATATATCATTCTTTTTTATGGCTCAATAATATTCCATTATACATACCTATGTATGTATAATACATATTATACATTATATATATTATATATACATGCATTATACATACATATTACACATATTATATATTATATACATTTTATATGTATGTATGTAATGTATTATATACACATTATATATTATACACATTACATATATATGTTATACATATTATATATTATACATACATAATGTGTGTGTGTGTGTGTATCCCCCACATCCTCATTATCTATTCAGCTATCAATGGATACGTGGGCTGCTTCCAAAATTTCATTATTGTAAATGATGCTATAGTAAGTAAGGAGAGTACATATCCCTTCAAATTATTGTTTTTATATTGGAGTAAATACCCACAAGTGCAATTACTGGATCATATGATAATTCTATTTTTAGTTTTTGGGAGAACCTCCATACTGTCTTCCACAGTAACTGTACCAGCTTGCATTCCTACCAGTAGTGCATGAGAGTTCTTTTTTCTCCATATCCTCACCAACACTTGCGGTTTCTTGTGTTGTTGACTTTAGAGATTCTGACAGGTGTAAGGTGATATCCTACTGTGGTTTTGATTTGCATTTCCCTGATGATGAGTGATATCAAGTATCAGTTTCATGTATCTGTTGGCCATCTGTATGTCTTCTTTGGAGAAATATCTATTCATCTCTTCTGCCCATTTTTAAATTGGATTATTTGGTTTTTCTGCGTGTTGAGTTGTATAAGTTCTTTATATATTTTGGATACTAACCCTTTATCACATATGTCTTTTACAAATATTTTCTCCCATTCAGTAGGATGTCTTTTAGTTTTGTTGACTGTTTCCTTCACTATGCAGAAGCTTTTTATTTTAAGGTAGTCTCAATAGTTTGTTTTTGCTTTTGTTTCCATTGCTCAGGAGACATATCTAGAAAGATGTTATAGCTGATGTCAGAGAAATTACTGCCTAGATGCTCTCTCCCAGAATTTTTATTGTTTCAGGTTTTGCATTTAGTTCTTCAATCCATTTGAGTTTATTTTTGTGTGTGGTGTAAGAAAATGGTCATTTCATTCTTTTACAGGTAGATGTCCAGTTTTCCCAGCACTATTTGTTGAAGAGACTGTCTTTTTCCCATTTCATACTCTTGCTTCCTTTTTTGAAGATTAATTGACCATATAATGGAGGGTTTAGTTCTGTGCTCTCTATTCTCTTCCATTGATCTAAGTTCTAAATTATCCTGAACTTCATAATTTTTAAGCAGACCCCCACACCACAACTACAAAATAGAAATTAAGCACTAATGTTCTTTCTAAGCACATGCTGCCTACATATTATGTATCAGCCATGTTAGAATCTTATTCATACATGTATTCTAACTTTCATATTATGAGAGATCACTGCTTACTTAACTTCTCAATGGTAATTCTGGGCTGTGACCAAAATATTTGTGAGTGTGTGTGTACATGTCTACATGTGCGTGCATGTGCATGGGTGTGTGAGTAAAAACAATAGGAAAAAAACGAAAGATGTGTCAGAAAGTCTCAAAGAATTTGAAACAATTTTAAAATCTACTTATTTTAAAAAAGAAACTTACTGGGAAACTGTTGGTTTGCTTTCTAAGTTACATCTTTTAAGCCCTATTTAGTTTATTCTTCTTAATAAGTTAGTTGGTTGTTAAGTCTTATTTAGTTTTTCATCACTTTAAAATGTGTTAAGTATGAATATAGCAAACTCAATAATATTTATAAAGGAGTATTAGCCAAAATGTTATCTATATTCAATTTGTTATTAATAATACCTTGTTATCATATGCAACTTGACAATAACTCAAAAAAGTCTTTGTATTTTTATTTCATAAATACAACCATAGTTTTGTTCTTTTTGGCCTACATGTGTTTAAAACCAAATGCATGAAATACATGAAATGATTTAGAACAATGAAAGTAGGACTATAAGTTTAATACATTCTTCATATTGCTAGTCACATCCCACCAAATAGAATAAAAAAAAAAGACAATAAATTATTTTAATTTTTAGTTGACAGTGAAGCATGTTGCATAAGTTTAAGCATTTAATGTTGTTCCAGAAATATTTGAAATATACTTCAGGTGGAATTACCAAGATTTGTTTATTGTTTTTTAAATTAATTTATTCACTTATCATTTATTGAATACTTTCTGACAGTGCTAGAGAAGTCAGTCATACATGGAGTTTAAGAAAATCTTGCATTCCTTATCCTTTAATAATGGGTAATAAGGAAGGAAATCCTCTAAATTACATTCTGTACATCTGACAGGAACATAACAAAAATTATTTTCGTAATAGTCACAGATTCTAGGGTCGCACTAAAGGATTTTGATTACATGATTTGTATTTGTATATCTTGAAGCTATATATATGTAACTAGTTTCCTATAGCATAAAAAGCAGACCATTAATATAATAGCAATCTTAGTTGAAAGGGTATTATGTACCTGATATATGCTTAATATTTCACATGTGTTATCATTAATATTTGCATCAATTTTATGCAAGAGATGTTATCATTTAATATCCCCATTTTTCAAATAAGGTTCTAATTAAGTAAATTCCCAGAAAGTGTATATATTTCATTACTGGAGACAGAATTTAAACATGGGCCTAGCCACAAAGCTTATGTTCTTTCTATTATCCCATACTGCTTCCCACATGATTAAGACTTTGTGTGTTTGTGCGTTTATGGGCACATAAACAAATAATTCTTTTAATTAATTTCTTTTAGATTGAGTATTTAAAGAATATTTCAAAGAAAGCAAAATATTGATCTGACTTATAACCTGTTTATTTCAAATGTGCATTAGAAATCCAAAGTTTAGTCCTATTATGGATTAATTAAAATACCAAGTAGAATTATTGAAATTATTTTGTGCTTATTTGTTGATTTTTTGTATCTATTATGAATAGAAGTCTTCCTGGTTAATCAGAATTATTTATGATTGTAGACAATGGCCCTTGTGCAACTGATTATATAATACATAAAGTTCTGCATATACCTAAACATTTATGCTACCATCCATCAATGATACACCTTGAGTCTACACTCATATTTTTAATGTAAAGTCATATACATATGCTTTCTTCCCTTTTTATCTTTTTAAATGAGTTTTTACACCATATTTTCTTGCCATTAGATTTATTTATTAAAATTTTATTACATTTCACGGTCACCTGTTTGATATAGTCAGTTCACCATCCAACTCTTGATTTTGGCTCAGGTCATGATCTCAGGGTCATGGTATCAAGCTCCACATAGGGCTCTACACTTGGTGGGAAATCTGCTTGAGATTCTCTTTCTCCCTCTCTCTCTGCCTCTCCCCCAACTCATGCATGCTCTCTCTTTCTTTCTCTAAAATAAATAAATAAATCTTTATTTTTTTTTTTTTACTAAATTTTAAAAATTGCCTTCAAATGGTAACTACTGTCCAACACATCAATGTCTTTTTCTCAATTATTCTGAGAACCTCTTACTGGCCTCTTGGTATTTACTGCAATCTCCAAGTATTCTCTGATCTCAGTACTTTGGAATTTTCTACCTCCTTTAACTGGGACATTCTTATTTTGGATACCCACATAGTTTTGTTTGTTTGTTTGTTTTTGTTTATTTGTTTTTAATTCACTTCAGATCCCTGCTCATGACATCTTTAGAGACAAGCTTTCTCTACCATAAAATAGCAAACCCTTTTCTTGACTATCTCCAGGATTCTCTATTTCTCTCAGTTTGTTTTATTTTATCCATAACACATGTAACTACTGGACATATTATTTATTTATATTTTGTTCTTTTATTGTCTGGTCTCCATCTTAAAACAAGCTTCAAATCAAGCATTGTACTACTTTTCACTACTATATAGCCACTGTCTACCAGAGTGTCTGGTTTATATGTGCAGAGCCATTATGCATTTTAATTAATTAATTAATTAATTGTACACTAACTTTTAATTTAACCATTTATACTTACTAATTTTTAGATTTTTTCAATTCACCCCAAATGAGGTATTTTTGTAACACCTAATTGTGATACATCTAAAATTTATCTGAATTTAATGCATACAATGTTTTACTTTCTAAGCATTTGTAATTTTCAAGGCAAACTTATTTTTGTCATTTTTGAAAAAGATGTAAAACTAGAGAATGTAGTATTTTTTATAGAATGGAAACAAATTTTATCCAGAATTCATTTTTCTTTCAGATCACCTTAAAACAAATTGGTTTTAAATTCTCCTTAAGGGGTGCCTGAGTGGCTCAGTCAGCCCAGGGTCTGCCTTCAGCTCAGGTCCTGATCTCAGGGTCCTGGGTCTGAACTCCACACCTCAGTGAGGAGCCTGCTTCTTCCTCTATTTCTGTTTCTCTCTGCTTGTGCCCTCTTACTCTCTCTCTGTCAAAAAAGCAAATAAAATATTTTCTTAAAAATTTTAAAATAAATAAATTCTCCTTAAAATTATGAAGAATATCTTCCTAATTGCATCATTATTTTATTTTGGCACAATAATGAAATATTTATCTTAGTGGCTCTTGAGTAATACTAACTTAATAATGATTTATGTTGAATTAATTGTCTTAAAATACCTATTAATTTTTATACTTTAAGCATAAATTAGCAATGAATGTATTAATGATTTACATAAGTGACACTTTGTTGATTTAGAAGAGAAAATTATGGATAGTTTGACATTAAAGATAAAAATTTCCATTTTCCCATAGTTGTTATAGAATTTTTATCTTTGATAAAAATATTTCTGCTTCAAATGTATAATAATTCATCCTGTTGTTCTAACTTAAAGTTTTTAGATTTATATTAACAATGTATATCATTTTATCTGACTTATTTTTCTATTCTCTGAGATCAGAATATTTGAACAAGAACAGGAGTTACATGGAAGTACAATTCAAAGGACAGACTCTGTGACATGAAAGAAGCATAATACCCAACATGGTTCTTATGATATTGATCACAGCAAAAGTTTCCAAACCTCATAGCTGGTCCTTGGGTCCTCTGCTGAATGCTGGAAGTAAAGATATTAGGTTCCGATTTGATGATACTATAGTTCCAACTCTTAAAATAAAATTATTGGGAACTATGATTAGAACCCAAAGACTGCACTAACTGTAAAACTAGGGAGTCTGGTAAAGACTGGTTACATATGGGTAAATTCAGATGCTGTCAGAGATGCTGCCCCACACATCAAGGAGCACAGAATCTTCCACTGGTTCTTTTCATAGGTAAAATCTAGCTGGAGGTCAACTGATAAATGTGCCTGGGAAATATCCTTGCTGCAGTTAACCCCTCTGCAATAAAGACTAGAGCAGAGGAATGGCAAGAAAAAAAAAAAAATGTCTTTGGGTGTACTGGTCCAAGAATGGACAATCCATCTTTGTTTTCACTCTGTGCACATTTTTTTTCTTCCCTTTTGGTATATTTGATTGTCTTAAAAAACCCTCATGCTTCTACCTAATATAAGACCATGATCCCTCATCTAAACACAGAATCTTTTACCTTTTACCAATGATCTGGAGAAGAACCATGAACTAAATGTCAAGTCAAAACTGACCTGTACTCTTCATACAAAGTAATGAAGGAGAAGACACAAAGAAGGAATGTATGCATAGTTGCTATAGTACTCATATTTGAAACTGAAAAGAGTTTCTCTTGATATTATTTACTTTTTTCACTACTTATACCATTTAGCTTTTATCTTCAGTTAATATTTCAGTTCATTGTTTTATCTTGGCTTTTTAATCTGGTAGTAAAATGTTATTCATGAAATACCTGAAATAGTAATGATTCTGCTTTTATTATATTGTTCTAACATTCCAGTCACCTTTATTGTAGGGCATGAATTTACAAGAAAATACCCATCCCCCAAGTTGCCTGAGTCCTAAACATTGACTTCCTTGCAAATATTTTGTAGCAACAACTTAATTTTTCCCTGATAAATGACATATATTTTCTGACCAGTACTGTATAGTGGCTTAAGAACCCAGAATATCTTATGGGCAGTATCAACTCTCAATTTAATAATATCACATTGTTCCCCTGATGAAAACATCCTCATTCAGAAACTAAGAACTATGGGGTCACTTGGCTGGCTCAGTCATTAAGCATCTGCCTTCAGCTCGGGTCATGATCCTAGGGTCCTGGGATGGAGCCCCACATCAGGCTCCATGCTTAGTGGGAAGCCTACTTCTCCCTCTCTCACTCCCTCTGCCTGGGTTCCCTCTCTCGATATGTCTCTCTCTGTCAAATAAACAAATAAAATATTTTAAACAAGAAAAAGAAACTAAGAACTATGGGACATAAAAGCAAGTTTATAGAAATAAGTTGCAGAAAATCTCTGGTGGATTATTAGGTATAATGCTAAGAAGTATCATTTTCACCTTCATTTTTGGTTTTCTGATCTGTGTAATCTGGCCTATGGTAGAAAGAGTACCTTAGATTTGTAACTGATTCAAAAAATTGGGAGGACAATTCATTAACCTTTATTGGTTATTGGTTACCATTTGACACCATAACTGACTCCTCAGTTGGCCCATCAAATTATATCCAACCAGCTTCTCCTGTATCATGGTGTATGCGGTAGGCTGATCTGATTATCTAACTGCTGATTTCCCAGCCCACCAAGAGAAGAAGCCAAGAGTAAACTAAATACTCAAAATAGAACCATTGTCCAGAAAGAACAGCCAACTACATGGTAATAGGTTGGTCACATTGCACCCTTCCATCATTGAGAGATTGGGGTTTGCCATCACATTATGATGATGGCATATTTATATATAATAATTGGGTATATAATTCAGAGTAATAAAGATAAAAAATATTTGAAATGCATTTTAAATAATCAGGGATTATATTAATTACAACAAATAAATCTTAATTGTTTCATTATAAAACTTACCAGAATGGAAAAATTCTACCTACTATTTTTTCAAAGGATTTTTGAAAGTTAGATTTTATTTTATTTTATTTTTTTAGATTTTGTTTATTTATTTGAAAGAGAGAGCTAGAGAGAGAGCATGAGCAGGGTGATGGGCAAAGGGAGAAGCGGAATCCCTGCTGAGCAGGGAGCCTGATGCAGGCTTGGATCCCAGAATCCTGGGATCATGCCCTCACCCAAAGGCAGAGGCTTAACCTGCTGAGCCACCCAGGTGCCTCAAAAGTTAGCTTTTGATAGAAAACAATGTCAAACAATGACAAAGAGTAGCACTTTGAAGTATACTCAATCTTTCTTATCCAGAGATAATGTTCATCATCTTAGTTTCTATATACTGAGATATTTTCTTTGCATATTTTCCTTAAAAATGGCTGCGTCAATCACAAATTAGTTTTAAAAACATGATAGACACACATATAATTCTCAGTTGGTGCAAACTTTTTCTTCCAATTTGTGTAAGTCAAAAACTGAATGAAAATGGCTTAGACATTTCAAAACAACACATCACCTTAACAAAAATCTCTAAGAAATAGATAATGATATTTGAAACAAATGAAGTGTTATTTTACAGCCTGAGAATGAACTATATTTAAAATAGCAGTAAAAAGGTGATATTAATATTTGGCCCAGATGCTGATTTTAGTCAACTGAATTTTTCAAATATTTTCTGCTAAACATTTTTGGACAAATTTCCTTTTTTATTATTTCTAATGAATTTTTTTCTTCCCAATATTTTATATTATTTTAATAGATTATGTTCTTACCATATTTTCTGCATTTCCTTTAGAATTTTATTTACATAAAGTATAATTTATAACATTATATAATTATAGAATTTTATTTATTTAGAATATAATTTATAACATTAAAAACTGTTAGCACCTATTACACATAGCCTTCAACTTATCCTTTATGTTACAACTAAAATTACGTGTAAGCATTTATAAATCCAGTTTTATGCCTAAAGAGCTAATGTCTTTCAGATAGCTATGTTTAAATATAAACTTACAAACTTGATGTGGAAGTCAGCATTCTCCAAAGGAACAGAATAGGGTGTAGGTGCGTGTACATGTATTCATATGTATATGCGTATCTATATGTAGATATGTATCTATTCATGTATCTAGATTGAGAGAGAATGAAAGAGAGTGGTATGTGGATGTGAAAGAAATTGATTGATTAATTGATTGATTGAGTATAAGGAATTAGCTTATATGAGTGTGAAGGCTGGTAAGTCCAAAATGTGCTAGATAGGCCAGCAGCCTAGAGATCCAGGAAAGAGCTCATGTTGCAGCTCAAGTCCAAAATCAGTCTGCTACCAGAATTCCCTCTTCTTTGGGAGAGTTCATTCTTTCCTTTTTTCTTAAGAGTTTCAACTAATTGGATGAGGCTCATCCACATTATGTAAGACTATTTACTTTTCTCAATATTTGTTTATTTAAATGTTAATTTCATTAAAAATACCTTTACAGCAATATCCAGATATATTTGATCAAATATCTGGGCTCCATTTCCTAACCAGGTTGACACATAAACTATCACATAAGGACAAGGAGAAGAAGAAGAAGGAGGAGGAGGAGGAAGAAGAAGAAGAGGAGGATGAGGAAGAAGAAGAGGGAGAAGGAGAAGAGGAGGAGGAAGAAGATTGTTTTTGAGACTGTAAGGTACTTATGTTTCTCTTGATTATTTTATATATGCTTTCTTCGAAGTGGTATGTCCCCTTCTCCATTTCTTTCCTTCTCATTTGTAGTCATCTCTTAAGAATCGGGGGCCAGAGGGGATGTGATCTCTACAAGAAAACTCTTCTAAATCACAAATCATTTTTTAATCAAGTTCCCATTGTCTACTATTAAAAATTATATACACTAATGTATATTATTATTGGTATTTTTCATGTATTTTCATCATTATTTCATTAAGAACATTTTTACTGGAAAACTCCTTTCTTGGGTGCCTGGGTGACTCAGTTGGTTGGGCGACTACCTTTGTCTCAGGTCATGATCCCAGAGTCACGGAACTGAGTCCTGCATCGGGCTCCCAGCTCCTCAGGGAGTCTGCTTCTCCCTCTGACCTTCTCCCCTCTCATGCTCTCTCTCACCTTCTCTCTCTCTCTCAAATACATAAATAAAGTCTTAAAAAAAAAGAAAGATAGAAAACTCCTTTCTTTCCTCAAGGTGCTGACAATCAAGTGAAGGATACAGAAAAATACAAATACAATATGCTATGGCAATGTGAGGATATTTGAAGAGCATAGGAGAGAATGTATAAGCCAACATTAGTAGGTACATAGTGGAATTACTTCTACAAGAGAAGACTAAAAAGCCATGATTAAAGAAATCCAAAGAGGAGGCATAATCCAGTCCTAGAGAATAAGTTTTCAACTAGAAATATAGATCAGCTGTGATTACAGAAGGTGATTTATTGAAATGAGGGCATAGAAATTGGCCTTAATGTGGCACACAGTGGAGCCATTTTTCTTTTTTCTTTTCTTCTTTTTTTATTTTTTTAAGAATTGAAAGGGAGTGATGTCATAATGAACTTCATAGAGAAACACTAAATGAAAGATGAAGTGAATACCATTCATGAAACAAATTCCTTTGAACAGATTGGACAAGAATGGTGATGGTAGAAAGCATATATTGGTCCATAGTAGTTTCTCATTTAAAAAGTGCTTGATGTACATTTGATAATTTATGACATTTTGTCAAAAGAACTAAAGGAGATTTGTTAGTTTCAGAAGAAAAAAATAGTTAAATCTTTTACTGTCTTATATTTCCACAATTTGCAACATAATATTTATAACTCTATAAAATCACATTGTGATCTTCATATTTGACTTTTCGTTGTTTTCAAATGTTATACAAGGAATGCATACACTGTCCTAGTCTAAATTTAGCTAACATTCAGTTAGGTGGGTGCAGTTATTTTGCCCAAAGTATTTTCACAATTTTTTATGTTAAAAAGCTAATAATTGACAGCTTTATAATTTTTACCAGATTACTGTAGTAAAAAAAATATAACATAGTACTATGTTATATTACTGATTGACACAGTGTATCTGGCATCAAGCAGGGTTCATTGAAAGCATAAAATTATCAAAATTATAGATATATACATACTACATGAATATACAACTCCATTTATTTAATATTTACTAAAAGTAATTATTAAGTTCCTGTTTCTCTTCTTAGAAATAGTAAAGAGGAATCTAATAAAATGATAAAATAAAATTCTAGTTGTACTGAAAAATTAATCTTGTATGGTGAGGATTCATATAAGCAACCAACATTTAAAATTTAAAAGAAGTTTGGACTTTGATTTTATTAGCTTGGTGGTTTTTTTGAACCCAATTCTCACTGCATTTCACTTTTTAAAATTGAGATTAAATTTACATACAGCGAAATGTGTATTTCTTAAGAATATCTATTTGTTTAGTTTTGTTTGTTTTGGTTTTATATTTATTTAAATTCAATTAGTTAATGTATAGTGTATCATTAGTTTCAGGTGTAGAGTTCAGTTATTCCTCCATTGCATGTTAAACCCAGTGCTCAGTACATCCCTCTTTAATGCTCATCACCCAGTTACCCCATTCCCTTACCTACCTCCCCTCTAGCAACCCTCAGTTTGTTTCCTATAGTTAAGAGTATCTTATGGTTTGTTTTCTCTGAGTTTGCCTTATTTTATTTTTCTTTCCCTTCCCCTATGATCATCCATTTTGATTCTTAAATTCCCCATATGAGTGAAATGGTACAAAAATTGTCTTTCTCTTATTGACCTATTTTGCTTAGCATAATACCTTCCAGCTCTATCTACATCATGCTAAATGGTAAGAATTCATCCTTTTTGAAAGCTGAACAATATTCCATTATATATATCTATATCTGTATCTATATCTGTATCTGTATCTATATCTATATCTTTATCTATGTCTTTATCATCTGCCACATCTTCTTTAACCATTCATCTGTCAATGGACATCTGGGCTCTTTCCGTAATTTGGTTACTGTGGATAATGCTGTTATAAACATTGTGGTGCAGGTGCCCCTTTGGATCACAAAATTTGTATCCTTTAAGTAAATACCTTGGAGTGCAGTTGCTGGGTCCTAGGGTAGCTCTATCTTTAACTTCTTGAGGAATCTACATACTGTTTTCCAGAGTGGCTGTATTGGCTTACATTCCCACCAACAGTGTAGGAGGGTTCCCCTTTCTCCACAATGAGATACCACCTCACATCAATTAGAATGGCTAAAATTGACAAGTCAGGAATCATTTGTTCAGTTTTGATGTTTGTGCACACCCATATAACTAATACCCCTATCAACATATCAAAACTTTTCATCTCCCTTAGAGAATTTCCTTCTGACCCTTTCTTGTCATTCTTTATCTCCATAGGAAACCAATCTTCTGTTCCTATCACTATAAATTAATTTCATGCATTCTTAATCTTCATATGAATGGAATGATTCAACATGTGTTTGAGATTTATCTACATTGTTGTGAATGTCAGTAGTTAATTCTTTATGTCTTGTTGAGTAGTATGCCATTAGTTAAAATACCACGTTTGTTTGTGAATTAACCAGCTGATGAAAAATTTTTCAATTACCCAGGTGGTTGTTTGTGTTTTGATCTCCTATGAATGAAGGTGATAAAAATATTTTTATTTAAATCTTTTTTGCCTGAAAATATTTTTTTATATTTCCTGTACAAATACTTAAGGAGAGACTAAGTAAAATGTGCCTGCATGTTTAATTTTATAAAAAAATCTTTAGTAGTTTTTCAAGGTGGCTGTATAATTTTATATCCCTCCAGCAAAGAATGAAAGCTCCAGTTATTTTATATCCTCACCAATGTTTGATTTTGTCAATGACTTCAAAGTCCTATTAGTTATTTAAGTAATTGTTAAATTGTCAAATTTAATTTGACATTTAATTGTCCAGACGAGTAATACTGTTGAGCAATGTTCATTTTCCAAGTGATGACTATGGAATTACTCAAAGTTTTAATCATTTCATAAAGCCTAAATAACATTTTTCTTCCCCACCCTCCTAACCCCATCTAGAATTCTTTGCTTACTTCAATGTTATGGACTATGTTCTTTTATGCTTCCTTAATATTTGGGGCTAATTTTTGTGCTTGATATGAATGTTGTTACATTTATCCAGTTATTTCTATACAATTTGTTGAAAAGACTTTCCTTTTCCTATTTTCTTGGTGTCTTAAAAAAAAAATGAAGTTATACTGTATGTGTGGGTCTATCTCTAGGCTCTCTGGTGTTTCAATGATCATTATTTTGTTCTTCCACCAGTTCTACACCCTTCTGAATTACTGTTGTTTTATGGTAAGCTCAAAAGCAAGTAGTAATTGTGTACTTCCCCAATTTTCTTCATACATATAAATCTATAGAAAATGTTTATAAATAGAATATATATTTAATTTTGGCTGTTGAATTACTTTGTATTTCCATATTAATTTTATGTGCACATAAATCAATTAACCACAATTTTCTATCCCCAAAGGCCTGTTAACAGATTTTGATTTGGGTTATATTCACTCCATAAATAGGTTAGGGGAGAATCAACATCTTCCAAAAGACTAGGATAACAAGTATTCTAATCGATCCACATAAAATATATATTTATTTAGGACTACTTTAATTTATTTCAACATTTTATTATAGATCTCCCTTTAACAATCTTAGACATTTTCCATTATTCATAAGTGTTTAATGTTTAAAACATTTAAATGTTTACATGCTATTATATGTATTAAAACAATCAAAAGTAGATATTTTGGATATAAAATTGATAATTCTATCCCTAGAAGAGGAAAAAACAATGAAAACTACAGAGACTTAATTAAAAATGGCAGTCTAACTAACAAAACCAGATACATTTCATTATTCCTGAGATGTTAAGTGCTATAATCTTTATAAAGAAAAATTTACTAGAGGCAAAATTTCTTCATTACTTTTTACTAATTAATGCCACCTAATATCAAAGTTGTGTACAGTAGAAGAACACACACTAGGTGTTATGTGACCAAGGATAATATAAATGATCTTTAGTAATGAAATTAGCTATTGGTGTAAATATTGTCTGATTACATATGCTAGTGTATGCATAAATAACTGGTCATCACATTTAGAGGAAACAAAACTAAAAAAGAGTTGAGGCTGATACTAGTGGGCATCCACTTATGAATACAGTAAAGGTCTTTCATGTGCAAATAAGAGTCTGAACATACAGAACAATCACATTCTGCTTTATTATAGTGAAAGGATGATGATAATATGCTGACTGACCTTGGTTTCTTGTTCACTAAGACAGTAAAATTGTGATTTTGGTCAAGTGTCTTATCTGTGCGTACCCACCTTTTCAGAATGTGGTGTGACATTTAATAAAAATTGTTCATTTTGGTATTATTTTTCTAACTGAAGTTAGGTAGCTATAAAAGGAAAGCTACTTTCATGAGTTTTAGCCATTGTTGTTCTTTTTATTTTATTTTTGTTTTCTATTTGGTGATCACATATGATTATATTTTATGACATTGATAAAGTCAGTAAAGGGGGCACCTGAGTGGCTCAGTTGGTTAAGTATCTGCCTTCAGTTCAGGTCATGATACCAGGGTCCTGAGATCGAGCCCCACATCAAGCTCCCTGCTCATCGAGGACCCTACTTCTCCCTTTCACTCTGCTGTTCTCCCTGCTTAATTCTCTCTCTCTCTCTCTGTGTCAAATAAATAAATAAATAAAATCTTTAAAAAAAGACAGTAAAGGAAAAATTTTAATTTTCAATCAGATTACTAAAGTAGTTGAGTGATATGTATTTTATATTTTAAATACTCAGAGTCTCTTGCCTCAGGTAAAAATCTTAGGATTTTTGATATTAAGAATGGCATTTCAGTATTTCTTGGAAGGCCAAACTGACACCAATGATACAATCATTGAGAATTCAGCATTTCCCTAATTCTTGAGATTTCATTATGATTTGGAAAACAAATAGATAAATGTCATTGGCAAATTTAATAAGTACACCTGTAAGATAAAAAATATTTTTCAGTTTTATTTAACCAAAAGTAGTTCCTGAATTGCCACTACTAAAACATAGTCAGTATTCTAGATTTGAAATGAGTACACATCTGCTAGAGCACTGAAGTACTCTTTATGTAATAATAAAATTAAAAATATTAAATAGTTTGACTCAGCTTTCCTAAAAATATAGCTGAAGCTATAGGACAAATGTTTCAATATCTTTGAATAAAACACCTTGAACATATGAAAGTAGAAATATTTTGAAAATATAATCATATTTCATAGGAAACAAAAAAATTGAAATCTAAAGGATATTTACAAGTTAGACACATGGAAAAAAAATAAAATGTGTATATAATCCAGATTAGTGTTATTAATATTTCAAGTTATATTTATATTTGTAATAGTTCATAATGAAAGTGAATTTGGTTAGTTATTTACAAAAAGTCCTCCTTTGACTTTACTGCCTTTAACTCTAAAATATTGAGCATTTTATTACTGTATTTTCAAATCTGTTTATATAAATATTCAGCATGGACACTTTTACTTACTTATTACAAATTTTTATAGAAAATATATTTGTTAAAATATAACTCACTATGTAGGACCATATTAATTTCAACTGGCTATATTGAAATTAATATATATATTTATTAATTTGTTAAATTTATAATCACTTTTATGTAGATGGCTTGACTTCATAGACAGGAGAAGTAAGTTTTTTGTGTGTTATAAAGTTGTCCTCACATGCTTTCTTTGGGAATACAACTTTTGTGACTCTAACAGATTCATCTCCAAGAAGCAATGCAAAGCGAGTTTCCCTTGACAAGTGAGAAATCTCTTCATAATTTCTGAGTCCATGTTCAATCCAAATATCTTAAATTGCCTGACAAAATCATCAAACACTTCCTGCCATTTGAAATGAATGATAATTATAAGTTAGGATATTCTAATTTATTATATGTAATGAGTAAGCAGAGAAAACCAGTAAAGGTCAAACCAGATGAGTGTTTTAAGCCATTCATCAGCAATGTAGATATAAAGAGCTTGGAAAAGATTACAAACAATATTAACTCCCTCATCCACTGAAACTATTAATAGCTCTTTCATTTTCAATTGTTGTATTTTATTTTTACAATTTAAGCACAGCGATGATATTTTTAATGCACATTACATTCGTAGTCTGCTTTTGTGTCAAATTCCTAATATAGTTTGAGTTGCAGACATATTGTAAAATACTAGACTAGAGAATAATATCCAGTAAAGAAATAATTATAAGATGAAGATGAAGTAAACATAAACATATTTATGAGAAATGGCCATTAAAAGTAGAGGGTGGGAGGTTGCTGATGATAGAGATAAGAGGGATATGTGTTGGAACAATCCCCTGAAATTAAAGTTCACCACAGATGAAGGTGGAATGCATTGGTTTCTGAGAGATTTTATTATTGATTTAATATTCTATGTTAGGTTGTCCTCTGGGCTAAGGGTGCTAGAATAGAAGAAAAGAGAAGAGCTGTGGATATTTGGAAAAGACATTGAGAAGACTAGGATTAAAAGTTGCTGAACAAAGGAGGAGTAATAGGGAGAACTATGGCCCAGGGAGGTTACAGATAACTGCATGATTTTGTTTATCAGTTTTCAAAATAGAGTCATGCAATTGGTAATATTTTCCTCTACAACACTAATTAATAGCATTGCGTGGTTGTGTTTAGTTGAACAGAGCAGGATGTGGGTGTAATGAATTTTATATTTGGAACCACTATATGCAAGTAAGCAATGAAGCAGCAGATGTATAAACACAGAGGTGATTCTGTCATTAAAACAATTAAAATTAGATTTTGAAATGACTAAATTTATTATTAAATACAGTTCATGCAATTTACCAAAATACCTATTATATTCTGATCTCATATTGTATATACATATTGTTTTATATTTCATGACCAAAATTAATCCTACCAGAATTTAATTCTTTGAGAGAAAGAAACATGCCCTTACATCCTCATACTTATTACAAACATACAGTACAATGTCCAGCACATAGACACTGCTAAAAAATAAAAGAATGGGAATTCACATTATGGTCCTCCCCTATAATTCTTGATACACATTTGCACCATTAAAAATAACAATGATAGAAAAAACTATTTTCCAAAGTGTAAGTTATTTTAGCAAATTGGAAATATCTTCCTCAGTTATGTTATCCCTAAAATAAGATGTGGGAAAGATTCCAAAGAGAAGACTTATATGTGTATGTATTTTCTTATACCTGTTACCGAACCTAGTTTAATTATCTTTTTTAAAGTAACCTTTGACTCTCACTCAGACAACCTAACCTCTTTTGATAAATTAGTACCACTTAGGGTCTCCTCGTTTCTACAGAGCATCATTTCACTCCTCCAATTAAACTTTTAGAGCTGCTGTTCTGCTGCTTGGAAGTTGGAAATATTTGGAAGGAAGAAAAATTCATGTATCTTCTTTCCAAAACTGAGAAGATTTAAAAAAAAAAAAAAAAAAAGGTTAGGATGAACAGGCACCGTGAGAGAAAACATGCAAAAAGATAGGATGTATCCCAAAATCCACCATGTTAGTATAACAAAATTCCCACTGTGACAGTAATTCAGGAAAGCGGTGATTAGAAAAGAGATTAGAAAATGACCATAAGTTTTTATTAAAATCTTCAAAAATTTCTTGGTAATGTGAACTATGAAGATGCCCTGGAGAACAAACAGGGAACTCTGCTTCCAGGTACTCTGGCATGGGTTGAGTTAATTTCACATCTCAGGATAGTTGATGACTATGCCCAATGTCTAGCTAGCTGCCTTTTCCTGGTACATACAAGCTTTCCAGTTAATCGTAGCGCAGGGATATATGATGTAATTACATCAGTGACAGTACCTAGTATGTGCCAGCATTGTTCATGATAATAGAGTTATAAATATCAATAAGATACAATTTACTTTAAAAAGGACACAGACTGCACAATTTTCTAAGTCTCTGACCCGATGCACAGATTCACAACATGGCTAATATGGAGTCCCTAGAATCATAGAAATATCGGTCTATCTAACTTATCTCTGCATTTAAAATTTCTAGATAATTTAAGTGGAGAACATTAAGTAACTTATTATGTATTCATTATATTATGTGTTAGCTACCTTCAAACATCATTAAAAAGCACATAACTAGAATAGTGATTAAAAAGAAAGCCTTCTATTGCTCATCATAAAGGAAATAATTCTTCAAAATTTGAATTTAATCTCTTTCTCTAAATTTATAGCCAAATCAATAAATTATTAACACGTTGAAATATTTAAAAATTTCTGTTTAAATGTAAAACTGAACTTCATGGTATTCAGATGTTAAGCATGGCTAAATTGAGGTTTGACCATATAAAATATAAAACATTAGAAAATGTCCAAAGTGAAAAGACAAGAATAATTAATAACAGTGAACAATTTAAAAATCTACCTATAATTTAAATGTAAAATATAGAGAAGTATTTATCGTGTTAACATCTAGCATCATTATGGCAAAAAGAAATTTAGCAAAATACAACTCCGTTCTGTGAGAATTTCTGTGAGAAATTACTGGAGGCCATGCCTACTGCGGAGATTTTCTACGGGTGCTGTGGGAGTGCTATGGAGTAGCTTGACATATTAATGCTAAAGACATTTTACTGTGGGTGTTTATTTTCTCATGTTTAGCAATAGAGAGATATCATTATTGCCCCAAGGTTCTTTTTCCATCTTTGAAATTTCAAGCTGAACTCTAACTAGAGGATTTACCCATTCTTAATATCACCCATGACCTTTACATGGATGATTCTCAAATCAAAATTCCCAGCCTTTTTTTATCTCCCAAGAAACAGCTATAAAATCTAGCTGCTTTTGTTTTGTTTGTTTGTTTTTTTTAAATATCAAGATCATGGAACCTATAAATGTTCTTACCCAGCTCCAGTACCTAACCACCATCTCTTTGAGGGTGGCTCCCAAATTCTATCTCCAACTTTCTCCACATTCTGGTCACCAGATATAAATATCTAACAACCAGAAACATCTCGATTAACATCTTGAAAATCAAACTCCTGATTTGTTCCACCAAACTTTCTCCTTTTTGATGTAACTCATTGAGCTGAAGAACAGTTGCATCTTTTCAGTTACTCAAGCCATAAATCCTAGAATCACCACTGCGTTTTTCTTACTCTGCAACCCACATCCAATTATTTAATGAATTCTGTTGTCTTTACTCTCAAGATACACTCAAAATAGAGCCATTTTTTCACCTCAACCACTGTTAACATTATGACCCAAACTGCTTCTTCACTCTTACCTAGTTTATTGTAATGATCTCCTGAATTATCTCTTCATTAACTCTTACTTCTTTTAGTCTATTCTTACACCACCAAACCCTTTATAATGCATGTTAGATAATGTTGTTCTTTGCTCAAAATCCTCCAACTGCTTCACAGCTGGCTTAGGTTAAATTCCTGTTCTCTGTTACTTTTATGACTCTCTTTCACACCCTTCATTTCTGTTCCCCAGTTACAGAGGTTTCCTTGATATCCACAAGATCTCTAATCATTTTCTCCATTACAGCTTGGCATCTGTTCTTTTCTCTAACTTTAATATCCTTTCCTTATTTCTTGTAGGTCTTGGCCCAAATATCATCTCTTCAGAGATAACTTTCCTAATCACTGTATTTAAAATATCAGTGTACTCATAGCACATCATTAGTTTTTGATGTAGTTTTCAACGATTCATTAGTTGCATATAACATCCAGTGCTCATTGCAACACATGCTCTCCTTAATACACATTACCCAGTTACCCCGTCCCTCAGTTTGGTTCCTGGAGTCCAGAGTCTCTCATGGTTGGCTAACTGAACATAATTAAAAAAAAAAAAAAAAATCAGTGTACTTAAAATAGTACTCTCTCTCAGAAACTTCTCTATTTGAATTTCCTCTATAGCCTATATAGCCAGTTGACATATATGGAGCTCTTCCTACCATCTCCTCCCGTAAGAACATAGTCTCCAAGGGATGCCTGGGTGGCTCAGTTGGTTATGCTGCTGCCTTTGGCTCAGGTCAGGATCCCAGCGTCCTGGGGTTGAGTCCCGCATGGGGCTCCTTGCTCAGAAGGGAACCTGCTTCTCTCTCTGCCTCTGCCTGCTTGTGTTCTCTCTCTTTCTCTCTAACAAATAAATAAATAAATAAAATCTTTATATATATATATATATATATATAGAGAGAGAGAGAGAGAGAGAGAGTCTCCAAAAGGACAAAGTCTTTGTTTTGTTCAATAACATATCATTACCAGCTAGCACAGAACCAGGTATATTGCAGAAACTTAATAAATAACTCCCTAATGAATGAATTATGAATAATAATTTTAACAACAAATTGCCTGTGAGCACATATAAGAATGGCTGCTGATATTAGGTATTTCTAAAATATGTTTAATTTTAAACTCACATTCAACTATTCTATGAAAAACGTATCATTTTCTTTCTTTGATTTTTCTCTCTCTGTTTCACTGGCATTACTGAAGATATCATGATTACCCTTGCTATGTATAATCAAGTAATTTTTGGTTTACCCCTGAGCTTGAACCTCTTTATCCAGTCAGGTTTTCAGTGTGCTTAGGACATAAAGCTTATGATAAGTCTGATGAAACTGGACATACCTAAGATTATGTAAATGCCTGTATTAATGCAACTCCAGTAATCATATCTGTTCTTATGCATTCTATCTTTTAGATAGTTAAAGTGAATGAAGGAAGAGTTTTTGTGTACTAGCCATAAAGAAGAAAAATACAAACTAAGCTCTTAGTAAATACATTGGTTTATCCTTGAAAATAAAGATTACTTTAATAATAAAGATTATGCTTTAAAATATATTTATAAAAATATATAATAAATATAATTGTATAAGAGTAGAACCATAAAATTTATATAAATAAAATACATAAATATAACAATTATAAAAACTATAAAGATATTTCTGAGTGGATTTTTAACAGTCAAAACATCATGTTGGCAGTTTAGTTCTTTTATTATTATACAGTCCAGAACCCTCAATATTTAATCTAGAAAGTAGGAGAAACAACAATAGCTTGGGTATTCATTGTCAATTAAATTTAGGAGCAAAGGATCAATTACAGAAGGAATAAAAGGCATTGCTTCTTCACATTGTGACTTTAAATAGGTGCTTGAAGGTAGCATGTACAACCTCGCATTCAGAACAAGCAAATGTTTCAAAGCACCCCACAAGGAAAGTCACCCAGACCTTGCATAGCATTTTCAGTGATAGAGCACTTACTATTGCAGAGCATTAATCATTAACAAGCATTTATTGGATTTCTATTTATTTATTTTTAAAGATTTTATTTATTTATTTTTGCAAGAGAGAGAGGGCAAGAGCATACACAAGCAGGGGGAACAGCAGGCAGAGGGAGAAGCAGGCTCCCCGCTAAGTAGGGAGCTGATTTAGGACTAGATACAAGTACACTGGGATCGTGACCTGAGCTGAAGGCAGACGCTTAACCAACTGAGACACCCAGGTGTCCTAAATATTTATTTATGATGGGGAAAAAACAAACAAACAAACAAACAAACAATTACCAGAGCCTTAGAGATAGAGGTCTCTTTTTTCTGAAAATTTTTCCACCATTTTTCAGAAATCTTACCAAGTAATGCTTCCCGATTACCACCTCTTTACTTCCTCACCTGGAATAGTCTACAATATTAGTAATTTCAGGGTCACCAGGGGTTTGTAGAAATATAGGCTCTGAAGCATAAACGCCATTAATCAGTTCAATGGTAAATCGGTTTCAGTATCCCAAATGAGGTTCCGTTAGGAAACGCATGGAGACAATTCAGTATTACCAAGCCAGAGGTGGGGGTAGGACTAAAAGCTCTGGAAGTGATATAAGGGTACCCAGGAATCAGTAAAATAAGAAGCCATCACCATCACCACACAGGTGAGGGAAGGATAAAATTCTACAGATACTCTAAAGTACTGGGGCCTAGTAAGTCCAAGTGGAGGAGGGGAATTGGTCTCTGATCCCAGGGTACTGCCTCCCCTGGGATGTACCCAAAAGGAAGTAGGAAGAGGGAACCTGGATGATACAATGCATAGAGATCAGTGCCCTGCCTAAATAAGACCAGAGAGAACGCATCTAGAGGGACAAACTGAGAACATGGAGCACATGTTTTCATTCCTACTAAGATTGATTATTTGTATTAACTGAATCATTGCCTGGAGCATTTTACCTCTTATTTGGGAAGAAATAGTCTGGCAATAAGATGTAATTTAAAATTAAATTTTGTGAAAGAATCCAAAAATATAAAGTAAATTTTGTGAAAGAATCCAAAAATAAAGAGTCAAATTTCATGGCTTGAAGAAGAAAAAAGTTTATGTAGGTTTTTATAAAGACAGTACAGAATAGATATAACTGGAATGTAAAAAAATTAGAAGAATCAAAGTACTTTTTATATAAACCACACTATTTTTATGGGTGACCAATATAACAAACTCATTCCTTCTGTTCTAAGACTGCCTTATTAAGATTTTTAGTTCTTTAATTCTTATTTTCTCTGGGATTCAGTATAGAAATCCTCACCTTCATGAAACTATTATTTCTGAAGTTTATCACTGATGTGTAATGGATTGTGGTCATAAGAGTTATTTCAGGGTGGGTACTTGGTAGTTTCAATTATTTGAATTTACTTAGGAAACATATAATTTGTTCACTATCTTATATACTTTATTTACTTTTGATTATAGTATAAACTCATTACATAAAAGAATCTAACTTTAATTAACCACTCAAAAAAGTCTTCCTGAAAACAGAACATCAAGTCCATACCTTCATCAAAGTTTAAGATATAAATAACAAACACACTTATCTAAAAAAAAAATTAGATTTCTGAAAGATGAGATTAAATTTGCTCTTTTATTGAACTGAATAGAATTCATTGAGTGCACAGAAAGGCCAATTATTAATTAGGATAGGTATTTATAAGTGGAACTACATAACATAGCAGCCCCTGTCCTTTTGTCCACTTCAAATCACCAAAGGATATTTTGGTATCTACTATCACTTTTATGGTTGACAAAAGTTGAAATAGTCAGTTAATGGGCCTTAGCTTCACCAAAAGAATCAATTAAAGGGACATGACTCAATTTTGGAGCATGCTAAGCCCAAGTTTGAAGAAGGGTACAAAATGTTCATGAAGAAGTACACCTGGACAAATCTAAGATTTGATGCAATCCTTTAACTCTGGGAAATACACACACATACATGCACAGACATACTACACACCCTTAAGAATAAATAAGTAAGCATCAAGAAAAATCTGAATTTGGGACACCTGGGTGTCTCAGTAAGTTAAGCGACTATCCTTGGCTCAGGGTACGATCCCAGAGTCCCAGGATCCTGTCCTGCATCAGGCTCCCTGCTCAGTGGGGAGTCTGCTTCTCCCTCTGACCTTCCCCCATCTCATGCTCTCTCTCTCAAATAAATAAATAAAATCTTAAAAGAAAAAGAAAAATCTGGATTTAGTAGTGGAATATTTATTGAGCCTTTTGACTAAATGATGAGTAGACACGGAGGGACGAATGCTAGTTCTGGTTATATGTCTTAGAATCTCAATCCATGAGAATAATTACGTGAGCCAGCTCGCTGTTCAACAAATTTTGTTTCTACCCAGGTAAATAACCTTTATGCTATTTCTAATTCTTGGATGGAACTTCACTTATGAATGTGAGTGGAAGTGAAGCATGACACTTTAGGACAAAGGCTTTGAAGAAAAGGTGTTACTTCAGCTAAGACCACATTCCTTTTCAACAAACCAGCTGTGGAAAACAAGATGGCCAAAGGAATGGCAAAGCTGTAAGATGGAAAAATAAACAGATTCAGGTCTTGATTCACTTCATGGAAGAGGATGACCTACCAACAATGTCCACCTTCATCTACTGTTTGAGTGAGAAATAAACTTATGTCATTTGTGAACCATTTTGTATTGTAGATTTCCTTAATTTATCCTAATTATGATATAAACCAATTTTGAATTATTTAGCAATTGTCAAAAAGTGTGTAGATGAGATAATCCAGTGAAGACTTTTGGATAATCACTCAGTTCAGTTTTCCTTTTCTCCCTCCCTGTGATTCAATTAGAATTAGAGGAATTTAAATTATTTTTTTTGCTCCAAAGATGACATCTTTAAAGAGTATTTTTTTACAAAATACCTTAAGACATTTGGTAAACTGAAAAAAAAATATGTTAATAACTCTAGGAAAACACTTTTCATCACATTCACCCATATGAGAAATTGTTCTTCACACTCTACATATAAATTTATGGTTTGTAAATAATGAAGCTAAGAACCCTTGTGAAATAACATGAAAACAAACTCATTCATTTAAATGAAAGATTTTGTTTACAAGAAATACATTATCAAAGATGCATTATCATTGCTCATGTTGGTTAGCTAAGTTTCGGTTAACTGAAATAAATAATCTTTGTTATCAAAAGAAAAGTGAAAGATATCAGTTGTAGCTGACAGGGAAAGAAATTGACTTAGGGTTTGGGACTTTTTGTGAAGACTCATAACAGTTATAATAGAGCACTGGAAAATACAGCTCAAACAATTGTTTCTATTTTATTCAAGCTCCTTATAGGGAAAGACAAATAAAATAACTAAAGGTAAGAAAATGTTAAAAAAAAAAAACAACTCTATAGTAAAATATGACTTTCAAATAACTTTTAATAAAAAAGAGCCCAGGGGCACCTGGGTGGCTCAGTGGGTTAAGCCTCTGCCTTTGGCTTGGGTCATGGTCTCAGGGTCCTGGGATCGAGCCCCGAGTTGGGCTCTCTGCTCAGCGGGGAGCCTGCTTCCCCCTCTCCCTCTGCCTGCTTCTCTGCCTACTTGTGATCTCCTCTGTCAAATAAATAAATGAAATCTTTAAAAATAAATAAATAAATAAAAGTCTAGACGGAGTATGAAATTAACTTGATCTAGAAAGCGATTTAGAAAATTTCTCTAACACAAAAGTATGTCATAAGAATTTAGAAGTCTTATTTAAGTTAGCCTAATAATCACAAAAAAACTATAAATTACAAGTATAGTTAATCCAAAATTTCTACAGTACATTTACATATATTACTCTATTTCCATAAAGTAAATCTGGTGGTTGAGATTTTATAATACTCAAATAATAAAAAAAAATCCTATTCAGCAGTCATTTCTTTTTTAAACAAAATATGACAGTCAATTGGATTTATTTATACTGACTGAATTAACTGGGTTGACTTTGTGTGCATGTGGGCTATAGATTTAACCTTGGAGTCAAGGTAGAGTCATTCTCACTGTACTTACAAATGTGTATGCTTTCAAATGTCTTTTGTGACTCTGTTTCTGATATACAATAATGTAACCAGGCAGAGATATATATGTATGATTTTATTCAATGAAGTGAAATGAAGAGATTTTCAGTGAAAACCTGCAAGTCAGTATAAAGGTAGCAACTATCCCAGTTTTAGTTATTCTCCAGAGGATTTTCTTTCCCTCATTCTATGCTTAGCACAAAATCCAAGCAAATTATTTCAAGACTGGAGGCATGTGTATGTGCAAGGAGAATAGCATGAAATAATCTCTTTCATCTTTATGTAATTTAAAAGATCAGATATGGCAGCACCTTCTTGCTTGCTTCTTAATATGGAATCCAGTGGGACATAATAAATCAGAAAAAGAAAAAAAATGTGCTTATGGTGAGTATAATAATATAGTATAACTAAAAATTGGGGATTTAGTGCTCAATTTTGGTCAAATTACATGAATATGGTTTAGTACTAAGACTGGAAGTCCAGTCCCAAGTATTAATATACCATGCATAATTTATATTTTTCAGAACTTATTCACATGTTTTACAATTTCCATAGTCATTTCTAGAGTTAAAGCGTATTTGCTTTGTAACTGAACCCAGAAGAAAGATTATAGTTTAAAGTGGTAGGGCAAATTAAAGATATAATAAGGACAAAATCCATACCTTTTCATCATTCTTTCTTTTGTTCATTTTCACCATTCTTATGTTCCAACCCTTAACTTGTAATATTAAAAATATTATAGATCTATGTTAGAGTCATTTGCCACCCAATTTCAATTTAGAAAGGAGTTCGATATTGTAATGGTCATCAGTAGAAGAGAACAGAAAATATCATTTCCTTTTTTTTTCTTCCTCAGCTAATGAAAGTATGTGTATGTACATGTGGGTATAGGCATATGCAAATATGCACGCATATGCCACTAGTCCATAGAGTATCTTCAAACAAGTTTGAAAAGGATGATTACTTTTAGTGGATACAGCCCTACAAAAGCATGCCTTAATGAATAGGTGAAGACTTTTTGTAAAGAAGAAAATGCCCCTACATTCACATAAGCATAGTGCCACAGTATATGGCAGCCTTCAATCATCTCCTCACTTGGGTATCTTTATGAAGTCAGTTCATGAATTGCACTATCATAGGTAGAAACTTAGATACCATAGTATAAAGATCAGTCAGTTCCTTATTTCAGGATCCATGATATGATACCAACTATAAAGAAAGGACATAATGGGGTGGGGAACTGTGAAGTCAGGGCATTTCCCCAGTCCAGCTAACTTGTATTTGCACAAAAGTTAGTTACTATTCGGCCATTAGCAATATTCCCGTGTATCTGTTCCTCCAGTTAGCAGTAGAGCCTTGACTGTATTAGCATTCTATTCCCCTTGTCCTCCTGACTTGACTGCTAGACTCTATCTTTGTTGATTACCTTGCTTTCCTCTAATCATCCCCACCCTATTTCCTTGCCCATTTTAACTGTTTTGTGTGGAATAAGAGGAGGGGTTTCCATCATTAGGTTGGAGAAGAGAAGGGCCATCAAAGTGATCTGTGTTCAAACTGACCATTTGCATGTTTGAGGGGAGAGTCACTCTAAGATGTGGATAGAACTATAGGTGTTGAGATAGCTATGTTTATACTTAGAGATATATTTTACCCAGAAAATTTGAACTGCTAAAAAATCAATTTATCATTACTGGCCTTATTGTGGTAAAATGTATTTTTTCTGAACTCGTACTTCACAATAAAGGTCTCTTTTTAATAACTTTCATAAGAACTATACAGAATTTTTCCTTCCCAATCCTAATTTATTCTTTGTTTTAGAGGCAAAGCATTCCTTTCACTTTTCTAGTGGATCTCATGACGACCTTCAGAGAGACGTGCCTAATTAAGCCAGTTCCACTGTGTACTGCATTCACTAACTGGCCACTAACTAGCCACTTGGGAGATGGCCTACTTGGAATACTGGCCAGTCTTAAGATAAAAAAGGTGATAATGGATCACACTTCTAGTGTTCTCTACATGAACCTATTAGGCTTTTCAACTTCAGAAACTGAGTAGTAATATGGACTTAGAAAAACAGAGAGAAGGTGCAAATAACTAATGTCAGAAATTATAGCAGGAGCATTACTATCAACCTTATAGAAATAGCAAAGCTTATTAACAAATACTATGAACCATTTTATGCCAGCAAATTAAATAACCTAGAGTAAATGAACACATTTCTTGGAAACACACAAATTACCAAACTGATTCAAGAAGAAAGGAAAAATATCAACAAATCTAAAACAAGCAAATAAATGGAATTGGTAATCAAAAACTTCCTAAAAAGAATAGCCCAGGGCCAGACAGTTTCACTAGTGAATTCTACAATATATTTAAAAAAGAATAAACACCATCCCTGAGTAATACTCACTACTCTGATACCAAAGCCACATAGACATCGTAAGAAAGGAAAGCTACGGATCAATACTTCTTATGAAAATAAATGAAACTATAACCAAGTTGAATATACCCCAGCACTGGGATTTAGAATCCCTGTGGTTCTAAATAAGAGAATCAATCAATATAACACACTGCAGTATAATGAAAGAAAAAAATCATATGGTCATCTCAATCAATGAAGAAAAGCATTTGACAAAATACATAATCTTTCCATGATAAAAACTCTCAGAAACCTAGGAATACAGGGAAACATCCCCAAGGGAAAAAATATCATTCATGAAAAACCCACAGCCAACATAATACTCAGTGCTGAAAAACAGAAAGCTTTTCCCATATCAGGAACCAGACAAGAATTTCTTACCATTATTATTCAGCAATGTTTTTGAAGTTCCAACAAGTTCCAGCAAAAGCTAGAGACAAAAATGGAAATGAAAAGCATCCAGAGAAAATCTGTGTGACACTGGACTAGGCAAGTTTTCTTAAATGTGATATCAAAATCCTGACTCATAAAAAACAACCTTGGAAGAGTTGACTTCATAAAAACAAAACAAACAAACAAAAAATCTAGTCTTTGAAAGAGACTGTTAAGGAAATGTATGGGCAAGATATAAATTGGAGAGGGGTAACCCAGTTGCTCAGTCGGTTAAGCGTCTGCCTTTAGCTCAGGTCATGATCCTCAGGTCCTGGGATGTAGCCCCAAATTGATGGACTCTCTGCTCAACAGGGAGCCTGTTTCTGCCTCTCCCTTTACCTCTCCCCCTGCTGTGTTCTCTCTCTCTCTCTTTGTCAAATAATTAAATAAATACAATCTTTTAAAAAAGAAAGATATAAACTGGAGAAATATTTCAAATTATGTATCTGAAGAACTTTTATCCCAAATATATGAAAGAACTCCCAAAAGTTAATAATAAATACCCAATAACAAAAATGAGTCAAATATTTAAACAGGCATTATACCAGGGAAGATATACAAATAACATATACAACGATAAGTGACTATAGGAAAAGATGCACCCTAATAGTAACTAGGAAAATGTTAATTAGAACAAATGGGAGGATGTGGAGGAACTTCTCTCATAAGTTTCTGTGAGAGTGTGAAAAGGTACAACCACCTTAGAAATAGTTTTTCAGTTTTTAAAGTAGGGGAGACTGGGGCGCCTGGGTGGCTCAGTGGGTTAAAGCCTCTGCCTTCGGCTCAGGTCATGATCCCAGGGTCCTGGGATCGAGTCCCTCATCGGGCTCTCTGCTCAGCAGGGAGCCTGCTTCCTCCTCTCTCTCTGCCTGCCTCTCTGCTTACTTGTGATCTCCGTCTGTCAAATAAATAAATAAAATCTTTAAAAATAAATAAATAAATAAATAAATAAATAAATAAAGTAGAGGAGACATCCATGCACTTTACCATCTAGCCATTCCACTCCTAGATACTTACTGAAGAGAAGAGAAAGCAAATATTCTTACAAAAATGTGTACACAAATACTTATAGACGCTTCATTTTTAATAGTCCCCCAAACTAGAAACCATTTGAATATCCATCAAAAGAATGGTGTCAAGAACTATAAAAAGTATGAATTTTTAATCTACTTTCAAGCTAAAAATTAATTTGCTACAGTTTCATGGATAACTAGCCAAAGGCATGAAACTTCAGGATCAGAAACAGTGGACATCATTACCCAGAATACAGCAAGCAACACTAATATCATGGTCACTCCTAATATCACTCCTAATAACACTAATATCATGGTCACTCATTCTCCAGATGCAAATTTAACTTACTTTTGGTTAAGTGAGCTAGATATGTATCACTAGCAACAAAGAGTCTAACTAATGTAGCACTAGGAAAGGAATATTGAAGGCAGTATTCCTGATCTGAATTGAGTGGACTGACTTAAGGAATATTAGGATCAATGAAATTTCTTCATCATGATTAGGAGCTTGGTAGTAATTGAGTTTTGTTTTGCTGGTTCTTCTTCATCTTCTTTCTGTTTTTTACTCAGGGCACTTTAGTACTATTATCCCTTACAAATAGGAAACTTATGCAAAGAAAGCCTAAGTTACGTTTTACCAACTTCTTATACTGTGTTTTACAGAACTATGCTGCAATAATTTAGAACAGAAATAGCAAAGAAAGCAAAAGCACACTGCTAAATGATATATTAGCCACTGGAAAACTAAAACATAAGACCTGAACTGTGAATTTTTGCAGATGTGAAGTTTGAGACCTCTAGTGAATTGCCATAATATTAATATAACCAAGAAAAAATTATCATTGATCAAAATGGAATATGTAAGTATAAAATGAAGCCCTCCAAAGGAGATGTAGCATTGAGGAGCACAAGAGAATATCATTGACCATGTATCACGTGAAGACCCTATAGGCATGTATGTAGGGAAAATGTGGGGTCATGAGAAATAGGGGGAAATGAGCAGAATAATAGAATATGGTGCACCATAGGTCTCTGACAACTTCTGAAATGTCCACCTATTCACTAGCGGACAGTTAAAATATTTCATAGTTTACAATCTTGCTTCAGGGTAGATTTATATGCTAATAGAATAAGATAATTTCAGATAGTTATCCCATTCAGCCAGTCCCACCTTTTCAATATTCTATTCCACTACTTGCAATCGTAAATATATGAACATCATAAACTTGCCATCAAACTGGGGAAATGAAAATATTTTGAAGCTTTAAAGATGATATTAAAAATAAAGAATCAGAAGGAGGATAAAGGTAATATTCAGAAATGATAGCATCTCTAAAGCACTGAGGAAAGCATATTGGATATAACCCTCAATATTTCAGTAGCAAGAAGCCATAGTTATATTATCTAAATTTATTATATGCAATTCAAAGAATAATTGTCTTACCAATCAATTCTCACTCAGGATTATTCATTAATTAATTTATATTCATTTAAGATACATGAACTGACACTTAGGAGATGTTCCTTAGAAGCATACTGGATGAGATCTTAAGAATCTATTGTGAGACTGAATACTGACTGTGGAAGAATGTGTATACTTGTTGGTATATATTGATCTATAAAACATAGGAGGATGATTTCATGTACTTCTCCCTTAGCGCACTTAAAAAAAAAAAATTTGAAATCATTTTCATAAGATTAATTCATAAGGTTCTCCCCGAGGCTGATATATTTATGGAGAGCTGGCATAGGTGGAAGATGAAAGAACAGGATAAGTAGAAAAGAGGATTACATTCAATGCGCATGTAAGCCAGACGTTTTATTTAGAAAATCCACTCTCATAAGTAATATTTCTTGACAACACCATCATTCCATCCTCCTGAGCTGAAGATATACAAATCAACATTTTTTCCTCTCTGTTTTTTATTTGCTCTCTTTCTAGTTGCTCTTTATCTACCTCCCAGTTTTCATCAGTTCAATTATATTCTCTCACAGGGGCTACCCTGGTTTGTGCTCTTGTTACTATACAACTAGATAATTATTTTAATTCTCACTGATTCCCATGTTGCTAGATTCTCTTCTCTTCCAAATTTGGCTGTCAGATTACCTTCGTGGACTTATCCCCTACTGCTTTTTCCTTAATACATTTGTAAATTCTAGCTGTGTGAAGTTAAAAATAAGCTTTTTTGTTTTTTGAAAAATGGTAATAAACAAGACCTATGTCCCTGTAATAGATAAAGTGATAATGAAAAATGTTTCCCCAAAGCAGTCTAGGAATTTATGACAAAAAATTATATCAAATTTCTTATAAATGCTATCCATTTTTATACTTATCTATACACTTGGCTTACACTATCTTCACACAATTTTTTAACAAACTCATAAATCTTCACACTATCTTTATACTCATTTACAAAAACTGAGATCTAAATATATTTCTAGAAAAAATAAGTTAAGAAACAGTGAGCAATCTATGTCCTCCGATGTTCATTGAAATGGCATTTATGTAATTAAAAAGTACATGACATATTTTTGGTAATAGAATATGAAATATGAAGGTACATCCAACAAAAGGAATATTTGCTTTCACCACAAAAATGTATTTTCCAAATTCTAATTGACATTGATATATTTTCAGTAGGACATGTAAATATTTAAAAGTGAGTATTGATTGTGTACACACTATTTAATTTGGTGTTATGGCAATTATATGGCAATTATATGGCAATTATATTTAATGTACTGCAGAGGATAAGAGCCTCTAGTCTCTCCAGCCAGGTTGCCCATGTTCAAATCTGGGCTAAACTGCCTACAAGCTCTGAATATTTACTAACTTTTCTGTTTCCATTTCTTTATTAAATATATCTAATGCAGATAATAATAGCATCAATATCATGAATGTGCTGTGAAGATTAAATGAGTTAATACTACTAAATCCTTATAATAGGGCTCCTGGTATCAATGAATTATATATACATATATAAAAATTATATACATATATACATAAGCATATACTTATATACATAAGGTTATTTATGATTTCACATATTTTAATCATTATTTTTAAATTAAATAGATATGCCTTTATATATTTCTTCATAGATTTCTGCATTTCCATGTTTTCTGAGGTGACCAGAGCTATTTTTGATATAATTCTATTTGCTATAATTACTACATGTTTGTTTTGTTCTAGATGTATTGTAATAATTAAATACTATTATTTTATTTCTTCCTTTTACAGGTGAAAAAACAGTGGATAAATGTTTTTGAATCGTAATTCCAAAGTTATAAGTTTGGGAAGTCACTCAGTTATACTGGCATCTTAACAATATTAGCATCTAAACCCTATATTTTTCTTATTTTGTAATTCCTCTTTGCCAAAATTGGACAGGAAGAGGAAACCAAAGTTCAGGCTTAAAATTAAAGATTAAAAAAAATGAATAGTACCATCTCTGAAATGTTTAATTTTTATACTTTATTCTCAATTGTAAAGGAATATCTTTTCAGCTCATTTGTTGTAATTTTTCTACCTTTTTTTTTTAAGTCTTATGAGGTTATAATACCATTTTCATCTCAATATCTCTCAACAGTGCCATCCTCCTTTTTCTACTATTTCATCTTAGGTTACCTAGAACATCATTCTAATTAGTCTATTGAATATACTACAAATGACCTCCACCCTCTTATGATCCATGTCCAAACCTAGCCCCCCATAAGATCATCCTGTTTTTCTCTGGGCTGCAAAGAACTCATGATTGTCGATAAAAAATGTACAATTGGCCAAAGTAATTTTATTTTTAAATTTGTGATATCAAACTTAAAACTTCACTTTGCCAACAACATCACTACATTTTTCTTATAGACCATGTCAACCAACATCTATAAATTCCAAACTCTTAGTTTTCTCAGCTCTTTTCATCATTCTAATTCAGGTGATAACAATTGTTGTGGCTTTATTTCTCAATGTTGTGATGCTTCTTTACATATCTCTCATCCTCTTTGGGCTACCTGTTTGTTCTTCTCAAGGTGTTGGCAAAGGCGCAAAAGGGCAAACGTAAAAATGTAGGACATCTTATGACCTAGGATCAGAACTGACATACTACATCCACCTAAATTCAGTTGGCCAAAGCAAGCTACATGATCAGAGCCAAAGAAAAGGAGAAGAACATATACTCATTCCATCACTGAGTCCTGCAATTTGTGAAGGCAAGAAGGGGTGAAGACATAGAAGCAACAAGGAAACCTACTAAATGTTTGATATTTAGCAGTATTTCACTTTACATCTACAGGGAATTGGGGATAAAGTTTGTTTCAGAAGCTATAGGAGGATAACTGATCCAGAAGTTTCAGTATTTTGTAGTACATTTTCCAGAGACTGAGCTAATTCATTTTAATAATCAACTAAATGTTATGCCCCAAAATCAATTCATGAAAATTTTTTTTTGTTTTTACAACTTTACCATTTTTTTTTTTTTTTTCTGTCTCATGTAGTCAACCAGTTAGGCTTCAGACTATTTTCCAGATTTGTTCCTTTTTTCAATATATTATGAACAAATCTTAATCCAAAAAACCTGTAATTTTTAGGTAATGAATTATATAAAACTGGCTTCATTACATTATGCTTTTATCACAAATATGTAATGTAACTGTAAGGTACTAAACATTTCAGTTTGAAGTAGTAAATTAAAAAAAAAAAAATCACCACAAATCTTATACCAAAAAAGGTACCACGGCCTCACTTATAACATCTTTGATTATACTAGGTGAAACTGCCTTCTCCTCTACTGATGTCTGGTTTGAGTAGCCTTTTCCTACTGTCAAGTCAGGATTAGAAGGCTAACTTGGCTAAGGTTTACATGTCCTTTCTCCTTCCCAAAATGATTCACAGGAACAATGTCCCAACAAAATCTCTACTGAATATGTAACAAAGAATACAGAAATAAATGAAATACCTTAAAAAGTCATAGCTGTTACTTTTATTTCTGTAATATTTTCAATTTGTTAGTTTATATAAAAATAGTTGAAAAGATAAGCTACTTGTACAGAGGTTTCTTCCACTAATCTACTTTTTAAATAATTGTTATTCATTAAAATATCTGCATTGAGAAAGTGTTTTTAAATTTAAAGTCACAAAAAGCATTTTCATTGTTCCCAGTTAATTTTTATACATATAAAATAAATGTACAATAAAAGATGCAAGTTTACCTAATTTTCATCTGCTGTGAGTTAAAAGAAGCTAAACACTTGAGACTTTCACAGACGAAAGCAAAGAGAAAAAAATAAAAATATTGCCATCAAGGATGATACCTGAGAAGCAGGCTGAAGAAAGGATTTGAGAAAAAGCATATTTTTAGGAGATAAAATTACATCATACTTTGTGAAAATAGAATATAGACTTGGAAAATAAGGATGAAAACATTACAATTATTTCATATATTCTGAATCCCTCTAACATGTCATTGTTATAATTTGACAAAATGCCAAAAGTGTTAGCATTCTGGCAGATCATTTTTATATCAATCCCTCAAATATATGCTGGACCATTTGCACCATCTGCTGTATAAGCTTCTGCAAAGTGAAGGACAATAGACATTCCTGGACATCCGTGTTAAAATGCGATTCAAGGGGATATACTGTATTGAAGTGAAAGGAATAAAAATAAATAGAGTGGAAAGAAGGTTATAGTTCAGAATAGGACAGAAAAAGAATGAAAGCTGAATCTTTTCATTATAACTTGTTTTCTATGTGTTTGGAAATATTTATATAAAAAGCTAATATTCCATATTCATATCAAGTAAAATAAATCTTTATCGAGCTATTCTTGAGAAAGACCAATTGATCAAGTAATGTATTGTTGGGGCCACATTCACTAATTAAAAGTACTGTGGATATTCCCATATTGTAAGGAAAGAAAACTGATAAAAAAGCATTTTTGTGTTAATTAATTTAAATATTTATAGAAAACAAACAGTTTAAGTATCAAACTGTTATAAAATGTATGCTATGTTCTCTAAATACAGACGTTTTGTTATCAAGTTATTTATGGCCTGAGGCCAAGGATGGTTTTAGATAATTATACATTAATAATATTCTTGCTTCAGAAGATGCTCTCTTTCTTAGTAAACTCAACCCTCTTTCTTAGGAATATATCAATTCCTAGGTCAGTAACACACACACACACACGCACACACGTCCTTCAGAAGGAAAAAGATCAATTGCTTCTTTCTCATTTCCAGGAAGGTGTGCTTTCTCTTCAACTACTCAGCTGACTTCAGTACGTGACTGTGAAACTCATCATCTGAAGAGTTACAAGTTCTCTAGCTGAGCTCATCAGCTCTTATCCCAGACTCATGAATTCCAATGTTCTCTCATGGAAACTAGAAATGTGTTTCTTCAGTTTATTTATATTATTTTTAAGGAAACTAACTAAATATGAATTTCTTTGATCATATGAGCATGAAAGTACAAAACTATTATAGTAATTTGGATTAAAATATTCTTACTTTCATCATCTAGAGATCTGTAGTGTTTGTTTTAATTATGTTATAAAGTACTTTAGATTTTTGGTTTTTAACTCTGAATATTTGGACATATAGACATTGATATCTTTAAATGAGCTTCCTGGTAGCCCGCCACAAGATATTTCCACATCCTAATTCCAAGAATCTGTGACTATTCTCTTAGATGTCAAAAGCTAGATTAATTTAAGAATTTTGATAGGAGAAAGTTATCCTAGCATTCTACAAGTGAGCTCTATTCCAATGACCCTCCTTATACTAGTGAGGCAGAGGGTGATTTCACAGAGACAGGGAAGGAAGCAATAGGACCACAAGGTTAAAAATTGAAGTGATTCAGCCATATGTCATAGAAGGCCAATAGACACTAGAAACTAGAAGAGGTGTAAGAATAAACTCTTCCTTACAGCCCTCCAGAGAGAGGGTGGCCTTGCCAGATTATAAAATTTTAGCCACCAGAATTGCAAGAAAACCAATTTCTGTTGTTTAAAACTACCAATTTTGTGGTAATTTATTACAGAAGCCCTGGGAGCTACTACAATACACTTGGGAAACGAAGTGAAAAAAGACTACGGAATTTTCACACATTTAGAAATAGTAGTATAGAGTTAAAGAATGGAAGGACATTAAAAGTTCAACAATTAGAATTTACAACTCACAAGCATTTATTGAACAGGTGTCATATACCAAGCTCTGTAACAGCTATCACAAAGATAAATAAGCGTGAACTCTCCTGTTCAGGCTTTCATGATATAGTGGCATGATCCACCTATACCCTATGTAAAAATTATCTAGAAGACCAAATATCAAGCTTTAATGGCAAAAGAGATAAGCAAAAACATAGGCAAGTCCATTGTAACAGATTTCCAAGCAGTTCAGTTTGATGGAAAAAACATGAAGCTTAAATCCAAGCCATTCTATCTATAACTGGCTGACCATGGACAAGGAAAATACATTTGTTTATTGTCATTGCTATTGTTGTTTTTTGTCTTTGTTTTTTAGCTTGTGTATCCTTATCTCTAAATGATTAAAACAACACTTGAGTCTAAAACTGGGGTAAGAAAAAGTGGTTTAATCTATATAAAAAATATCTTACAATTTCATATTCATGTGTTAATAGACTACTAGACCTCCCATCTGCAAATTCTCAATGGTTTGTTGTGGGGTGGCCAATCATTTTACTTTTTCTAGAAATTACCTAGATTTGGTGTGCCTGGCTGGCTCAATCAGTAGGATCTTATCTCAGGATAGTGAGTTCAAGACCGACATTGGGTATAGAGATTACTTTAAAATAGTCTTAAAAATAAATAAATACATACATACACAAATAAATAACCTAGTTTTAGTACTAAAAGTCCCATGTCCAGGGAATTCTCTTAGTCATAGAAAAACTGAAACGTTTGGTTTGCTCTGATTTTTTTTTTTTTTTTTTTTTTTAATGGTCACCAAAAATATGGGCTCCTAGAAATGGTGCTCCTGGCACTCAGGCCCTAGTGGAATCCTCATGAATCTGACCTGGGTGTGACTTGCCTCACCAAAAGTCTCAAGTCCAGAACTTTTAAACCTAAACATTTAGAGCCTGGAAGCATTTGCATTTATATTTTCTGGAAAGCCAAAACTAAAGAAACTATAAGGAGAGGAGACATATATAGGTGAATAGTCAGAGAGGCCTTGAGACTACAGGAAGAATGAGAAAATTCCTACTAATCCAGTGTTTCTGTTGAGCCTTCAGATGACATCAGGCTAAGCAACCATTTGACTACAAGTAGTTAAGAATCCCCAACTGAGATCAGTAGGGCTGCTCAGCTGAATTCAGTTAACTCATAAAAGGGGTAAGAGATAATATAATGGGTGTTTTTACGACTAAATTATGTGATTATTTGTTATATGAAAATAGATAAGTAAAATAGTAACAAAAGTCTGCTTTTCACATGCCCACAAACCAATTACTTATGACAATCCTCTTGTAACATTGGCTCTTTTTTTCCCTTCCTTGGACTAGCTCCCAGAATGACTTAAAATATTCCCATAGTTGAGTTTAAAGAAAATCTTTCCTGGGGCGCCTGAGTGGCTCAGTGGGTTGAAGCCTCTGCCTTCAGCTCAGGTCATGATCCCAGGGTCCTGGGATCTAGCCCCGCATCTGGCTCTCTGCTCAGTGGGGAGCCTGCTTTCCCCTCTCTCTGTCTCTGCCTGCCTCACTGCCTACTTGTGATATCTGTCAAATAAAGAAAATCTTAAAAAAAAAAAAAAATCTTTCCTGTTATTTGTTGATTTTTTTTGCAAAAGATATTGCATTGACTCAGAGCATCTTAAAAATAACATCTGGTCTATGCTTTAGGGAGAACAAACTGAGTTCTGAGCAGACCCGGGGTGTCTTCTTTCCTATTCCATTAGATATAGGAATACTTGAGAACTCAAAGATTTGTGGTTTGGCTTGAGCCATACCTTTTTACCATGTTGTTAACCTATTCACTTCCCTCCCAGTTGGAGCTCAGTCTCCCAGATCAAACAGGAAGCACATACCACGTTCTATCTTTGTCATCTTTTCCTCCCAAATCTGTCATCCATCAGAAGTCCCCTTATTTCAGAAATCACAAAAGGAGAGATCCTAAGCACAACAATGAAAAGAAACAACATATGTATGTCGTTATAGCTAAATAATGGTCCCCCAAATATATGCATTTCCTAATCTTCTGAAGCTATGAATGTAACCTCATACACCAAAAAGGACTTTTCACATGTGGTTAAATCAAGGACTTTAAGATGGGGAGATAATTCTGATATCCTGTTGGGCCTGACATAACCACAACAGTCCTGGTCCCCATGCAGGAGAAATCAGTGTCAGAAGAGAAGATGATGTGATAATAGCTTAGAGTGATAAGTTTAGAAGATGGAAGAGGGGGCCACAAACCAACAGCCACCAGAAGCTGAAAAAGTCAAGGGAATGAGTCCTCCCTAACAGATCCTCCAGAAAGATCCAGTCCTATAGACACCTTGACTTTAACCTAATAAACCTGATTTTAAATTTCTTATGTCCAGAATAACATGAAAATAAATTTGTGTTGTGTTAGGTTTGTAGTAATTTGTTAGAAAAGCAATAGAAACCAATACAATAGCAGTAGGAATGATTTCAGTCTGATGACTATATTACCAGCTTCAAGTCTAAAGGTGTTCTGCCCTACCTATGTAGAAGAACCTGACCCCTGCCACAGATTAAGGAGTCAACAATCCCTTTTCATATTAAATTATATTCTCTTGACAACTACTAAAAAAAACTTGATGGTCTGTGCGGCTATATTTGTTTTTGTGTGTGTGTTTTTTTGTTGTTGTTGTTTTGTTTTTTTTTTTACCCACTGAGCCACCCAGGCGCCCCTGTATTTGTTTCCTTGAGTCAGCCTATGGCTAGGTATTTGTTTTTCATTTTCAAAGACAAGCCAAACATTAACATTTTTATTTGTTGCCTCACTTTCTTGGTGTAAGAAGTTAGTTTTGTTTTACTCAGTAAGCAGTCTATCCAAATTCCAGCTCATATAATCAGGAACTCTGATAAATGCCGCAGATAAATTAGGAGCTTAGACTCTGCCTACCCTTTGCTTACAGCCTTTGAGGGAGTACTGCTTGGGTTCTCTATATTGTTTTGGCTGCCCCTCACAACAGGCAGGTAGCCAGTCACTCAGAAATATGCTGCTCGGTGTCCTGGCTGAGGTTGCTTCACTCTTTAAAGGAGCCTATGAAGGCAGGTTGTTATGTTTTTGGTAAATAAGTCTGATTTTAGAAAAACATACTGTTTTGGTACAAAGAAAGCTACCTCTTGCCAGGAGACCAGCTTATCTCATGAAAAGGACATAATTAGTTCATTCCTCTTAATATGTTAATTGAAATTAATTTAAAATTACATTTTAAAGGATAATTATATCCAGCTACAGTAAACATTATCATACTGTTTACCAAGTTCTCTCTTCTGTTAGACTGTGAGCTAAGGTTAGACATGCGCTTGTAATGTCCTGCAGATTTTCAGAACTCAGAAGCTAGTTTAAATAACAAAATATGTATATCCTCTAAAGTCCTTCCAAGTTGAAATGGAAGGGGAGGGAGTAGAAGGTATTGGTTATACCGCAAGAGCCAGATGCCTGAGGTTCAATCTTCATTACCATGTGTTCACTGTATGATCTTTAGCAATCTACTTGGGCAGTGCTTATTTCTTCACTTGTTATATCAGGCCAATAACACTATATGTTTCATAGGATTATTGTATTTGTAAAGGGCTTAGAACTGTGTCTGACCCTTGGAAGGTGCTCAACTATGTATTAAAAATAAAGGCTGAAAAAAAGTTAAAAAAAATAATAAGGTGGAAATTACAGAAAGAGATCAGAATTATAGAGGTTAGTTGGAACAAAAAAGTTGAGTTGGCTGTTTATCAGGGGTCATTTGGCTGCAAGAAATGGAAACCATTAGTTAACTTCTTCAATCCACAATGGGATAGCCCACAAAATTGTATGGCAAAGAAATATGGTCAAGAGAGACTGTGGACTCTGAGAAACAAACTGAGGGTTTTGGAGGGGAGGGGGTAGGAGGTTGGGTGAGCCTGGTGGTGGGTATTAAGGAGGGCACATATTGCATTGAGCACTGGGTGTGGTGCATAAACAATGAATCTTGGAACGCTGAAAAAAAAATTAAATTAAATTTAAAAAGAGACATCATAGTTTACCCATGTTAGTGAAGATTAGGAGATAAATGATATGCTATTGAATTAGATAGTTGTATTAAACAGATCACATGAGCTGTGAAATGTGTAAGCCTGATGATTCACAGACCTGTACCCCTGAGGCAAATAATACATTATACATTAATAAAAATATTTTTTTAAAAAGAGAGGATATAAGAATTAGAAGATTGGGAGTCAAAATCTTTTTTTTTTAATTTAAATTTAATTAGCCAACATAGACATCATTAGTTTTTGGTGTAGTGTTCAATGATTCATTAGTTGCATATAACGCCCAGTGCTCATCACATCATGTGCCCTCTTTAATACACATCACCCAGTTGCCCCATCCTCCCACCCACCTCCCTTTCTTTTTTATTTTTTTTTAGTAGAGAGCAGGGGGAAACTTTTGTTGTTGTTGTTGTTTTTTAAGATTTTATTTATTTATTTGACAGAGAGCGAGATCACAAGTAGACAGAGAGGCAGGCGGGGTGGGGGGGAAGCAGGCTCCCTGCTGAGCAGAGAGCCCGATGCGGGACTCGATCCCAGGACCCCGAGATCATGACCCGAGCCGAAGGCAGCGGCTCAATCCACTGAGCCACCAAGTGCCCCCACCTCCCTTTCCACAATCCTCAGTTTGTTTCTCAAAGTCAAGAGTCTCTCATGGTTTGGTTCCCTCTGATTTCTTCTCATTCAGTTTTCTCTCCCTTCCCTTATGATCCTCTGCATAATTTCTTATATTGCACATATGACTGAAACTATATGATAAATGCCTTTCTCTGATTGACTTATTTCACTTAGCATAATACCCTCCAGTTCCATTCACAGCAATGTAAATGGTAGGTATTCATCCTTTCTGATGGCTGAGTAGTATTCCATTGTATATATGAGCCACATCTTCTTTGTCCATTCATCTTTTGAAGGGCAACTCAGCTCCTTCCAGAGTTTGGCTATTATGGACTTTGTTGCTATGAACAAAGCTATGAACGTTGGGGTGAAGGTGTCCCTTCTTCTCTCTACATCTGTATATTTTGGGTAAGTACCCAGTAGTGCAATTACTGGGTCATAAGGTAGCTCTATTTTTTACTTCTTGAGGAATCTCCATACTGTTTTCCAGAGTGGCTATACTAGCCTGCATTCCAACCAACAGTGTAAGAGGGTTCCCCTTTCTCTGCATCCTTGACAACATTTGTTGTTTCCTGTCTTGTTAATTTTAGCCATTCTAACTTGTGTAAGGTGGTATCTCATTGAGGTTTTGATTTGTATTTCCCTGATGACAAGTGGTGTGGAGCATTTTTTCATGTGACTTTGGCCATTTGTATGTCTTCTTTGGAGAAGTGTCTGTTCATGTCTTCTGCCCATTTCTTGACTGGATTATTTGGTTTTTGGGTGTTGTGTTTGAGAAGTTCTTTATAGATCTTAGGATGCCCACGCTCACCATTATTGTTCAACATAGTACTAGAAGTCCTAGCTTCAGCATTCAGACAATGAAAAGAAATAAAAGGCACTCAAATTGGCAAAGAAGTCAAACGGTCACTCTTCACAGATGACATGATACTCTATGTGGAAAACCCCAAAGACTCCTCCAAAGAATTGCTAGAACTCATACAGCAGTTCAGCATTGTGTCAGGCTACAAAATCAATGCACAGAAATTAGTTGCAATTCTATATATTAATAATGTGACTGAAGAAAAAGAAATTAAGGAATCAATTCCATTTACAATTGCAAAAAAAAAAAACCCATAAGATATCTAGGAATAAACCTAACCAAAGAGGTAAAGGATCTATACTCTAGAAACTAAAAAACACTTATGAAAGAAATTGAGGAAGAACAAAGAAATGGAAAAACATTCCATGATCATGGACTGGAAAAACAAATATTATTAAAATGTCTATTTTATGTCTATTGTCTATTGCTCTGTTACTCAGAGCAATCTACACATTCAATGCTCAATGCAATCCCTATCAAAATACCATAGATATTTTTCACAGAGTTGCAACAAACAATCCTAACATTTGTCTGGAACCAGAAAAGACCCTATTAGCCAGGGGAATGTTGTAGAAGAAAATCAAAGATGGCAACATCACAATTCCAGACTTCAAGCTCTATCACAAAGTTGTAGTCATCAAGACAGTATGGTACCGACACAAAAAAACCAGAAACATAGATCAGTGGAACAGAATAGAGGCCCCAGAAATGGACCCTCAACTCTACAGTCAACTAATCTTCAACAAAGCAGAATATACAATGGAAAAAAAAGTCCCTTCAATAAATAGTGCTGGGAAAATTAGACAACCACTGGACCATTCTCTTATACCATACATAGAGATAAACTCAAAATGTATGAAAAACCTAAATGTGAGAGAGGAATCCATCAAAATCCTAGAGAAGAACACAGGCAGCAACCTCTTTGACCTCGGTCACAGCAACTTCTTGCAAAACACATCCTTAAAAGCAAGAAAAACAAAAGCAAAAATGAATTTTTGAGACTTCATCAAGATAAAAACTTCTGCACAGCAATGGAAACAGTCAACAAAACTAAAAGGCAACCTACAGAATTAGAGAAGATATTGGCAAATGGCATAACAGATAAGGAGTCAAAACATTATTGCTGAAATTTCATGGACTTTTGTGCTTGGCTCCTTCAGCTTGTTTTAACTCCCCCCAACCCCCAGCAGACTATCTGCTTTGGTATATCTTATGGAAAAATTATTGGTCAATTTCCAGCTCAATTGTACCCAAAACAGAACAAGGTGCAGGGAAAAACGTGTATTGCTGCAGCTCCAGTCAGATTTTCACTTCAGTTTCATAACAGTCTTTGTGCAATGGGAAGACAGGCAGGAAAGACATTCCTGTAATATATACAATGATTTATTATTCACTTTCATAAGGAGTTGACTTTTGACTGTAACTTCTGATTGTTCTAAGGAAACTTCCAACTTGATTCTCTAAACTGGAGGAAAATTTAAAAATATGAAGCTTTTCATGGATTTAATATATTTAATAATCATCAACTCATATTAAATATTTAAGTGTTTTTAAATGATGATATAGCAGGAATAGGGTTTAGCTTGTGTTATATTTAAATGAGAATAAGACATTCACATTTTCCAAAAAAAGAGATCTTCCTTCATGAAATTAAAATATCAATTATGTGAATTAATTTAAAAAAACAGACAATGTGAAAAAAATGGCTAATGTAAAAGTATTAAATATGGACTTGGAGTCTATAAAAGAATGTTTGATGTTCCTGGATCATTCACTCTTTGCTAACATAGAAGGTCTTATGAACTTGCCCAAATCTACCTCCAGTTCACTCCTTAATTATCCCCTTCTTCTCCTATCAAAATTGTTTGAAAGAATTATCATCCATTGGAGTTGGTATAGATTTCACCATTAGGACTTATTTTTTACCTGTATTTAAGGGAAGGAATAAGTTATTATTACTATTATTATTTTTATTATTATTGTATTCAAAAAAGTACTTTTATAAGTCATATGGCAAATACATCCATTCATCAGCAAACATTTATGTTACACTGCTATGTAATGGGTGCTGGTCCCTAAACTGAATGTAATTTTTGCCCTCAAAGATCTCATAGATAACTAAGACAGATGAAAATTCACAACATTCTCAGATGTATGTAAATAATAGTTTCTAGTGATTGAATATCTAGGAGATTACCACATTCAGATTTGCTGAGGCCAGAGTTATCCTGATGAGAGAGAGTAGACGTGAGATATGGTATTGTAGGAGATAAAATATTAAAGCTAGAAAATGTGCAATTGGTAGTTTAGTGTGGTTGAAATATTGAAGGCAATATTGATGAAAATATACCTAGGAAACTTGCAGGAACAGGTCAAGGAAGGTCTTACCCAACTTTATAAGGATTTTAGGTTTTTGGCCATAGACAATAAAGTTTTGGGAAGACTTGAAGCAGAAAATTAGCAAAATTAGATTTCATTTTATTCCCTCAAAATTTCCAGCTCAGTGATGTCAACCAGGTAGCATTCATCCAGATAGTAATTAGAATTTGCAGATAAGACACAGACATTAGGAAACATGTTTCTGGACCAGATGACGAAGTTAGAGGTGGGTACTGTGGAGTCATACCAAGGTGAGGTATACAGAATGTGAAGCAATTTGGGGGCTCCTGGGTGGCTCAGTCAGTTGTGCTTCAGACTCTTGACTTCGCCTCAGGTCATGATCTCAGGGTTGTGGTGGTAAGCCCTACATCTGGCTTCTGCTCAGTAGGGAGTCTGCTGGAGATTCTCTCTTTCTCTCTCCCTCTGTCCCTTCCCCTCAAATAAATAAATAAATCTAAAAAACAAAACAAAACAAAACCTTGTGAAGTAATTTTGAGGGAAAATATGTTTTTTTTTGTTTTTTTTTTTTAGTTTTGATACATTGAGCTTGACATAATTATATGCCATCCTTGGTAAATATATAGACACACTGGAATTCAAGAGCAATATCTTCTTACAGAAGCAGGATCTCATTCTACTTCCCTCCTATTAGAATGCTTAAAGTTTCTTGCATGAGAAGGCATGGAAGAGGAAAGTGTCAACAAATTTGCATGCACAGCATTTCTACTTCTTTCAAAAATTATTGATAAAAACATACTATCTTCTTGTGGAGAAAATTTGTTGTAGTTATACCTCTATATTTCCTATTAAAGTCTTGAAAAACCTTCATACCTTGCTCCATTATTCTTTCCTTGTAGTAAAACTAAGGTAAATGTGAATTTTCTAGCATTCATTTATCAAGGAAGGTACATCACCTCATTTCACACACTTTCTGTATATACCCCCACATGGGGGGAACAGGTTCCTTTCATTTTCAGTTGTAGGAGTGGTGCAGAAGTAAATTTTTAACTACCAGTTCTCCAGAGGGAACAAATTGTGCTTTGTAACATTTGCCCCTCTCTGTGGGTAAGTGCCCCGCTGTTGTTGATTTCAAGCTTCCAATGAGATATCACTGAAAGCACAGACTCGGGGAGAGATGTGTACAATCAGCTCCTGCAATCCAGTGCAAGCCTGCTCCAACATTCCATAGGTTTTAGAACAATAACAGCCTCTTGGACATAAAATCAAGTCACACTACAAAAAAGGCGTAAAGGGAAGACTCCTATTCTGCAGACAAGAAGTATGAATTCCCCAGAGCAAAACTGAAAAATCAACAAAAGAGTTATACAATATAAGCAGCTAAAATTTGAATAAATGAACATCTATGTATTAAAGGCAAAATTAAATGTCTTGGTATATTTATTCTAGCAAATAGGTACCTATACATTTATTTTTAAATGCTTATAGTTGACTATAAATCAAGCTTATACTTTTCCCATGAATATTGTAAAAAACATATAAGAAATAAATCACTTTAGACTCGATAAAAATAACTGATGTTAGTTAAGTTGAATAAATGGATATAAAGTCTGTAGGCCTCCCTCAACTATTTTTAGCTAAAAGAAAAAACAGAACTACCATGATAATGGAAAAGATATATATATCTTAATAGTAATATTATTAATATTAATATGTTAATAATGTTAATATAATATTAATACATAATATGTTAATATATTAATATATAATGGAAAAGATATATATTAATATTAATGCGTGTCAACATTAATATATAATATTAACATATAGGAATATATTATGATATACAATATAATATTTAGAACTTTATCTATAATATTTAAATATTATAAATCATAAAATTAATTTATAATTTATGAATTAATATAATTTTATAATATAAATTATATATTATATTATACATAACATATGATATCATATATGGTATAATATATGATATTATATATAATATGAATAATATAATTTTATAATATAAATTATAAAAATTATATATAAATTATAAAAATTAAATATTTATAATTATTTAAAATATTTATGATTTTAATGCCACTTTTATTTGAATAAAACTTTATAGTCTATAAAACTCTTTCATTTATGTTATTTTGTTATGATGTAACCAAGGCTTCTCAAAGTGTCAGCCAGTGTCATTAATACTAAACTGTGCCTTACACTTATGCCAAGAAGCATTATTAATGTCCTCAAAAATAAAATTAATAGTTTGTACTGAGTAATTTTCCTAAGGATTTGAGAATGTTTTGTGCATTTTGTATCATTAATTTTTTCAAAATGTTTGGAGGTTGGAAGAAAATTGTATCATCACTGCATGTTGGAATAATAAACTCAAAGAAAAGTTGTGACTAGCCCTGGCTTTATGTTTTGATTCTTAAAATACAATATTCAATATTTTTGCCGGAATTTAGGGGCCTCAGGCCAGGAACAGATGGAACTTATAATAGAGGGGGAAAAAACAAACTAAAAGTATGCACTCTAAAGTGAGTGTATTGCACCAGTCAGTCTGTCCTGTCCAGGAGGAGTGAGTAATCATTGTTAGAAGAAAGTATGATATGTAGCTTTTTGCAATCCATAGATGATCTCTTCATAAAAAAGCTGGAAGCAATTATATGAAATTATATATTCAACTCAGATTTTGATTTCAGCAGTAAAATAATACTCACTGTGAAAAGCAGAGAATGACTTCTTTAATTCCATACACATTCTCTCCAGTTATAAGTACATTTATCCACTAATTACAGGAAGGAGCAAAGCACTACAAATAATCTTTTAAGCTATCTAGTTAATGTCCTTTCTATCCATCTAACAACTGTCTATCTACCTACCATCTCTTTATCTCTATCATCTGATGAAAAGCTCTCCTGGAATAAGTTTTCTCTTAATTACCTAAATAGACAAGAAAACCAGCAAGCAAGGAAGGAAGCAAACACACACACACACACACACACACACACACACACACACACAACCAAAACAAAACAAAACAAAACCACAGTGATTCTGACAACTTTTAGATATATAAATTACCCAAGCACCTCTCAAAATCATCCCACAATGTGCTCTAACCAGCATCCAGAAACTTTTCTATAAAGAAAAAGAAGAAACTTAGTGTCTTCCCAACGGCGTTCTTTTTAACTCTCAAAGTATGTCATGCATATGGCAGATTTTCATTAACGCTATTCATTTGAAGATTGCCTCACTAAGTGCTGCATCTATATTTTTGAGCCTGAATTAGAGAACTATTAACTAGAAGATATGTAAGAGCACTTACTCCAAATTATATGTTCTTTCTTTCAAAAATGAACTATTAAGTGCATCCTGTCTGGTAATGCTAAATATCTGCTCATATTTCTTAAAAGAAAGGTATTTAAATTAATATATTCATTTGAAAATGTCATTACTGAAGAACTTCGTCCCTCTTATATTAACCTTTTACAAAATATGACTAAGGTTTAGCTCCATGTAGATTGACATCCTTTTGATACAATGAGGGGAAATAATGAATGATAGATATTTATATGTAAAAGCAGGTAACTGTGCCTGTGAATTAACAGTTTTTGGTGACAATTGCAACAATGAACACAGTAAATCCTCTGGAGCTGTCATGCTCCACTAGGTGAATAATCTGCTTTTGATGCCTCCCTAAATATGTATTTACATGAATGATTGTAATGGCTCTGAAGAGGCAATTATATCAAGCAAGTCAATAATATTCTTTTTTAGGAGTCTTAATCTGGTACAATGTATTCTGCCAGTTTCCAAATGACAACTTTCAATGGTGCTTTCAAATAAGAAATGTTCTAACTTTGAAAAAAATAAAAAAATAAACTGAAAAGCCCATTATTTGTTAAGTTATATCAGACATATGAGTAGCAATATCCATTATTTAAAACAAAACATACTATTTGATGCTCTATTAATGCTCCATAGTTAGTTTAGATTATGATACCAGTTATCAATTTTACTTTGTCTTTGTAGTTATAGTTTAAGTAATATTTTGATAAGAACTAATAACATGAGCTAATTTTTAAAAATAGTGTCAATCAATTCCTATTGATCAATTCCTATTGATCCATAAAAAGAGCTTCAGAATTAATATATCAAGTGGATGAATGGATTTATAGACCCATGACTAGAAACATGTATATTTTGGGTCTAGTTTTGGACTTCTTAAAAATAACACACTGGTGGGGCGCCTGGGTGGCTCAGTCATTAAGTGTCTGTCTCTGGCTCAGGTCATGATCCCAGGGTCCTGGGATAGAACCCCTCATTGAGCCCTGCATCCAGCCCCGCATCAGACTCCCTGCTCCGCAGGAAGCCTGCTTCTCTCTCTCCCACTTCCCCCACTTCTGTTCCTTCTCTAGCTGTGTCTCTCTCTGTCAAATAAATAAATAAAATCTTTAAAAAAATATAACACCCTGGTACCCTTTCTGCTTCTATATATTAATGAAGCCCCTAAGAAATGAGTCTTGTGTTTGGGGAAAAAAAGATAAGCCACGCCGTTAGCTTAGCTTTGGCTATTATGAACATATTTGCACATATATATTTGGCAACAGAAGCTAGACTTCAGACTCTTAGCTGAACTTTTATCAACACAACTTTTGATAGCTTTTATAATTGTGTTCTGGTAATTGTCTTTTTCGTAATTGCTCTTAAGACTTAAAACACAATGAGGTACTGTTCAGGGTCTAATATACCAACTGGTGCATAGTATACAATCTATATCCATATTTCCATTCCTATTCCTAGTTTTATATCTGTTACAGATTCCAGAATAGTTGTATTTCTTTAGCCAAGAGTATTATATAGAATGATGCATATGGAAGGCTTAAAATATCTTCAAAATAAAAATATTGATCTTAACTACTATCCCTACTAATAATGAAAGTCTAAGAGTAATCCTTTATATCATATAATCCTCATAAACTTGTGATGACATCATATGTTTATTTCACACATGAAATACTTAGAGTTCTGGAAGTTGAGTTAGATTATGCACATCAAGTAGCCAAGCAGGAAGTCATCATTTCAAGGAAGGTCTTTTGACTTCCAAAAGTTTGCTTCTTCAAATATGTCCAATCTGACCTTTATAACCAAAAACTTTTCAACTGAATAATTTATGTTAATAACTGAATTAAATTATCCCAGTCAAGTAAAGTGATGAGTTTTATCTCTGACAAATTCATACGGTCACAATCTGATCAGGTAACAAATTTTCTCAACTTCATCAGATCAATCTTATAAAATACCGGTTGACAGTATAAGTAAATACTCAGTGCTAAGATTTTTCTTTTTTAGCATAATTTTCATCTTCAAGGAGTTTATTTTTCTATACCTTACTCATCATAGGCCTTTTCCTAGGTGATTTTTACTACTTGTAAATGTTGAAGTTTCAGCATTTATCACTATTTTCTCTTAATAGTTGTCCTGAACCAACAAATTTAAAAGCAGCTGAGAACATTTGTAAAACTTGAATACAGTTTTAATGATTGAGAAATGAGGAAACCACAGAATAGATCTCAAAGCTCAGTAAGACTGATTATATTTACCCAAATATAATTATTACCAAAATAACTATTCATCTTACAATAAACACCTACTATATAGCACATAAAGAGTTTATGTCAAAATAGTATTTTTCAATGAATACTGAAAAGAAAATATTTGTATAAGAATATTCTTTTTGGATTCTTTTTTTTTTTTTTTTAATTTACAAATAAATATTGAAGCAATTACCATCCTTTGGTCTGGAACACTATTCGATTTTGGTGGAGTCATGTTATCACAGAATATAGTCTTAAAACTGGAAATCCTTTCCAGTTAGTGTTTTCCCACAGAAGTTGTCATTTGTAATCATTTTCACACTTGGCAGTTTTGTATCCTGCCTTGCCTGAGTCTTCATTCAGAATTTTTTTGGTTTTTTTCCAGAGGGGAAAAAAAAATCTAATTTTTGTTCTACTTTAAATTCTTCCCTCATATACATGCATATCTGTAATAGTCAATAGGTCTGATTTTCACTTTCTGGCCAATGAGCTGAGCATGTCTGTCAGTCAGACCCATTAGAATTTGGGGAAAGCTGATCAACATAGCAGGCGCACTCATCTGAAGTTTTCCCATTCTGCTAATATTCAGCTTTTAACTGACATCAGCATCATGTGGCAAAACTGCTTCCAATCTCATTTAAACAGCTGCACATTGGAACAGATTTTAGTAAGTTGGTGAAGCATAAGTTTGGAGATGTATAAATCTATGCAGGCAAAAGTCAGGTTTCAGAAATTTGGTTCCTATCTATCTATGATCACCATCATCTATCATCTCTATCTAAAAACTAAAGATATTATTTAAAATATGAGATAAAATATAAATATCTATCCAAATATGGATATCTACCCATGGATGAAGACAATGGGTTAAAAATGGAGATTGTTGAGTGGTGCACAATATGTTATTGTTCCACTCTATGGCTTGAACCTATAAACTCTGACCTTCTGCTTCAGTTACTAGGATTGACTCGCTCAGGCCAGGCAAATAAAGAACACTTTGCTACACCAGTTTTATTTTCTGAGCCATGCAGGGACAGTGTGGCACCCAGTGCTGCTTCCTTTTCATTGATGTAGAACTCTCTTTTTCTTCTCTTCTCTTCTCTTCTTTCTTTCTTTCTTTCTTTCTTTCTTTCTTTCTTTCTTTCTTTCTCTCTTCTCACAAGTGCCAACTCACACAGACTCCATTATTATTTCTTAAAATTGTCATTATCTGATGTTATTAGTAGCAGTATTTCTTTGCTCTGAAAACCTCATAGAAACACATTTATATTAAAATATATGTCAAGTTAGAGAAAATTAAGACTACAACTGAAAAGTCAATTTGGAACATCATCGCAAGTTTTCTTTTCATTAAGTCTGATCACTCAGCTTGTATATCAGTGGGAGTAGCCTAAAAAATAATTTTGGGCTGTAAAATAATCACACAGTGTTTAGATGAGTTTGCGATATTTCGGTAAAAGTTTAGGAAAATGTTCTTTCCATCATACTTTTTACATCTTTTCCCTTTAAACTGTATTTAAAACACAACAACAACCGTGAGTTTTCTTCAAGAGCTCTCTGCAGTGCTAAATGCTCCATCTAGTGGCATAATTGAGCCCTCGCAAAACTTACTACGCCTGAATTATAGTAAGTTTGTTTACATTCTCTGTTTAGTGAGGTTTGTTGGTGAGATAACCACTCAGAAATAGAATACAGTTTCAAAATACATATAATTTATATATCTTTAATTAATATTTTGGTTGAAATAGAAACATTTTACATTACAAAATTATACTATAAATGTAGTGCTTTTAAAAACAATTATGTATTTTGATTAGTAACTTGAAATAACTCACATAATCAAAGTAGTGGATATTATTTGACATTTATATAGATTTAAAACATGAGAATAAGTTAACCCCAACCTTTTAGGAATGACATAATTTAAATGCAATATTTGCCATGTATCTTTAGTCTTTTTTAAGTTGAACTTTTTTATAAAACAAAAAATAAATTAAAATTAGTACTAATTTAATCTTGTTCATAACTTTGACATATACCTATTTAAGTTAGGGGTCAGCAAAATGTTTGTCACAAAGAGACTGGTAGTGAATATTTTTGACTGTGCTTTGAAGTACACCTCTCCTCCCTCAATCCTATGGTGGTGGTTGTTTTACACTTTAAAAATGTAAATAAGTAAAAAAAAAAAAAAAAAAAAAGAAGAAGAAGAAGAAGAAGAAGAGGTTGAGCTCTTGGACTATAAAAACAGGTAGTGGCCCAGAAGCGCATAGGACATAGTGTGCCAACTCCTGATCTAGATTATTATTATATTTATAGAATATGAGCATTTTTTTTTGATTCTTCAAACAAATAATTGACAGAGTGATATCTTTTTCTTAGTTACTTTTTGGAAAATCATTGTTGGCTGAATGTGTAATCAGTGACCTTATAATAGAAAATATTAAAATTATACTCAACAACATATCTATTTTTTTTTAATTTAGTGTACAATGTTGTTGTATGGGGTAGCAGAACAGAAAATGGTGAAATTGAAAGAAAACTAAGTATATCTCAGTAAAGCTTAAAAATATCACCATGATATTACAGAGAACAGAAGTCTCAAGACCAAAAACTAAACAAAAGTTTTTAAGAAATTATTATGGTTTTGTGACAATCATGAGAAGAGCAATTTTTCATTTCTTTTTAATAGAAAATGTGTTCATGTATCTTGTTGCAAATTCCATAAGGGAAGTAATAATAATTCCTACTTTTACTGGACCATTGGGGATAGAGCATTTCTGTGACCTTGAGGTCAAGCACAGCTATGTGAATGGCTTTATCTGGGGAAAAATGAACAGAATGGAAATATGCTTTTACTAAATAGAAGTAAAAACAGAACAGAATAAAAAACAAATCCAGAGTCCATAAGGAGAGACTTAATTCAAAAAAGGTATTGCAAAGGGGTAGAAGGGACCATGGCAATAGGGCAAGGGGGATTATTACAATAGAGAAACATTTAGAACATAAGATCTACAAATGCCTCAAAAGTTAGGCAAAAAGGATTATTTTTCTTTTATGGGAAGAAGTAAACAAGGCTAAAAATAACTGAGTGTGGGGCGGTGGGATGAATATGAGTGGCATGATTAGATTGGACATCAGAGAGTGTTTTACCTGGAGTCCAGCTTATTCTCCTGAGTGGCATTTAAGTTAAAAGGCTTTAACCTAACTTAGGCCCGGGTGGGCCAAAGTCCAGAAGCCTGGGGGATGGATAGGATCTTAAATAAAATTTGGTTAACAAGCATTTTGTTCCTATTGACCACTGGGGGATGAGCGGTTCAAGCTAATCATTTATGAGGTGAAGAAGAGGAATCTGGAGGGCTTATGTCTAGCCTTGTCATAGTTAAACACGGTGGCATTCAGTATTGTCATCTAAATCATGTGGGAAAGGATGTTTATCTGTAGTACGTGGTTTCCTGGAACACAACGGATAAGTGATTTCTTCAGCTGTGGATGTTTTCTAGGATCACAGATCTGGATAAAATTCAACATTGTCAAAGCATCTAATTGCTAGTGTCATAATAATTGTTAAAAGAAAATGTTCCACAGACAATTTACTGACCTAGTAAGCTCTTCTTCAGTGATTCATGAATCAGGTAGCATCAGTCTCGCAAATAGAAAGGAGCTCTGAAAAGCTGTACAAGGTGAGAGATTTTTATAAACCAGAGTGAACAGGAATAAAATATGTTATACTTGGCATTTGCTGGTTGGCTAAAGCTGGGTTACTATCCTTATATAGAGCAAAGGGAAGTCTTGGAATTTGATTGCTTACTTGTGCTGAGCAGGGCAATGCTGGGGAGTTGACCTAGGCCTTTCTTCTCTGGGAGAGCCAAGTATAGAAACTCAGTTGAGTTTTGGTTTGCTGATATGGAGATTAGCATGAGTGACTCCATCTGGAGCCTAATCTGGTTACTTTAAATAAAGCTCCTTTGTTACACTGGTTCTGAAAGGCTGGAGTTATCAGACAGGCACAGGCAACACCTGAAGGAGCGTGTCTTGGGTCTCTAGTCAAGTAATAGACTCTAAGTGAGAATGTAATATGCCTTTATTGTTACTATCAAGGGAGTAATGAGTTGATACTATTGTGCTATTGTGATTAAAATAACTTTGGTATTAACTAGTTGGTTGGCCATTTTACCAGATTTCCTTCTGATTCTTGAGTAAGATAGTATTTGTATAAGTAAATAAATAAATAAATAAATAAATAAAACTTAGATTCCCAAATGTATTAGGTGGGCTTGAGAATAGATCCGAAAATGAATAGAAAGTGCTCAAGAATTTCTTTTTTTTTTTCTTCTTCTTTTTCTTTTTCTTCTTCTTTTTTTTAAGTTAGCTTTTTTAATATGGAGAAGACTGGGTTTTCTATCTTATTTTATTTTATTTTATAGAAAGAATGAGAAGAAAGAGCATAGAAGCAGGCACCAAGGGAGAGGGAGAAGCAGACTCCCCTGCTGAGCTGTGAGCCCATGGGGCTCAATCTCAGGGCTCTGGGATCATGACCTTTGTGGAAGACAGACGCCTAACTCAGGTGCCCCTCTTCTTCTTCTCTGTCTCCTCCTCCTCCTCCATTTCCTCCTCCTCCTCCTCTTCTTCTTCTTCTTTTCTTAAAGCAGAAACAGCAAAAATATGTGTTTTGACAGAAGTTGTGATTATCCAGAGAAACTATTGCACAAAATTAAGCAATGATTCACTGAATTAGGGTGTGGGAATTAAAGTTTATATAAAATTTTAAAAATAGCAAGAGATGGAGGTTTCCATTCTATTTAATTTTACCTTGCTAGGCATAGTCTAATAACCTGCTTTTGTTTTTTAATTCAACATTTACAAATTCGGTTATGTATAGTGCTGATGAGGAACTTATAATAGTTTTAAGAATAAGAAATAGTTAAAATGTAAGTACTCCAGTCTTCTTTAAAATGGAGGATTTCCTGACCAAAATATACTTCTACAAATACTTTCCTTTAATGGGAGAATATAAGTATAAAATTCTCTTTAATGTTCATGAAATAGGAGTATTTACCCAAAGATTTTTAGAATGTATATTTTATGTTAAAAATTTGAAGAAAGAGGATACAATTTAGGTATAATCTTAATATCTACATTTTTTGGACGGTTCTTTTCTGCCTCAAAGATATGAACAATGTCTGTATATGTTGAAAATGAAGAAACTGATTATGTATGATAGCTAAAGATGTCTGAACATGTTATAAATCATTTGATGTGTTTATATTGGTTATGTAATTCAAAATGCTAGCACATGTTTATCTGAGAAGTTCATAAAATGTTAACATTTTAAAATAAGAAAATATTTTAAATAACATATAAATTATATATAATGCACTAAATGTAATAAATGTGTGATATAATTATGCATTTATTGTTATTTAATAAGATGATCTGAAAAATCAATACAATAAGATAAAAATTAGCAGAATACTTATTCTAGAAAACTTTGAAAAATACATTTTCAAAATTATATTGATGGCCTAGCCTAGATAGGAAACTGTACGACATATTTTCTATCAGTGGAGTAGTTTGAATTTCACCTAATTTCTATTATGATCAAGATCAGACATTTGACATATAGCTGCTCAGGGTTATGGTCAAGCACAATTTATTGCATTAGGAGAATACTTTCTGTGGCTTCCTGTAAAGATTGGAATCAAAATTTTGGCTTCATTAACTGTATACACAAATCAACAAAATTAACTGGTTCAGATTTGCCAAGACAGTATTTTCTTTTTAACACGGTATTTAGAAAATAAAAATCTGTAGATAGCATAGTTAACATTTTGCCTATTTTTTTTTAAAGATTTTATTTATTTATTTGACAAAGAAACATACAGCGAGAGAGGGAACACAAGCAGGGGTAGTGGGAAAGGGAGAAGCAGGCTTCCCGTTGAGGAAGGAGCCTGATGCAGGGGCAAATCCCAGGAGGCTGGAATCATGAGCTGAGCCAAAGGCAGATGCTTAACCAACTGAGCCACCCAGGCACCCCATCATTTTGCCTAATTTTGATGTACCTATTGCATTGTTTAGGGTCTTAGTCCATCAAGATCAAAGTGGTAGGGAGTTTCCCCAATGTCACCTGCAGGTAACGGAGTTAGGGCAGGATCTTGGACTTGGTATTTTTGCCACGATTGTTTACATTATCTGGGGACTAAATTGGCCATAAATTAATGCATTGAAATTCATTTCTATTTTCTGTACGTCTAACAGAGCTGTTAAAGAACACCATAAAAGACTTTGTTTCAGGATTTAGTAGCAAGTATGTGCTATAATTTATCGCTCATGAGTGATGTCTGTTTTCTGCCATGTATTCTGGCTTGTTTTGACTAGGCAGCAATCTCATTCACCTTGTGCCAGGACATAGCTTTGTCTTCTGGAGTGTGAATTGTCACAAAAGAATAATGAATCTGCAATTCCATGTAGATATGAATTAGTTTCCAGACACATAAAATGAATCAACACAGTGAACCCACTGGAGATTATATGCTTTGAGGCTGAACTTTTGCAAACAATTGTTCTGATAGAAGTATGGTTTGAAAAGATTTTACCTTCAATTAGTCTATTCAACACTTTACATATTATAAAGCAGATGTCAAGTTGTCTCACAGATGTACTGAAAAATCCAACTTTCCCAGTTGTGGAATCCAGAATTCTTTGCACATAGAAGATTTTAAAGTGGCTGATGTTTTGCATTGAGGAATTACATTTCATGTCTTTAGGACTTATCAAATATAACATAATTAGAATCTGAGAACAAAAGAGTTGAATGATGATAATCTCTGAATGATACATCGTATACCTTCTTACAATAGAATATTTAAGGGTCAGGTCAACATTTTACTTTATTTATTTGTTTTTATTAGATGCCCTCTGAACCATGCTAGATGTTATAACATGTTAGGAGTAAGACCTTAACTTCAAGTATGGTTTCTAGCTAATTAAGAATATAATATAGATTCAACCCAAAGATAATTTATAGAACACCATCACCAATGTGCTTAAAACTCATCGATGGATCACTATGCCAGATAAATTCAAGTTTTGGAATAAGTTATTCAGGTGTCACTGTGACTCGGCACATACCTATATCTGCACTGTCCTACCTAGATTTATGCTTTAAAATGCTTGATAGGGATGTCTGGGTGGCTTAGTTGGTTAAGTGGCTGCCTTCGGCTCAGGTCATGATCCCAGCATCCTGGGATCGAGTCCCGCATCGGGCTCCTTGCTCAGCAGGGAGCCTGCTTCTCCCTCTGCCTCTGCCTGACACTCTGTCTGCCTGTGCTCACTCTCTCTGACAAATAAATAAATAAAATCTTTAAAAAAATAAATAAATAAATAAATAAATAAAATAAAATGCTTGATAGCTTGTAGTTCCTCACACACCCCTTACTGTTTTGCATATATGTATCTTCTCATCATACTTCTTACCTAGACCTAAAATATTCTTCCCACAGATTTTGGACAAATTTTTCCTGGTATCCTTAGGTGTTATCTCTGTCTTCATCAGTTCAGGGAAAACTTTTGAAATTGTTTGCATGGGGTTCTCTACATGTCTTAGTCTGCTCAAGTTGCTGTAACAGAATGCCATAGACTGGGCGGCTTATAAACCTCAGAAATTATTTCTCACAGTTCTCAACACTTGGAAGTCCAAGATCCAGGTGCTAGTAGATTCAGTGTCTGGTGAAATCCTGCTCCCTCGTTCATAGACAGCAGCCTGCCTTCTAGCTGTGTTTCACTGCAGAAAGAGTAAGGGAGCTCTCTACCGTCTCTTTTATAAGGCATTAATTCCATTCATCAGGTCTCTACCATCATGACCTGATTACCTCCCAAAGTCCCACTTTCAAGTACCATCATACTGAAGATTAGGTTTTAACATATATCTGGGAAAAACACAAACATTCAGTTTATAGCACTGCATAACAAAAAACACAAGCTATTAAGTTGAAATTTCTCTGTATACATTTGCTTTCCTTTCTAGATTATCAATGCTGGTTAACTCATTTTCATTCCTGTCTTTTAGCAAAGGGATTGGCACATGATTGAGGGTCAAAAACATTGGCTAAATTGATTTTGAAAATTGGATAAATTTAGGGAAAATAAAAGTCACTCTAGACAGGCTTATGTAGCAAATGCTTTATAACAAAATCGAAGTATATGCCTATAAAATATGCTATGTCTTGACTATTCTTTAGGCGTGTTTCCTACTTCAACTTTAGGAAGGAATGAGTGACTGGAGAAGGAGATATTTTAATAAACAAGAGTGGTATATGCAAGTAAAAACTGTTAGTATTAGAGCGACTTATTAGACTTAGAAGTGGTGATATGATCCAATAAGACTTTTTTTTTAATAGCCAAACTTATTTTAGAAGTCATGTGACTATTATCTATAAATGATTACAAAACCAGTATTTCTTAAGCAATCAAGGATATGGAATGAAGGAAGAGATATATGCTCTCTAAATTTTTATCTTGACCAACCTGGAGTAGCTCTCTTACAAAAAAATATATCAGAATGGAAACAATATTTATAACTAGCTGTATGAAATAGCTGCTGAGAATTGTATTATTTAATCTGATAATTGGAGAATTCAATTCAAACATAAGTTGGCTTTCATTATTGTAAGGGCAGTGATTTGGAAGAAAATTCAAGCTTATAACTACAAAAGGAAGAAAAGTAGGTTAAAGGGAGACAGCTTATTTAGGAGAGTGTCTTAATATTTCTTAATATTTCACTTTCAAGGAAGTTCCCAACAGAAGTGGTTAAATCACAGTCACTGGAGATATTCGACATTAGCTGGACAACGGCTGTCATAGATGCCATACGTAGGGCCTAAGCATCTGCTGATGGCTGAAGTACTTGACACTTAAAGAAAATATCAATGAACCCTGATATTATAGGGTGTTTCTCATGCTTTTCCCACCCATTTTGTGATCCAAGCAATAGCATAAAGGTGACAGGTTGTTTGTTGAAGCATAATAATCCTGTGGTCCTTTCAAAGAGTTCTAATGGAAAATGTCTCCCTGAATGTTAGTATCTTTTTTTAAGCACATCAGTTCAACACTTAATAGACTACACATTATGGAAAATATGAGGGTTGTCATGACAACTGGATGAAAATTTTAGTTGATGTAATTCACTTCACATAATGCAGTATTCTCTTCCTTCCTGTTTGTTTAAAAAATAATTCCAAAGTCCATATTCTGCACTGAAATAGCCTGCAGTATGTCTGAAAATATATACTGCAGAGTTAAATAAGACTTTAAAGAAAATTTATTTTGTCTTGTCAGATTCTGCCACTGTATGTCCTGGTTCCATCTCAGCCTCCCTCAAGTCAATTTAATGCCCTGAACATTGAATGTAGTATGCATACCCCCAGGCTTAAATCGAGCTCAGGAAGAATTTATTCTTAGAGTTTGGTGAGCATAAAAAGTAGGTTAATTTTATAGAAAAGATTAAGCAGCAAATTTGAAATATCAAAGTGGAGCATATAATTCCATTTACAGTGTACATATAGGGCAGACTGAGTCATCAAGCAATGGGATGAAAGTCTAGAGTATTAGACCACAGGAAGGATCATCGAGGGTATCTGGTTATGAAAATATTTAATGGAATAAATAATTTACTTTTCAGTTTCAAATAATCTTATTCTACTTCTTTCCTGGGAAAATAATGTACCAGATGGAATCTTATCACATTCGTATCACCTCATGTAAATATAGGTGACTATATTAATGGAGCCAATATTATTTTGTACATTTTTCTAGCACTATTAAATATTTCCAATAGTAGAAATAAATAGAAACATAGATATAATATATAAATTATAATATAATTAATATATATTATATATTATATATTAATATAATATTATATTAATATAATTATATATTATATATTAATATAATATATAAATTATAATATAATTAATATATAAATTATATATTATATAATATAATATTATATAATATAATATTATATAATATAATATATGTAATATAATATAATATAATATATATAATATAATATATAAATTATAATATAATTAAATTATAATATAATTTCTACCATATAGACATTCCTTTTACTTCTCCCTCCAGCAAGTGAAACATAAAAGCTCAGTGCACCAGTAATGTAGATATGCTTACATATATCTCAGCCTTTCCTTAAAAGAAAGTTAAAATTCTAGTTATGCAATTAGACAACTCTTTTCATAAAATTTATATTTAATTATTTATGAAGCCAAGAAGTATAAGATTCTCCATAATCTATTCCCAACTTTTCACTTATTCCTTCATAGTTCTCTTCTTACTGCTTTATTTGGATTAGAGAAATAAGTAAATAAATTTAATGAGGTATATTGGCATCTGACAAGATAAAAAATATATAGTTTTTATGAAAAATTTAGGGACATTCAAATTTCAGTGGTAGATTATTAAACAGTATAGAGTCATTAAAAACCAGACATTGTAATTTCTCTGTAGTGTTCATAGTAAATTTGTTGAGATTTATTAGAAGTAAAAAGTTAGGAGGAAATATTGTTTTTAATGGAGGTTTTTGTTCTTGTTGTTGTTTTTGTTTTTTTCCTAAAGAAATAATTTAATTTAGTGGTGAAATCCCAGACTCCTAAACCAATTGGCTGGGTTTAAATGCTGTTTTAATTATTACCTACATATATTATCTCTGTCAAATTACATATCTTTGTATATCAATTTCTTCTCTGGCCAACATCACTGCCCCAATTCTGGCCACTATATTAATGTCTACCTCAGGATGTTGTTTTGAAGATTAAGTGAGCTGATATATTTAAACCACTTGGGAAAGTTTTCAAGACAGTAAAATAAGAGCTGATTTTCATATTTATCTTTATTATGTGCTTTCCATCAACACTAGATGCACTGAATGCAGGACTTAGAAAAGCTTTCATCTAAAAATCCTGACCATGGTTTAAATCTTAGGGGTATTTATATTTTCTTAAGTAAATGTCTAAAACGGACTATCCAAAATTTCATTCAGTGGCTCATAAATTTCATTAAGGACTGAGGTGCTTTTCCCCATCCAATTTCATACCTACAAGAGTACCGGTTGCAAAACAGTCATCAGAATCCATACCAGTATCCAAACAGTAAGGGGTATCACAAAAACGAAGTCTTTTTCTAGCCACACTTTTTTAATAGGGATGAAAATATTCTTAGAAGCTACCAGAAGAAATCTTAACATCACATTGCCCAATGGAATAGAATCACCTGTACATGTTTAGACCAATGATGGCTTGGGGTGGGGGGGGTACGTGATTTAACTTCTTAACATCAAGATATCACCACCTGTTTTCTAAACAAAATAACTTGAGGTGCATGCCAAAAAACGTGTGAGGAGGATTTGGCTCTAGTTTTCTAATTTGCTGACTCCTGGTCTAGTTTACATAGTTAGAGAAAAGAAAGACTGGACAAAATACACAGAAAATTGGAGGCATTGATTGACTAGATGGTCCTCGCTGCTTAAGAACAAACAGACAGACTTTTTGTTTATATTTGATAACCAATAACTTTTTAAAACAGCTCACTATGTAGGTCAAAGCTTTATATATTTAATATAATAATATTCTAGTTTGGTTTGATTTCTTTATTACTCAAAGACTATAGTGTTTAGTGGAATTTTCTAGCACTTTACTATTTCAAGGAAGAAAATATATAACTTCCACTCATTTTGTTTCAGTGTTAATGAAACCCAAAATCTGAATAATACATTATCATTAGTTTGAAAAACATCATAGAATTTTAGTGCTGAATCAATTTAACTTTATCTTTCATAATCCTTAATGGACATTAAATCGGTGTAAAAAAATGTAAGATAAGCTTAGGATTCTGTTTCTTGCACTTGGGTTTCACAAAATATTCTGACACCATATGAGATAATGTCGTTTTTCTTAAACTTGGAATCATTATTGTCTGTTATAGAATAAAGTCACTTTTCTTTGGACAAATATGCGTTTTTGACCCTGGCAGACTGTTCATTAGTTGCACTAACAATACTTTAACAATATTATGGTTTATATATGACTGTCCTGAAATTTCCATATATGGACATGAGGAAATTATAAGAAAAAAACAAACAAATAAACAAATAAAAAGCAAAAAACCCCAGACACTAAAAAAACAAAGTGAACCCAGAGTGCTCAAATCCTATGTGTTCAGAAATTCGTTCACTAGCATTTTTATTTCCTGATATGTAATATATTGATGTGATAATATATTTTAAAAATATATATAATTCCTCAATTAGTACAAAATATATTTATTCCTCAGGATAGTATGTTGCATTGTTCTTTTCAGAGCAAATAATAGGATTTTACAATAACTTTTTAAAAATTCCATAGATCAATGTATATTCTCTCTCTCATTGTTGTAGATTTGTATTAAGTCAACTAAGCTTTGCTGGTACTGTTTTCCAATTCCGTATTTCTAGATCATATGGGCCACAAGAGACCTTTTGTGTCGGCTTTGGAAGACGAAAGTGAACAAGCAGCCAAGTTCTTTTTCAGCTCAGAAGGGTTGTGCAGAGCTAGGCGCTGTGGTAGCACACACATATTGTAGCGGGTTTGCTGGATCCCCTCATTGGCCTGGGACAGCAGCCAGACCCACGGTTTCTTTAGTTCCCGCCAGATCTTCCTCATTTTCTCCAGCTCCTGGGCACTGGTTTCTTTTGCATGTCACCTTCATCATCAGAACTAGAGACTGTGAGAGACCAGTGCAGATTCTGTCTGGTCTTCATGGGCTCCAATCTGCCCTTACTCTCCTCCACTTCACATCTATGTTTCCTCCCTGACAGACTGCCCCGCTCTTCAGGCCCAGCACCGAAAGCAAAGCAACAGGTATATATGAACTGTTAACCAGTGTCTACAATTGTTTAAATCTTTTGTATGAATTCCATACTCTATCATTTTTAGCGGTTCTATTTTTATGAGTGAATCCTGCCTGATAAACTCATTATCTTGAATATTAATTGCTGTTATTCTCATTCGGCAACATTTAAATTTGCCATATAACGTTCTGAAACATAACTTTCCTTTAAAATGTTTTACTTAGCTTTACATCTTATGCTGAAGAGCAAACTAATGAATAGTTCATTAGTCAGTGGGTGAATTCTTCACAGCATAAACATTTTTTAAAATAAAATGCAATGGACTTTGCATTTCAGATTACGGAAATGGAAAAAAAATGGACAGCCTAAGATGTTACTATTAACATTTTAAGATGGTATTTATTTATTTGTTTGAGAGAGGAGGAAAAGACCCTCAGCAGGGAGAGGGGCAGATGGAGAGGGAGAGAGAATCTCTTAAGCTGACTCCCCTCTGAGCACGGAGCCTGACTCTGGGCTAGATCTCATGACCCAGAGATCAGAACCTGAGCCCAAACCAAGAGTCCAACCCTCAACCAACTGTGCCACCCAGGTGTCCCACTTTTAACATATTATTATATTGAGTGTGCAGTAAAAGGGTCAGAAAGGTACCTTTCCAAAACCCGTGTGAATAAAGTGAATTCTGGGAAAGTATAGCCTGAACACACATCCTCAATTCCTTCCTATGGTTTCACCTTCTTTGAAATAACAAAGCGAAACATATCAGCCTACTTGTATAGCTTAGGTAATATGCCTAAGGCTCTTTTATTCGGGTAAATGTATCAGTTAGATACATTTGATACACCATGAATCAGTTAGAACATGACAGTCACTATTAACAAAAACTGGAGATCTAAATTATTTGCTCTTCGCCAAGGTAAGGTAAAATAAACACACAAGATAAAATAAACACACTCTACTCTGTCTTTCCTACTGAAGGTGACTATAAAATCTGGACAGAATGCATGGATCATTTGTTTGAAAACATTGAAAAACAAAACAAAACAACAGCAGGCATTTTGGAGAAAAAGACCAGAATTCTAAATGCCACAGAACCAGCAGTAACTTTACCATTCTTCCCCTACTAGAAAAATAAATAAATAAATAAATAAATAAATAAATAAATAAGGTAGAATGCGAAAACAATCCAAAGGGGTCATGAGCGTGGATAAAGAATAATCAACAATCATCCAGGAGAACCCTAGTAGTTCTAGCTAAATAGTAGAGACAGTGCAGAACTACTTCACCCTCTTTTCCCTCCTTCTCTCCCATTCTCATGTCCTAGCCACCAGTGTCTTGGCAATGTTGCCAGAAATGTCAACGTAATGTAAATCTACAGAACCCAAAATGCTGAGGGAAAGAAACTCTTATAAATGGTGCTCCAAGTCCCTGAAGATGGGGCAAATCCCTTGATTTTTTTTTTTTTTTTTTTCCTCTCTCTCTGTATCCGCTGCTTCATCTTGAATGCAGGGGTGCTTTAGAAGTGTGCCACAGAGTGGGATTATTAAAACTTCAGCTTTCTGGAGAAACAAAAGGGAGATATGAATTCACAAATCTGACACTAACTGGCAAGCCAAGGATTTTGAGAACTAAACTAAAAGAGACTACTTCTTAGGTCTCAGAGTCATTGGGAACTACATTCCAGAGAGATCCAGATGGTACAGCAAAGTCTTTGAAAACTGAGCTAACGTTGAACCTACGGTCTATAATGATCATGTTGAAATTTGCAGTCTGAAGCTAATCAGGTCAATTTTGTGAATAAAGAAAAATATTATCATTCTCCATATGATTTAAACAAGATCAGAGAATTCATAGCATGATATCCAAAATGTACAATATGCTATCCAAAATTGTTTAGCATATAAAGAACGAGGAAACTCTCAAATGGCATGGAACAAGATACAATAGAGAAAAGTGTCAAAATTAGAAAAAAAAAAAACTGTTGAAATTAACTGGCAAAGATTTTAAAGCTGCTCTTATAAGAATGTTTCAATAAGCCATTGTGAGCACTCTTGAAACAAACTTAAAGGCTTAGCCAGGAAAAACAATATATAAAGAAATAAAGATATACAATAACAACCACAACAACAACAACAAAAATTACACAGGAGGGGTTCAATAGTCCTCTGGAGATGACAAAGAAAGGAACATGAAGATAGAACAATACAAATTATCTAATCTGGGCTAAAGACATTTTTTAAAGATTAGAAAAAAAATAAACAAAAATCAGGAATCTCTGGAAATATAACAAGAGAATTAACATGCATGTCAGTATATTCCAAAGAGAGGAGAAAGTCTCTAATAATATTTAAAGAAATAATACCTAAAAATTTCCTAAGTTTTGGAAAAACATACAACCCCTCCTGTGTAATTTTTTTGTTGTTGTTGTGGAACACAAAAAAAACTTGAAACAAGATAAACATCTTTCACTCAGCATGTTTGGAGATTCATCTATGCTACAGTATGCGGCAGTACTTTATTCTTTCATGGAATAATAATATTACATTGCAAGTGGAATTTTCCCTAAATATATCCAAAATGTGTTTATTCATTTGTCTGATGATGTACATTCCGGGTTTTTCTACTTACTGGCTACTGTGAAAAGTGCTGCTATGAACATGTAAGTACATGTACTTGTTTAAATATCTGTCTTCAGTGAGGATATGGAGAAAGGGGAATCCTCCTGTACTGTTGGTGGGAATGCAATCTGGTGGAGCCACTCTGGAAAACAGCATGGAGGTTCCTCAAAAAGTTAAAAATAGAGTTACCCTACGACCCAGCAATTGCACCACTGGGTATTTACCCTAAAGATACAAATGTAGTGTTCCAAAGGGGCACATGCACCTGGATGTTTATATCAGCAATATCCATAATAGCCAAACTATGGAAGGAACCTAGATATCCATCAACAGATGAATGGATAAAGAAGATGTGGTGTATATATATGCTGGAATACTATGTAGCCATCAAAAGAAATGAAATCTTGCCATTTGCAATGATGTGGATGGAACTAGAGGGTATTATGCTGATGGAAATAAGTCAATCAGAGAAAAACAATTATCCTATGATCTCTCTGATATGAGGAATTTGAGAGGCAGGGTATGGGGGAAGTGGAGGGGCAGGGAAGGTAAACATGAAACAAGCTAGGATTGGGAGGGAGACAAACCATAAGAGACTCTTAATCTCACAAACAAACTGAGGGTTGCTAGGAGATGGGGGGGCAGGGAGAGGGTGGTTGGGTTATGGACAATGGGGAGGGTATGTGCTATGGTGAGTGCTGTGAAATGTGTAAGCCTGATGATTCACAGACCAGTACCCCGGGGCAAATAATACATTATATGTTAATAAAAATATTAAAAATAAATAAATATCTATCTTCAGTTCTTCTGGGTACAGAGCTAGAAGTGTAATTGCAGGGTGATATAATTTCATATTTAACTTTTTCAGGAACTATCAAACTATTTTTCACACCTGGACCATTTTACATTGTCACAAGCAATGTATGTGGGTTTAGATTTCTCCATTTTTTTTACCAACACTTTTTTTAATAAATATAATTTTTTTATAGCCATCATAGTTGGTGGGAAGTGATACTTCATTGTTTTTTTTTTTTTTTTGCTTGTTTGTTTGTTTTGAATTTCCTTAATTACTAGTCCTGTTAATATGTCCACATGCTTCTTGGTCATTTGCATATATTATTTGGAGAAATTATCTACTCAAGCCCTTTGCCCATGATTTAGTTGGATTGCTTCTACTTTCGTTGTTGAGTTTTAAAAGTTCTTTATGACAGTATGAATAACAAAAAGAGAAATGATAGTCATTTAATGTAAAAGGTTGAATTTTAAAAATCCATGAGTGCATACTAATACACAAATAGAAAGTGAGAAGGAAAGAAAAACATGAAAGAAAAAAAGAAAAAGAGGGAGAAGAAAGGAAAAAGTAAAGGAGGGAAGGAGGAGGGAAGAAAGAAAGCAAGCTCATCTAGTAAACTTTTACCTTGAAAAAAATTGGATAATTAAAAGGAAGGAATTTTTTTTAAATATTTTTTTTGAAGAATTTCTTTATTTATTTGACAGAGAAAAAGAAATCACAAGGAGGCAGAGAGGCAGGCAGAGAGAGAGGGGGAAGCAGGCTGAAAGCCAGCAGAAAGCCTGATGCGGACCCTGAGACCGTGACCTGAGAGGAAGGCTGAGGCTTAACCCACTGAGTCACCCAGGCGCCCCAAAAGGAAGGAATTTAATATTTACATTTTTTATTAAGGATGAACTCTAGTTTGTCTCCAGTTCTTGAAAGAACAATTTTCTTCACAGGATAATGCTAGCTAATGAATGAACAGTAATATAATTAGAAAGTAGTTCTCTCTCTCCCCGAAGTACATGAACTCGCTATTAAGAATTGTGGGGGAAAACGCTTTATGACAAAAATAATGTAACAGCCACAACAAAAAAAAAACCTAAGCCACCCTTCCTCTACAAATCATTTCATACCTACTACCCAGAATATAGAATACCAATCCTCTAGCGACAATGTGGCAATGTTTCTGTGTATGTGCACTGAGGGGGATGGGGATACTTGCGAGGTACTTCTAAAGGCGTGTTTACATAAAACTTGGAACGAAGTGCAGACACCAAACAGCCTCCAACTATTGCTATTTTGTTCTTTCATCCAAATCTTGTGCAATTAAAATGTGTAATATCAAGGTAGATTGAACATTCATTTAGTTACTATCTCCCGCTTTAATTTTTACTGGGTAAAGCTACTCTTAGAAACTCTTAGCATTTTAAAAATGTGCAAATGTGTATGCAGGACACTGAGGAGTAGAGTCACCCCGTGCTCGCAAAACAATTGAAAGGAAGCATCTTGTTCCCTCAAATATGTGTTTAGTATGAATGTGTAGGGCAGTTCGAATTCTTTCGAAGGACATACTAAATACGGAAACACACACATCATTTTACTCATTTCTGTTTATAACAGAGCTTTGAACGTGGAATTTTCTATTTTCTCCTCCTTTACATTCACACTTTATACACCTGTTTAACGAAGTCAAGGAGTTTGAGAAATAAACAAATGTAATGAGGATATTAAAAATGAATTACTCCATTTCTTTTCAGCAGCTTAAACTGTGATTTTTGCTTCCAGCACATGAACCGTTCAAATTCCACTTCTGGATTCTCTCCTCATGTGTCTTCATGGTCCCTTCAGTTCCCAGGTGCTACCATAGCCACATGCAGTCTGCCTAGCGCACAGCAGTGAACAGAGCCATCATGTTTGTGAGTCTCATCTTTGAATATTGCATTGGCACATGTTTCAGAAAAGCAGCAGCATTTTTCAGGTGCCTCCCACTGTGATTAATATGTGACTTTCTTCCCACCTTTCCTCAAGATACCAAAGTTCTGAGTTCAATTTCCTCATATAAAAATCATCCATTTCCATAACATTCATCTTCATATCCATCATTATTTATGAGGACCACAAAATCCTATGACTTGAGCTGAAATTTTCCCAAGTATAGATTATAAGAAAGTGAGTAGAATTTTTTGTTGTTGTTTTTGAGGAATAGTTACTTACAAATAGTTATTCTCAACTTTTTTTTTTTTTTAAGATTTTATTTGTTTATTTGACAGGCAGAGATCACAAGTAGGCAGAGAAGCAGGCGGAGAGAGAGGAAGGGAAGCAGGCTCCCCTCTGAGCAGAGAGCCCAATTCGGGGCTCGATCCCAGGACCCCGGGATCATGACCTGAGCCGAAAGCAGAGGCTTTAACCGACTGAGCCACCCAGGCGCCCCACAAATAGTTATTCTCAGCATTGTCAATCATAGAACCATAGAAAGCAAGAGAATTTTCATGTTTATAGTATGAAGTACAAGGTATAAGATATATTTTATTTTTATCCAGTGAATTATCTTTATTTCCAACGAGCAAGATATTAAAACTGTTTGTAAAAACAAATAGATTTGAGGAATTTAGATTTAGATCAGAAGCTTATGAAAAATCAGATTTTATAATCAAACATAATTGAAAGGAAAAACTGAAATAACTATTTGGATTACTCAGCTAATTGGTTTTGTACTATTTGTAGATAACTTCAGATTTATTATATGCATTATAAACAGGGAATTTGACATTTAACATCACCTATGTTTACATGTGTACGTATATACACACACATACATATTTATAACATAGAGACTATTTGGATAACCTATGTGCAGCTGGGTACATGTATACTTTTTTTCACATCATCACCATCCATTCTATGTTTTTAGAGCTGTTCCTAATTCCTCAGGATCCCTTAAAGGGATACATTTCACCAATCTAAGAGACTTATTGTGTATGATTCCACAGAAATATCACCCTATGAGTGGAAGTCATAAGCAAATAATCCTTGACCCTTTATAAAGAAAGCTTTTAAAATATCTAAAACTAAACAATGATGGTTCAGGATATTTTGTTGGCAACAAGTCTCTTGACCAGAATTACCAAGCAGTATGAATTAAAGCAATTAGCAATTATACCTCTTTACTGTTCACACAATGTCCAGTTGGTATATTTCATTTTGTAAATGATAATAACTAAATCCAGGCAGACAGAGAAATTACTCAGCTGGTAAGTGGTCTGAACTCACGTTGCTTTGTGATTCAATAAATCCAAGCTTTATTTTGTTGCTACATTTTTCCCCCATGCTCCCAATTCAGGAATCCCACAATGTCAGTAAGTGCACCTCTAAGTTTTATTTCTTAGCTTTTGTTGAAACCCTTATCCGCTGCCTGAATATATTTTATGACTATTTTGAAAAAGATAAAGACTTTATCTTCAGAAGAGAAGTCAAAAAAAGAAAAAAAGTTGATACGATCTCCAAAGGAAAAATTTTTCAGAAGTCATTTAAGTTAATATTTTTTGATAGGTCATCAGAACTGTCTATCGCATAAAAGTGCCATAGTTTGGGAGGAAAACATAAGGAGAGAAGATAATTGGGTGATATAGAAATGAGTAGGGAAGTAGGAAATGAGAATCGATAATCTAGGATTTTATAATAAACAGCCCTCATAAATTGAGAATAAGTTTTACTTTTATTTTGTAGGAAACCATAAAAACATAATCATACTTAAAGAAAAAGAAATGAGGTTTTTTTCAAGGGACAGAGACAATTATTTTCTTTTTACAAACTATTGAAGATATTATTAAGAAGTAATTCAGAGAGCAGAGAACCACTGTGTAAGACTTTAACTACTGATGCATTAAAGGGATACCTTGACTAGCAGTTGTTGTGTCCATTCTGCAAAATCCCTCTTACTGCCTTCCGCCATATTAAACATGTATTTGGCAAGAAAGTCAAAGATAATTGTTTGAAACCAATAATCTGAAGTCAAAATTGACTCATTTTGACCACACCTATAAATCTCCATAAAGAGTTCAGATTATTTACAGGGGGTGAACAGAGTATTAGTGTAGTTGGGAAATGTATGGTTTGTAGATATGTGTCCTTTTATATTTGATTGCTTGGGTGTTGTAATTTTTACCTTGAAAGTGATTTTATGAATTACTATCTCTAATCATGATTTTGTGGATTGCTTTTAAAATATATCACTTTCTAGAATTATAACAAGATTTAGAATAAAAAAAATTACTAGGTGTATTCAGTGAAAAACTTTATATGTATTTTTCAGAGCATACTATTCCAGGTTATATGATCCCAGCTTTTTACTGTCTTTAAGCTAATTTATCATTCTCTGAATTGTAAATAATAGCAATACATAAGTATTTTCTACAGATGTGCAAATAAAACTGGTTTGGTGAAATTTTAATTGACTGAAACCCCTCTAAAAAAGAAGTCAGTTTAGTATTCATTTTATACATTATTTCATTTGTATTTCCCTGATGATGAGTGATGCTGAGCATCTTTTCATGTGTCTGTATTCCTTCAATAGAAAAAGGAGGGCACTTGTGATGAGCACTGGGTGTTATATGTAAGTGATGAATCACTGAGTTCTACTCCTGAAGCCAATATTATGTTATATGTTAACTAAGTAGAATTTAAATTAAAACTTTAGAAAGGGGAAAAATGAATTGTTTCAGCATTTCTTTACTACATATTTGTTTTTGTTCCTTTATCTTCTCTTTTGAACTTGTGAAACATCGTTTCCTCGTTAAAAAATATTTAGTAACTTTTTAAACATGTTCTTTCTATAAGTCAACATTTCATCTTTAAAAAGATCTTTTAACAAATGAAGAAGAAAATTTAGTTATACAATGAGACGGAATTACTGGATACTTTAATAGGAAATTATTTACATTTCCAAGAGATTTACTTCTCTTCATTATAGAAAATAGAGAGTTGCTGATTTAGTTTGGTTCCTATAGCAGAATTTGAAAATATATAACAATTAATGAAATATTATGGTTATTCATTCCTTTATATTACATGAAACCATGGTCACACATTACACACGCTACTCTGATTCAAGTCACTATCACTGTTCACCTGAATTCATGAATTTGATCTTCTACCCCATCCCATCTTGCACTTGCTTGCCTTCCATGTAGTCTAAACATGGCAGATAGAATGACCCTTAAAAATGTAAGTCAGATCATAAACTCCTCTTCTCAAAACTTTCCATAAACCAAAATCCTCATGGGTCCTTTACAAACTAGTCTCTTACTGATAAAGCAAATCTGTGTCCTAAGGTGGCTGCCCAATCCAGCAGGGGAATCCCAGTCCCAGCCCCAAGAATTTATTTTCCCTTTGAGTAAGGCCAATTAGCAAGTACACATGGCTCAGAACGCACCCACCCCCAACCCAGTCAGTTTTTAGAAATTCTCCGGCCTTTGTTTCATAGAATTGAGGTCAGACTACATTCTAATTTCTCTTCCCTCTTGCCTTAAATACTCTTCAATGCCTGTTTAACTTTGTCCATTGACATTTTTACTTTGAACAAGGTCTAAAGACGTTTTGATTTTATTTTTGAACCCAGTTAAGTTTTTTTTATTTTATCTTTTTCATATTTTTTCTAGTTTTCATATGTATTTGCAGGAGATTCATGAATGAACATACTACATTGTCTTGACCAAAAGTTCTTAATTTTTCTTTAGAAAGAGTAAAAGATTTTAAGACATAGTGCTTAAAATTCAGATAAGTTACATAAATTATTATTTATTTATTAAGAATAAATTACAAATTCATCTTCTTTAGGAGATATTTCTTCAAGAGTGCAACACAAATCATCAAATGTAAGACACCTTTGAAAAAAGTGAATTGTCATTAATAGATCTTTGCAATGAAAATTAAGTTTGACAGTTGGCTAAGGGTTTAACATGAGATCTAGGAGTCATCCAAACCTCTCAATTCATTCAATGGAGTGAAAACTATTGCTAAAATAAAGATCATTACTCATCCACCCTCACTAAAAAAAAAAAAAAAAAAAAAAAAGTCCTTGGACTCCTTTCCCCTGGGATAGGAAAAGAGACTAATGGATCAGAGGCTCTTTTACTCCATGGTAGGAAATTAGTTAGGTATCTTTTCAAAAAAACAAGACATTTGTTTTTCAAACATTTTACTAACAGTATCCTGAAATTTTTATTAATGATAGTAAGATTGAAACAGTTTTGTCTTGACACAGCTCATAGAGCAGTGTGGGGCAGGGGGAATGTTAGCTCTTTAGTTCCATATATTTGTAGGAGTCTCTTGTCTCTTATATTGTAATCTGAAGACTGAGAAAAGAGATTAAGGGCAACTTTACCTTGAGATGTGTTTTCAGCTTTGTTTGATTCTTCCTAATTTTCAAAACTGACAGACTAATTGCAACAGGGTTGTTTTTGAACTATTTTTAAATATTTTGCATTGAAACTATCATGGATAACAATTCAAAATTCATATGAAGTTTAAAGTTTGTACCCCAGATTTTGCCAAATTTTTGAGTTTGGAATGGGTATCTTTAGGCAAAGTTCCTAAATTTACCCTGGGGAAAAGGTGAGTTTTCTCCGCTGATCGGGGTATTATCCAGCAAGCATTTGAGGGTCTGTTCTGTTTATGTTTGAAGAGGGGCAGGTTGGCATTTAAAAATGTTCTCTTAATATTTACTTCTCAGTTTTTAATTATAGAACCACACTTTAATACATAAGATATCTAAACACCTGGTTGAATAATGCAAAAGGCAAAACAAATAATTGATTATCAATAAGGGATGTCTTGTTTCTCAGAAGGCATCAAGGGAATACTGATCGTTAACTGGAACTATATGATGGATTTTAGTAAATTTCTAACTATCATTTAATTATATAAATGAAACAAATTCATTTGCCAAATGGGTCTAAGCATTCAATATATAATTTCTTGATTAATAGCTCTGCCTTACAAACAAAATGACATGCACTTGTACATGTCCTTGGAAATGGAATTATGTGGTGAGAGGATATAAATTTAGGATCCAGAACCAGTTGAGTTTGAGTCCAAGTCTTGAACTTGGTAAATGTGGGCCTTGTGCAAGTTTCTGATTTCCATTGATCCTCAATATCTAAAGCTGGGAAAGTATGAATAATATCTCCTTACAACATTGTATTGAGGAAAAGAAATAATCTGATGAGTGCATTAGCCTAGCATAGTGCCTGGTTCATAGTAAAATTTCAATAAAAGTTAGTTTGATTTTTCTCATTTATGTATCACTTACAATCGCTTTATAGGAGAAGGATAAATATCATTTCATATTTCATGTCATCCATCACTTGCTTTAATATAATGACCAACATAAAACCTGGGCCATATTTCCTAAACTATTCTAAGCAGCACAATTTCCCAAGAGCTGTTCATAGGTGCTTTGAGGGACTTAATTTTTAAATTGTTTATTGATTGATTAATCGATTGATTTTTTGGTGGGGGTACTTGGTCAGATAATTTCACAAAATACTGAATATTATATGCCTCCTTTTTGGAAAGCCCTACACATAGTAGCATATCGTAAGCTTTGAAATGTCCTGAAGTTTAAAAAAATCATAAAATTATTCAGTTTTATATGATTATGCATATTATTTTAAAGCCTATTGCAGTAGTACTGGTAGTCCTTTCTCTCACCTTGGGGCAAACTTTGAAAATATGCTTCATGTGAATTGAGCTTGGGGAGGACTTGCAAGTGTGTGATCAAATCTGGCATATGAAAGAGAATTATATTGTGAGAAGAAATAAAGAGCATTTTGAAACAGGCCAACAACTTTCTACCTGGAAATAAGTACTGTGAAATATTTATTGTACTAGTTTTCTATGTTGCATAACAAATTACCACAGACCTGGCAGCTTAAAATCAAACATTTATTCTATCACAGGTACTATTAAGAATCTGGATATGGCTTAGCTGGGTTCTCTGATTAGAGTATCACACCATGACAGTGAAGGTATTGACTAGCTCTGGGTTCTTCTCTGAAGCTTGACCAGGAAAGGGTCTGCTTCTTAGATCCCGAAGGGTGCTGGCAGAATTTATTCTCATGCAGCTGTAGGATTAGAACTCATCTTCCTCCTTCAATCTATTCGAAGATTCCAGCTTCCAGCTATTTTCCTCAACTTTCCTTTATCATTATCTTCTGAATTACCTTCATTTTTTTTTTTTAATGGTTCAATCCCAATCTCTCTTGTTCCTCTTTTAATACATACTTGTCATTTTTGTGAAGCATACTTAATTCCAGCTACCAAAGACCTTGTGTATCTGGAAAGGACTTGATTCTAGCCTTCAATTGTATTTTACTCATTTGTTAATAATCATATGTATGTTACTCTCTGGACGCTTTTAGGTCTCTAAACCAGTGCACAAGGCTTTACTCCTGTTCTACAGGGTATTAAAGACTTACATGTTTTGTTATTCAGTTCTGGGAAATTTCTAATATTATTACTTTCATCATTTCTTTTCTCTCAATGTTTATTGTCTGTTTGGCTGGAACTTGTATTAGTTGAATGTTGAGCTTCTTAATCTAATCACCTACTAAAATAGACATGAATACACACACACTCATTCCTTTGCTATGTTCCATCCCTTCATCTTTTGACTTTTTATTTTGTTTACAGGAGAATTTCTATAACTTTATTTTCTAGTGCTTGGATTGATTTTACTTCAGTTCATGTTATTTTATCTCTCACAGGATATTAATTATATTTTAGGCAAAGAACATTCTCCTACTTCTTTATTAGTTCCTTTTCCTCTGTACTTTCTTTTCATTCTTAGTTTTGATATATTGTTTTCTCCATCCATTTCATTTAAGAATCTACCTTCAAATATCTGATAATCTATATATTCATATATACATACATATGAGTATGAAATGCATAAATATTATATATGTGTATGTATGTGTGTAAATATGTATATACAGAGACAGAGCAAACTTTACTGAAGAATAACCAAAAAATAAGCAAATATGCAATTTTTAGATAGAATTCTAAATAGATTCTATTTATCTATTATCTATTATCTATTCTAAATTTATTTAAAATAAATTTAAATAGAATTCATAGTATTTTCACAAAAAGAGCCAATTTAATGTAGTCAGTACTCAAATTGAGAAATAGAACCTTTACCAGCACCCTTGAAATCCTCCTTATCTTTATATATATAGGATGATACAACATGTACCTTTTCTGGTCTGGCTTCTTTTGTTGAATACTTTATTTATTAGTTCCTTTCTCACCCATGCATATAACTCTAGCATCCTTATTCTTCTTGTATAGTAACATGTAAATATACTACCATTATTTTATCTGTTTAGTTGATGACTGCAATATAGGTATATTCCATTTAGGGGCTAATACAAATAGTGCTGTTATCTAAATATTCTTGTAAATGCCTTTTTGTGCACAGATGCACATGTTTTTATCAGTGTACTAGGAGTAGTTTGCTGGGTCATATGATATACTTACTGCCAGTTATTACAAGTAGTTTCAACAATGTAGACTCCATCATTAATGTATGAGAGTAATTTTTATTCCATATCCTTGTTAATTCTAGTTTGGCTTACAACCACACTGTAAACTCCATAAGGCACAAGCCTATGATGTAATAGAAGCTGGGCTAAGCATTAATATTGTGTTCTAAAAACTATGAATAGGATAGCTTGTGGAAATAGAGTTTATTATAATAGAGCTTCTTTCATTTATTGGTCTCAGGAAAGCACTCCTACTTTCCTATGTGCTTTGTGATTCCAAAAGCAGAGTCCCTCTACCACAACAACTTCAAAAAAAAAAAAAAAAAGAAAGAAAGAAATCACTATTCTTCTCTTGTGGGGGACAAGTGTTCTAATAGAAATGTGTATTTGAAGGGAAAAAAAAATCTGGGTTTCTAAAAGCTACCTACACAGGACTTTCACCAAGTAATTATAATTTCAACCTCCACCATTCCATTCCAACTTTTAATGTTCCTGATTGTGCTAATTCTGTAAACCTTCCAAAGTTTCCTAGGTAAATATGTTTTTATTGTTGTTGTTTCATTTTGTTTTTGTTTTGTTTTCTTCTTGCAGCAATGAATTTCAGCCTTTTCCATGAGATGAGAAAATGAATTCACTTTTTTTTAATCTTTAAAATTACGTTTTTCTCTCTCCATGCTTGTCTCTTCTTTTGTGCTGTCCTTGTAGATTCATGCCTTGCTTTAAGTTTGTTTTCTGTTGTTGTGATAGTGGTTTGCTTTTTTTTTTTTTTTTTGTAATTTAACCTTGGCCTAAAGGGGAAAGGAGGGATCTCCATTATGCTTTGTGATCACATTTCCATAAGCAGGGAAGTTGCCATTTCTTAATCCATATTTAGATGTGCATACTGGAATATCTAAATAATTACAGTAATTAATAACAAGCATTTCTTATCCCAATATGTACATATTTATGAGTTAGATGCTGATTGAAATAAATATCCAACTCTAAATTATAGTTCTCATTTCCACCTAGAAGTTACTTTAATATAACATTATGTTAATATATCAATGTATTTATAATTTAAATTGCATTATATGTAATTTTTGGTACAAGTTTCAGAATACTCCCAGGAAGGTGTAAGAAAATCTTTGCCTGTCCCTTTTATATTAAGATGCCCAGAGCATCTTTAGTTACGATTTTCCTGCATGAAAGCATAGATAGATTAGAAATCTCTAAAGTTAATTCTTCAAATACTCTCTAAGAATAAATTTCATTATGCAAAAGAAGTTTCAAAACACATTTTAATTCAAATTAACAATTATTTTGATGACTGTGATATTATAGAAAGATACTTAATATAATACCTTAAAATAAATTATTTTAATGACAAACTAACTCCAGAGATGCATCTAAAAAATGTCAAATATTTCACATCAAAAAGATTTATTTGGAGACCTCTCGTCTTATCTGCATAATTAACATAAGTTTTATTTATAAATGGAATGAGAGTGAAGGACAAGTTTGAGCTATGATTGTATTTCTTATATACGTTTATTCCAATATTTACTTTGAAGGCATTTCAAAGCACTGCATACCTCACATGAAGTATACAACTTTTTTTTTAAATGACTACTTAAAATCTCTTTTGAGACACTAAATATGCTCCTGTGTAATCAGTGAAAGTAACATCATCATACTTCATATGTAATAATTTTTCTTCACTCACACTAATTATTTGTACATATCAATATTAATAATTGTGGATATTCATTATATTTGTTTATTTTATGCATTGTATATATTTATTATGGCCACTTTCCTTGCTCTTCCAGAACTATTATAACATAATGGATGACAAGGTAAGATAGATAAATCCTAAAATTAGAATAAATATGGCATAAAAGGAGGATCACATGGTTGAGTGAGGTGTCCATGAATCTAATCCTAGATTCTCCATGTTTTCCTTCTCTCCCTCTTTTTTCTTTAAGATTTGTTTTATTTATTTTAGAGAGAGAGAGAGTGAAGTGGGGAGGGCCAGGGGAGAGGGAGACAGAAACTTAAGCAGTCTCAGTACTAAGCCCAGAGCTCACCATGGGGCTCAGTTTCATGACCCTGAGATCACAACCTGAGCCAAAACCAAGAGTCGTTGTCTAACTGTGCCACCCAGATGCCCCTCTCCCATCTTTCCAATGGTCAAAAACTATTAGTTAAAATCATCTTCCCTCTCCTTACCTCTCATCCACAAAAAGTCAGTTAGCATGAGCTTTAGGGTTCTATAGGTCTAAATAGTGTAATCATTTTGAACATAACTACAATGGAAGGTACCCACTCAAGACATATTCCTTTTAAAACTTTAATCTGCAAAAAGTGTAGAGAGAAAAGGAGACAAAAAAGACTGTAGATGAGATATATATCATTGTCAATTAAAACACAGGTTGTGGGGCACCTGGATGGCTCAGCTGGTTAAGTGTCTGCCTTTGGCTCAGGTCATGATCTCAGGATTTGGGGACTGAGCCCTGCCTTTGGCTTCTTGTTCAGTGGGAAGTCTGCTTCACCCTTTTCCTCTGCCCCCTACTCTGCTCTCTCTCTTGTGCACTCCTTCTATCTCAAATAAGTAAATAAAACTTAAAAAAAAAAAAAGAAAAGAAAAGAAGTAGAACACAGGTTGTAACTAGGATGCTTGCAAGGAACATGGGAAGGAAGAAATAGAAAAAAAAAGACATGAAGGAACTATCAACATATTTGCTTAATCACTTAAAACAGTAACAGTTATATGTCAAGTTGTCTTTTGCCAATGTGATTTACAAGTTAAACATGAATAAATGATATTTGTCATGTTTATTTCTGCAATAATTTGAGTTACCCTTAAGAACTTATCATCCTAAATTAATTGTAACTTCTGTGTTCCAGCTGACGATGTCTGCTGTACCACTTCCAAATCTATTTTTAGAGTCATTTCTTGTTTTCAGAAGGAGCACTAAACTAGAATACCTCATTGTTGGTGGTTTTTTAATATTGTGTCAGGTTTAGCATACCCTTATGGTTTCTAATCAATGTAAAGTATTAATCAAACAAAATACTGCTCTTATAAAAATTCCACATAAATTTCTCTTTCAAGTTTAGCATTTGGAAACAATACATGCTTACCTTCTCAGACGACTGTGTGACTTTGGGCTTGTTATCTTAACTTTCCTAGGCTTAGTTTCTTCCCCTGGGAAAGCGAAATAGCAGTAAATGCCTCCCTAGGATTGCTGTGTTCATTGTATAAGAGAATCTATTTAAAATAGCCAACACATCCTCGTGGTACACAACAAAAGCTTATTAATTACCCTACCCCTGGCTCATTATTATTGATAATTATACATATATATATATATATATATATATATTCCATAACAACATTTCAAAAAATGTTTTTCCAGAGAATATTGACATAAATCACAGAATGTGATTAAAAAAAAATTCCACAGTCAAAAACTTTTGATTCGAATAAAGTTAAAGAGAATTTTAAAAACAAACAAACAAAAACACCTAAGGAGGATTTCTAGAATCACTAATATGCTTATGGTATCAGGATCATCATGGCGTGGGCGTCGGGGCAGGGGTGGGTCTTGTAACTTCAGCAGGAGAGCAGAGGAGGTGGTGGGCCCCTCACCCTGAGGCCTGAGCAGGCGCGGTGTGTGGGGGAAGGTGTGCATTCAGCGAGACTATAGCAGTGGCATACCATGCTGGTTCCAGACCAAGCTCCTGGTTCTCCTGGAGAACCAGAGTGATAGGTAGACTTTGAAGAAACAGTTCAAACTCTAAATAACCTTTATGCACAAGCAGAGAAGCTTGGGGGCCAATCTTATCTAGAAGGCTGTATGGCTTGTTTAACAGCATACACCATCTTCTTACACATGGAAACTCATTATAAGAAGGTTCTAAAGAAAGTGTCCACATTCAAGAGCAGGATGAGAAGATATATGCTCCCAAGGCCTTCTCCTGACAGAGCCCACTGGGAGAGGACTGTTTGGATTGAAATCACCATTTATGAAGACAAAGGCATGAGCAGCGGAAGATAAACCATAGAATTAAAAAACCTGTTTCCAGCTGGGACCCTCATCTATTCACTGGCCAATCACAGAGTGTCCACTACCTCCTCTCCAGACCATCCTCCTTTGTATCTGCCACCAGAGCCATGGTGCCATTTACTCCAAGGACTGACTTTCTGAAGTTATATACCTGGAGTGACCTATAGTCACTTAGCATCCACTTTGTGTCTCCAAAGTGTGTAGGACTCTGTAATCTTTTGAATAGTTTCTAAGAAAACACAATGAATCATTTCATTTGTTTTATTCAAAGCCATTAATAAAATAAGCTGTTGGTTAGCCCAACACAGTTTCTTTCTTATCTGCCACCAGTACAGGTGGTTCTCTTCATTCCTTGTGCCAGCTTTCCAGGTGGCTCTCGACTTCAACAAGTCATATCTTAGCCGATGTTCAGTCTTATTTCTCCCAAATTCATAAAATGCTTTCCTCCAGGATTTTGGTGAAAGGTAGGCTTTGTCTGTGGTTTGTTAATGCATCTCCCAGATTTCGAAGAACTACCAGTTTTGCTGTGACTAAAACAGTAAAGATCTGTTTCTGTTGTTCAGTTTCTCAAACTTAAACTCTTTGGAAAAATAATGTATGATGTTATTTGTTTTATGATAGCTATTATTCCTAATTAAAGCAGTATTTAATGTAATTTCCAGTTATTTTTCTTTGGAGAATTTTGTTATTATTGCATTATCTTGAATGTTGGGAAGATGTGGTGTGTGTTGAATGCTCCTTACAAAAGAAAGTAAGTGCAATAACATGGATGTTAAACCATCAAGCACATAAATGTCACTGTTGTGTCCCTGAATGTGTAGTAAACAAGTATAATAAATATTTTAATTATGGTTTTGTTATAAATATAATTTATGAGAAAAAAATGATAGGAATAATACTGTAGATTGCTAATTTTTAACTATCCCTACTGACAAATGTTATGATTCCTAGACTTTCCACATATATAGTATTCAATGGACAGAAATCTCATGACTGTTTCAAGTCCAATAAGTTAAGTGATTGCCAACTAAAACTCTCAAGTCTGAGTCAGTGTTTCTAGTTCTTTTGGCTGTATGTTCTTAGTATCAGGGTTTCTTATGCCCTTCTTTCTTCTTTGGGGTTTGAGAACACTGTTTTTGGGAAAAAATTCAGAAATATATTAGGAAAGAATGAAACGGTTAAAAGTTTTACTTTCAGAGATAACGTAAGTGCTAATACGGGATTCAATCTTCCAAATTAATTTTCTTTTATGGATCTGTTACTCAGTAAATCCCATCGACCTGTGAAATATTTTAATAGTATAAAAGTCCTTTGTTCCTTTGGAGGCTGTAATAGTGTGTTTGTCTGCCTTTTAAACTTGTTGCAATAACTTTGCTGAGACAATAACACATTAGTAAAACTTTTCTTAAACAAACAAACAAACAAACAAAAATCATCAAGGAGGGATTTTTATTTGCAGTATTTCCTAAGTTTACCTGACTACTTAGCATTGATGGAGGAGAAGGATGGTGTGTGGTGGGACTTGCATTCCATGGTTTCATATTTCAAAAGATTTTGCTTCATAGTCACTGTCCTTACCCCTTAGTCCTGGTACACATATATTTCCAAGTACAGGTTTAATTAAATGTGACTTCAACTCATGATGCCCAATCAATTACCTATTTAATTCATCATATGGATTTAAGCCACTTTAGGTTAACTTTAAAAATAACATTTTTAGGGACACCTGGGTGGCTCAGTGGATTAAGCCAGTGCCTTTGGCTCGGGTCATGATCTCAGGGTCCTGGGATTGAGCCCCACATTGGGCTCTCTGCTCAGCAGGGAGCCTGCTTCCCCCTCTCTCTCTGCCTGACTCTATGCCTACTTGTGATCTCTCTCTCTGTAAAACAAAACAAAACAAAAACACAAAAAGCATTTTTAGTCATTTTGGTCTATTTATATGAAGATTGTCATTATTTATTTCTCTCTGTATAAAATTAGTTCAGATTATTTTCATCATTTTTAAAAAGTAAGTGTTATTTTTAGTTGAAATAGAGACAATGTAGTATTAAATGTAATACATAGAAAATTAATTCCCAATTAGAATTATATATTGAAAATTTTTATAAGGAAAAACATTAAAAAGATGTGATTGTTCATTTTAAGAAGCACATTTATTTACTAAATGCCTTACTTGATCATATGAACAGCACTTTCAACTTTTCAGCCTTATTTCAGACCTTGAAACTACTTATTTTTTATAGGAGCACTGAGAGAACGGCAATGAAATCACACCGTTAAAACCAAGACCCAATAATAAATTCTGAAGTGTTTAATTTGTCAAATAAAAGCAGCCATTTAACCTATAAAAACATAACTAAACAAAGATGAATTAACTTAGTTGTGAAGAAGTTTCTTGGGGGCAGGAAAGTGATTATGATGTTAAGTCAGCATTTCAAATATAAATGATTTATGGGAATCTTCCACTAAACAATAAAATATAAGTCGTCCTCAAGAAAAATGTGCAATTTCTAAAATGCTAATATAAAGACTTGTACTTATAGTCCAAAAATTGTTCCGTAGGGTGAGTTTTTGGTTTTGTTTTTTTTTTTTTTTTTTTTTTCAATGCTGGGTTGGTGCTTGAAAAAAGAAGGTAAAAAAAAAGTAAAAACTAACTGGTTTTGATCCCATGTTCTCCACCATTTACTGATCTATGTGTCCTTGACATTTTAACTAATCTCTAGGAATTTTAGTTTCAGATTTTTAAATCCAAGAAGACTAATAACATGATTCTCAGAGGGTGTTTAGAAGGTTTAAACGAGATAATCTGGGAAACTACCTTTAAAAAAATCCTCTTATTATGTTTCTTAAAAAAATGTTCTCTGGAGAAAGATTAGGCATATACATTCCAGTTTGAAATTAATTTTAATTGTTTATACCTTTTATTTAAAAATTGTGTTTCTGAAGAGAGACCTTTTTTTTAAAGAATTGAATAACTGTTAATGTTAGTAAGATGAAACTTAGATTTTTTTTATTTTTTGGGTCAGATATCAGATTTTGTTTGAAATTAGGAAGTTGTAAACAAAAAAATTTTATTTATGTCAACTGTGAAATTTTTGGAAGACTATATTCAAGTATTTTCACTAAGCTAATTTCTTCTCATGTATAGATTTGTCTTTGAACTTTTAACTATTATACAGTGAAGACAGTTGCAGCATTCATGTCAAAGAGAGTACTTGATTAAGTTGAAGCTAGGAAGATGAGTTTAAAAAACACTCATTCTCATCTTACATTTTCCATTTTTGGTTGAATATATTCCATACCTATACTGCTTATTTCATGTTTATTATAATTTTTTTTAATTTAAAAAATAATATAAGCAATGTCACTAAGTGAAACAAAAAAGATTTTAATAAAAATTAACTGTAGGGACACCAGGGTGGCTCAGTTGGTTAAGTGCCTGCCTTAGGCTCAGGTCTGGGGTCGAGCACCCCCCCACACCACCATGCTTTCCCTCTCTGTCTCTCAAATAAATAAATAAATAAATAAACAAATAAAATCTTTGGGAAAAAAATAAGTAAATAAAAATCAACTATAAATGATTAAATAAATATATACTGTATCAATAATTGATATTTTTCAAAAGAGAAAACTATGTGATTTTTCCATACTAATAATACCATGTTTATGCTGATTGCATATTTATTTAAATTGAATTTAGTTAGATAACATTTTAATTTTGAATTGTGTGATACCTTTCTGTTTCAGTTAGCCAGCAAGTTGATCAGGAAAAAACTTAGTAATTGCTCTTGTTTTTGTTTTTTCCAATAAAAAGGATTGTTCTGAAAGCCCCTTAAAAAAAAAAAGTCAGTATTTTTAAGTATATTTGAAACTTTCTATAAACAAGAGAGGAGTATATTTTAATATATTGATAGAATGCATAATCAGTTTTTCACTTGTGTTCTTCCATTTTTTTAAGGTAACTTGATGCAACTATAATTTTAATGCAATTTTTCCTAAAATGTTGGTATTTTAATAATTGCTTTTTTTCAAATTGTACTCCAAATGCTTGCTACTATAGCCATTCATACCTGTGTCGTTTAGTGGAGGGTGACAGATGTCACGCATATTAAGCTTTTATGTGTATGCCCAAAATTCAAAAGATTATCTAGGTTCTTTTAGATCTCTATTTAGTGAAGCAGGCACATTTTCCTTACCAGAAACAAGCATGTTTTATAACCACATTTCTTTGAACCACAAAATATCCCAGGGAGAAACAACTTACATAATTTAGTTATAATGTCACATCTCTTTTATTCAATCATACTAAAATGTGGTTCAGAACTTACTTTCAATATCAGATTCATGGTTTCCTTTAGTGCTTAGATATGTTTGAGAACTGAAGATGTTTACTAATTTTAATGGACTGAAAATGTTAAAGGTTTTCATTACCTATTGCTTTTTTAAATCTGTATTTTTAAAATCTTCAGTATAATCTTATCTATACTGAATCTCTGACTCAGAAGTGAAAACAAGTAAAAGGTCAATACCTCCCTTTGTCTTTAAGCAATGGCCAGTCCCTCTATAAGGAATGGATAGACAGAACAACAAGTATCCCCTGAATACTGTAGTTCAGAAGAGATCTTTGTGGATGTGAGGAAATGTATAGAAATACAATATTTAATTCACTGAAATTCTTGTGCCTTATAAAAATCTGTCTTTGAGGTTGTAATCATGAACAGACTGGTTCAAATTCTTTGCACATTTGGAAATCTCTTAGAAATTAAGATCTGAACCCTCAAAGAGGCCTACATGTTCAGTACTCCTGAAACTCCTTTACAAAAACCAGTTCAGGGGTGCCTGGTTAGCTCAATGGGAAGTGCACGGGACTCCTGATCTCTGGATTATCAGTCCAAGTCCCACAATGTGTCTAGAAATTACTTAAGTAAATAAAATTTAAAAAAAATCAATTCATATTTGTATACTGTGTGTGTGTGAAAGAAAAAGACAGAGGGAGGAAGGGAGAGTCTCTATTCTCTCTTCTTGGAACTACTACTCCTTTGCCCCACTACTCTTTCTCTTCTTGAGAAACTCTCATCTTTCACAGCTCACTTCTAACCTTACTTCCCTCTGGAGCTCCTTTCTCACCTTCTTCATGGATATTTAGTCTCCTGTAGTAGTTTTCTTTGCATGTTTTTGGAATGAGTGTGTCACTTAGCACACTGAATAGTAATGATCTGTTTTATGGGCCTATTTCCCACTTATGGTTCCAAATTGCGCTTGCACTGAAAATATGGATTACACATTGCACTTTCTTTCTTTCTTTCTTCTCCTTTTTTAAAAAAAAAAATTTATTTATTGACAGAGAGAGAGAGACTGAAAGAGGGGGCACAAGCAGGGGCAGAGCAAAAGAGAGAAGCAGGCTCCCTGCTGAGCAGGAAGCGGATATGGGGCTCCAGCCCAGGATCCTGGCATAATGACCTGAGCCAAAGGCAGACACTTAACCAACTGAGCCAGCCAGGTGCCCCTGCACTTTACTTGCAGATCCATACCATTTAGTATAGGGCCCAATGCACAATTTGCCCTCAAATTATATTTGCCGCAGAGGAAAGCAATTAATCATAGATTCTGTGATAGTTTATACTAGTTTTAAGTGGAATCCTTCAAAAGGAATGTTTTCCCATCAGTTTGATGATATCCTCCACATCTTTTTATTTTGTTTTGTTTTGTTTTGTTTTATTGAAGGCCTAGAGAAAAGGTCAAAAGCAATGTAAATTGGGTCTTGGTCCCAACAACATCAGAAATCAAACTCTTCACTTTCTGGCAGTTAATGGGGCAAAGAAGAATTCTTAATGAGTGAGTTCACTAATATACAACTCAAAGGAGAAAGGGAAGTGTAAGTATGCCAAATATTTATAAATCATAATTTTTAACAAATAGTATACACAATGGATGTAATCAAATGAATTCATAAATATGAATACTTTGGAGAAATAAATCTATGTAGTGTTAATTAAATGGCAATGAAAATTTTAAAAATGCCTCATGTTTGTGAGTAGTTATGCTGCTTTTCTTCTCATGGTCCTTTACATTCAGCCACTTGTATGACCTTTCTTCCAAATATACTAACATGAAGCATCAGACTTGATCACTATCAATGCTCCATTATCTCCCGTATCCTCATAGAGCAATATATCACTCATAGCATTCCTAAAGAATCTGCACCTGGAGAGGCACCTGGGTGGCTCCATCAGTTAAGCATCTGCTTTCAGCTCAGGTCAAGTTCTCAGGGTCTTGGGATAGAGCCCCTCATTGGGGTCCCTGCTCAGTGGGGCCTGCTTCTTGTTCCCCTTCTGCATGCCTCTCCCCCTACTTGTACTCTCTCTGTCATAAATAAATACAATCTTAAAAAAAAAAAAAAAAAAAGAAAAGAAAAAGAAAGAAAGAATTTCCACCTGAATATTGCCAGGCAGTAAGAATTTCTGTCACCTTCAAGTCTTAGCCAGACTAGGAATCAGATTTACATAAGACAGATTAACAGGAGCAAATCAAATTTAACTGCATATGCATGGGCAACCCACATAGACATTCCAGAGACAGATAAGCAAAATGAGGTACATATGTCATTCTGAACTAAGGAAAAGGGGGTAGTGGTCTGAAACTTCAAAGGAAGGACTGCAATCCTCAGGAAGAATGAAAAAGAGTAAATGTTTAACAAACAAATGTTTGTTGGGTTACTCACAGCCAATGGGACAAAGACAGGGGTTCAGTCAAACAGGTCTTGTTAGATTCCTCCCTGTCAGACCCTACGTAGTTTATATCATAATGTAGTTATCTATGGTGATAGCAACCCTCTATCCAAATTATTTTTAGGCAGTTGACAGGGAGGTAAAGAGCTTTTCCTGAATCTACTAGGTTTTGATTATTTTGATTATTTGTTAACTCAAAAGAATCTTAATGCCAGAGCCTTGGCACAGACTGCCATTTATTACCTCCCCTGCCCCATATCAATTCTTAAGATGGTAGGATGGATGGAGAATAGAAGAAACCGATAACAGCTGCACAAATTGGGATCAGCTTTAGATTTGGGGGTTTTTAATTTGTTTCTTTCTTTTATTTGGTGTTGTTATACTGCTGGATAAATAACATTTGTGTTATTTCTAATACCTGACAACTTCTCAATCAAGCCAGTCACCTCTGTGACTCTAATCAAAAGAGAAATTAGGTTTCTCTAATTGATGTATACCAAAGGTCCTTCAAATTCCACTTCCCTCCTCACCCCCTGAAAAGTGAATGGCCTAACACCCTTTTTTTTACTCCCTCAAAATTTGAAACTTGCCCCAAATTTTATGGATGTGCTAACAGCTTTATAATCACAATTCTACGACGTGTAATTTTTTGTGTCTGCAATAATACAGCAGATAAGATCACAGTTCTTAATTTTATTAGCTGCTTATTTCTTGGTCCAATGCTTCCTCAAGTTTGTACCATCAGCAATGTAAATGTATTTACAATTGGTACATTCTAATATTAATTAAATTACAGAGAACAGATCATTTAGCATAGGAAGCATGAACATTATTTAGCATTTCTTTAGCCCAATATAATGTCTTATGGATTCAGTTTAATATTTATTTTATTGGATAATTTCATTCACTCCAAGAGACTTGTTAATAATAGTGCAGTGTGGAATTTTAATCTAAAATACATGATACATTTTGTTGACTGAAAACTCTATTACCAATCTGATGACTATATGTGTGCCTATATGTGTGTGTGTGCATGTAATAATCCAGTATTATGAGAAATATAAGATATCACTATTAATGTGACAGTGATTTACTGTTCATCTGTACTATGCTTTGAGATTTTGGAGCAATTTTTACTCTAGAGTTTTCATGGGATTTACTTTGGAAAGTAAATTATTGAACAATATTTATCAAGGACCTGCCCTATGGAACACTGTACTTGGTAAAAAACAGTGCTCAATAACATAAAAGTTCCAGAAATGAGTCAGTAAAATCAGGCAGGCATAGGGAAAAAAAAAAAAAAATCAAGGAATAGTTTACTTTTTTGCTGAGTTTACAACCTAGGGAACAATGGGAAATACTATAAGGGAAAATGAAAATTATTTTCTACACTTATAAAAAGCAACTAAATTATCTTCATCTTCCCTGTTTTTTTAAAGAGTATATCTTTGGAGATAGTATGAATCTGAGTTTTTATTCTAATTTTTAGAATAGAAATACATCTCTCTCGGGGTTTGTCTCCAATTTTGATAATGAAGAGATATATCCAAGGGATATCTAGGTAATCTACAGGTTATCTCAAATAACCTCAGATCTGTAAAAACCCACATTTGGAATTAACTCAGGGGTCTTCCAGATTTACAGATTATTGTCACAAGGGGGAGCCCCTTTTGTTTGTCGAATACAAGGAAATTACTGTTCTTTCTCCTGCTTTTCTGTATAAAATGTGTTACATTTTCCCCTAACTTTCTTGTCACTTTTATGCTCATTTATAGGCATCCAAATCTGTTAATACTAACCTCGTAATAAATTATGTTTTTGTTTTTGTTTTTTTGGTCTTTCATATTGGGCTAGAAGGGTCTTCTGTTAGCAGTATTTTATTTATGTAGCATACACACACACGTATGCACATGCACATGCATAGGAGGACATAGAAATTCAGAGCAAATTTTAAACCTAAATATGAAACTACACAGGTATTTGTTAGAGGAACACAGATTCAATGTATGTTGATTTAAATCTGCAGTTCCCAAATAGTGTGTCCTGAGATAAGGAAAGTTAAGGAATTCCCATAGTCAAATTATTTTGGGAAAACCACTTGTTTACTTCCTTCTCTTTTATTTTTTTTATGATCTATATTAGTATATTATGCTTTTGCAATAAAAAATACTTGTTCATTTTTATATTTATGATTATATGTACCTACTGACATTTTTGAACATATCACTAATGTACACTACAGATAACTTCCTTTGGAATACTTTTTTGTGAAAAGTTGATCTTGCTATATTAAATGAAGGAAGACATGTGAATGCAGGGAAAATTTGGAGAGTTTGAATATTGAAAAGGTATGATGATAGTAAATAGATGTCATAGAGAATTGCAGACAGACATAAAACTCATGCCATGGTTGGGAGAGTATGACAAAAAAATGTATGAGCCTTGGGGTGCCTGGATGACTCAGTTGGTTAAGCATCCAACTCTTGATTTCAGCTCAGGTCACAATCTCAGGGTAGTGAGATCAAGCCCCATGTGAACTCTGTGCTGAGCATGGAGCCTTCTTAGGATTCACTCTCTCCCTCTGTCCCTCCCCCATCCTTTGCCCCCACTCATGCACACCTGCTCTCTTTTCTTTCTCCCTAAAAAAAATAAATAAAATATTAAAAATAATTTTTTTAAAAAAAGGAAGAAAAAGGTATGAGCCTATATACACAGTGGGTAGTACATTATGTCATATATTACATCATATTGTATATTATAACAAAGAGACTCATCTGTAAGAAAATCAAATTAAAATAACCAGTGGAGGGAAAAATAGAAAGAAGAAAATTCAAAGAGGAAAGAGTAATCAGAGTAAGTTGTAAATTGATGAATGTAAAAGAAAAAGTAATAAAGGGGAATTTCAAATTTATCAGCACTGCTGGTGAAAATGTCACCAGACACTCAAAAAGAGAAATTCTATAAGTTTAGATAAGAGTCATATATAATACATTTTATTAACAAGTCTATGTTAGCATGGTATTCTTTTTTCAATTATAGTTTAATTGAATATAATAATTGATATTATATTAATATAACATAATATATAATATTTTAGAGAGAGAGAGAGAGAGACTCATGTATTTAATCTCCAAGGAAGTAAAGCATTTATTAAGAGTAATAATTGTAGTAAGAACACTTAATCAGAATACTGCCCCCTTAGCAGTTTTTTTTAAGTGAAAAATATAGTACATTCACAGTACTGAAAAATAGAGGCACAATGTTGTATAGAGGATCCTTAGATCTTAGTTATCTTATAAATCTGAAACTTCATACCCATTGAACAGTGACCTCTAATTTTCCCTCCTTGGACAACCATTATTCTGCTTTCTGTTTCTATGGGTTTGACTACCTTAAATACCTTGTATAAATAAAATTATGAAGTATTTGTCTTGCGACTATCTTATCTTATCCTGTCTTAGCATTATGTCCTCAAGTTTCATTCATGTTTTCACATGCACCAGAATTTACTTCATTTTTTTAAGGCTGAAAGATTTTCCATTATATGTAAATACCACACTTTTTATTCATTTTTCTATCAGTAACTATTTCTATATATTAGATACTACAAATAATGAAATGTAGTAAAATAATAAAAATAATAAAATAAAAATAGTAAATAGTAAAATAATAAAAAAATGAAAATGTAGATATCTCTTTGAGATTCTAATTTCAGTATTTTGGATATGTACCCCAAAGTGGGATTGCTGAATGAATGTCAGTTCTATTTTAAGCTTTTATTGAGAAGTGTCTATACTGGTTTTGATAGCAGCTGTGCCAATTTATGTTCCTATGAACAACACACAAGGATTACAATTTCTCCACATCCTTGACAACATTTTTTTATACTAACCATCTTAATAAGTGCAAGGCAATATGTTTCACTGTAGTTTTGATTTGCATTTCCTTAATGATTAGTGATGTTGAATGTCTTTTTGTATATCTATTTACCTGTTAACTATTTGTATGTCTTTTTTGGAAAAACGCCTATTTGATTTCTTTGCCCATTTATAAATAGGATTGTTTGAGACATACAGATGGCCCACAGGCTCATAAAAAGATGATCAACATTGATGGGAGGAGTCAAGATGGAGGAGGAGTAGCAGGCTGAGATGACATCAGGTTGCAGGTGTTCAGTTAGATAGTTATCAAACCATTCTGAACAGCTACAAATCCAAGAGGAGATTTAAGAAAAGAAGAGCAGCAATTCTAGAAACAGAATATTGACCACTTTCTGAAAGGTAGGATGTGCGGAGAAGTGAATCCGAAGCAACAGGCAGATAGACTATGGGGGGAAGGGCCAGCTCCTGGAAAGCAGCAGAGCAACAGAGCACAAAATCAGAACTTTTAAAAGTCTGCTCCACTGAGGGACATCGCTCCAGAGGCTAAGTGGGGGTGGAGCACTTGCTGGAACAGCATGGTCTCAGGTCCTGCATGGCCACAGAAGGATCAGGAGTGTCTGAGTGTAACAGAGCTTGCCTGTGTCAGAGCAGGGAAGCTGACTGCAGAGACAGAGCCAAGGAGTGAGCTCTCAGCTCATGTTTACCCTAAACTGTTATTCGTGGCACAGTCAGGCTACTGCTCTTTGAGCAGGGAGCCCACAATTGGCAGATCCGGGGAGAATCACCTTCCTTTTCTGGAGGCAGGAATCTGCTGGGTTTGGAGACTACAAATGGGGCCATATGCTAGAGACAGAAACGCTCGGTCAGAGGCTGGGTGAACTTGGAGCACAGCCGGAGAACAGGGAGACGGCAGTGATTGAACGCTTTTCTCCAAGGGTGCACTAAGGAGTGGGGCCCTGAGCTCTGGGCCCTCCAGGGCAGAGACTGGGAGGCCTCCATTTTCATTCCAGTCCTCTAGAGCTCTACAGAAAGCATTCAGGGAACAAAAGCTCCTGAGACCTAAACTGAGCAGATTACATAACCCGCCCCTGGCAAGGGCGCTGCAGTTCCGCCTCGGGCAAAGACACTTGAGAGTCACTACAACAGGTCCCTCCCCCAGAAGATCAGCAAGAACTTCCAGCCAAGATCACGGAGAACAGTGGAATTCCAGAGGAGGGGAAAACAAAGCATGGAATTCATTGCTTTCTCCACATGCTTCTATAGACTTGCAAAGTTAATTAAATATTTTTAATTTCATTTTTTATTGTTTTTTACTTATTTTTAATTTTTTTTTAATTTTTCTAAAAATTTTATTTTCTTTTTCTAATTTTTTTAACTTCTACTCTTTCCTCTTTAATGTTTTTTAACTAGTTTATCTTAACAATACCTTTCGTAAAAAAAATTCTTCTCGAACCTTCATTATTGTAGTCGTATTTTATCCTTCGTTGTATCTAACTTTATTTTTTGTATACATATAGGGTATTTTCCTCTAAAAAAATCTGGGATACAACTTCTAATAGGTCAAGTTATACCCTAATCTAGCACAGGGCTTTGTTCTACTCTCCAGTCTGAGCAAATTCTCTCCACTTTCTTTTTCTTTTTTTTTCCTAACAAACTTACCTTATCAACACCTTTTTTAGAATTTTTTTTAAAAATTTTCATCTTTACAATCATATTCCATCCCTTCATCATGTTTACCCTTATTTTTTGTATATATACATATACGTTTTTCTTTAAAATTTTGGGAGGTAGCTCTTCTAAGAGACCAAAACACACCCAAAATTAAGTGGGTGGTTCAGTTCTGCTCACCAGTCTAATATATGTATGTATATTTTGAATTTTATTTTTTTAATTTATTTTTATTTTTTTTAAAGATTTTATTTATTTATTTGACAAACAGAGATCACAAGTAGGCAGAGAGGGAAGCAAAGAGAGAGGGGGAAGCAGGCTCCCCGCTGAGCAGAAAGCCCAATGCAGGGCTCGATCCCAGGACCCTGGGATCACAACCTGAGCCAAGGTAGAGGCTTTAACCCACTGACCCACCCAGGTGCCCCTATATTTTGAATTAAAAAAATTTTTTTTTTCTTTGAACTTCTTTTTATGACCTTTCTTCTCCCACAGTTTGGGGTCTCTTCTGATTTGGTTAATGCACATTTTTCTGGGGTCTTTACCACACTTTTACTATTTTATCCTCTCATTCCTATATTCTTATCTGGATAAAATTACAAGGTGGAAAAACTCACCATGAAAAAAAGAACAAGAGGCAATACTGAAGGGACCAAGTCAATACAGACATTGGTAATATGTCACATCTAGAGTACAGAATAGTGATTCTCAAGGTGCTAGCTGGGCTTGAAAAAGGCATGGAAGATATTAGAGAAGCACTGTCTGGAAAAATAAAAGCCCTTTCTGGAGAAATAAAAGAATTAAAATCTAACCAAGCTGAAATAAAACAAGCTATTAATGAGGAGCAATCAAAAATGGAGGCCCTTACTACTAGGATAAATGAGACATAAGAGAGAATTAGTGATATAAAAGACCAAATGACAGAGAACAAAGAAGCTGAGCAAAAGAGAGACAAACAACTACTGGGATACGAGGGGATACTTTGAGAGATAAGTGATACCATAAGATGAAACAATATTAGAATTGGAATTCCAGAAGAAGAAGAGAAAGGGGGGCAGAAGGTATGTTGGAGCAAATTACTGTGAGCATTTCCCTAATATGAGAAAGGGAACAAGCATCAAAATCCAGGAGGGGCAGAGAACCCCCCTCAAAATCAATAAGAATTGGTGCACACCCTGTCATCTAATAGTAAAACTTACAAGTTTTAGTGACAGAAAATCCTGAAAGCAGCCTGGAACAAAAAGTCTGTAAAATACAATGGTAGAAATATTAGATTGGCAACAGACTTATCCACAGAGACCTGGCAGGCCAGAAAGAACTGGCATGAGATATTCAGAGCACTAAATGAGAAAAACATGCAGCCAAGAATACTATATCTAGCTAGGCTATCATTGAAAATAGAAGGAGAGATAAAAAGCTTCCCAGACAAACAAAAACTAAAAGAATTTGTAAACACCAAACCAGCTCTACAGGAAATATTGAAAGGGGTCCTCTAAGCAAAGAGAGACCCTAAAAGTAGTAGGCCAGAAAGGAACAGACAATATAGAGTAACAGTCACCTTAAGGGAATACAATGGCACTAAATTCATATCTCTCAATGTTACCCTGAATGTAAATGGGCTAAATGCCCCAATCAAAAGACACAAGGTATCAGAATTGATTTAAAACAAACAAACAAACAAACAATATGCTGTCTACAAGAAACTCATTTTAGACCCGAAGACACTTCAGATTTAAAGTGAGGGGTGGAAAACCATTTACCCTGCTAATGGACATCAAAAGAAAGCTGTGGCAATCATATCAGATCAATTAGAGTTTAAGCCAAAGACTATAATAAGAGATGAGAAAGGACACTATATCATAGTCAAAGGGTTTGTCCAACAAGAAAATCTAATAATTTTAAATATCTATACCCCTAAAATGGGAGCAGCCAACTATATAAACAATTAATAACAAAATCAAAGAAACACATCAAAAATAATAAAATAATAGTAGGGGACTTTAAAACCACCCTCACTGAAAAGGACAGATCATCCAAGCAAAAGATCAACAAGGAAATAAAGGCCTTAAATGACACACTGGACCAGATGGACATCACAGTTGTATTTAGAACATTCTATCCCAAAGCAACAGAATACACATTCTTTTCTACTGCACATGGAACATTCTCCAGAATAGATCACATCCTGGGTCATAAATCAGGTCTCAACTGGTACCAAAAGATTGTGATCATCCCCTGCATATTTTCAGACCACAATGCTCTGAAGCTAAAACACAATCACAAGAGGAAATTTGGAAAGAACCCAAATACATGGAGGCTAAAGAATGAATGGGTCAACCAGGAAATTAAAGAAGAATTGAAAAAAATCATGGAAACAAATGATAATGGAAACACGACTGTTTAAAATCTGTGGGACACCACAAAGGCAATCCTGAGAGGAAAATATGTAGTGATACAAGCCTTTCTCAAGAAACAAGAAAGGTCTCAAATACAGCCTAACCCTACACCTAAAGGAGCTGGAGAAAGAACAGCAAAGAAAGCCTATATCCAGCAGGAGAAGAGGAATCATAAAGATCAGAGCAGAAATCAATGAAATAGAACCAAAAAAACAGTAGAACAAATCAATGAAACTAGGAGCTGGTTCTTTGAAAGAATTAATAAGATTGAGAAACCCCTGGCCAGACTTATCAAAAAGAAAAGAAAAGACCCAAATAAAATCATGAATGAAGGAGGAGATATCACAACCAACACCAAAGAAATAAAAACATTTATAAGAACATATTATGAGCAACTATACACTATCAAATTTGATAATCTGGAAGAAATGGATGCATTCCTAGAGACATATAAACTACCACAACTGAACCAGGAAGAAATAGAAAACCTGAACAGACCCATAAACAGTAAGGAGATTGAAATAGTCATCAAAAATCTCCCAAAAAACAAGAGCCCAGGGCCAGACAGCTTCCCAGGGCAATTCTACCAAACCTTTAAAGAAGAATTAATTCTTATTCTCCTGAAACTGTTCCAAATAATAGGAATGAAAGGAAAACTTCCAAACTCATTTTATGAGGTCAGCGTTACCTTGACCCCAAAACCAGGCAAGACCCCATCAAAAAAGAAAATTACAGACCAATATCCTTGATGAACACAGATGTGAAAATTCTCACCAAAATCCCAGCCAAAAGGATCCAAAAGTACATTAAAGGGATTATTGCCCACGACCATGTGGGATTTATTCCAGGGCTGCAAGGTTGGTTCAACATCCACAAATCAATCAATGTGATACAATATATTAATAAAAAAAAATAAGAACCATATGATACTCTCAATAGGTGCTGAAAAAGCATTTGACAAAGTACAGCATCCTTTCTTGATCAAAACTCTTCAAAGTGTAGGAATAGAGGGTACATACCTCAATATCATCAAAGCTATCTATGAAAAACCCACAGTGAATATTGTTCTCAATGGAGGAAAAACTAAGAGCTTTTCTGCTAAGGTCAGGAACACGGCAGGGATGTCCATTATCACCACTGCTATTCAACGTATTACTAGAAGTCCTAGCCTCAGCAATCAGACAACAAAAAGAAATAAAAGGCATCCAAATTGGCAAAGAAGAAATCAAACTCTCACTCTTTGCAGATGATATGATACTTTATGTGGAAAACCCAAAAGACTCCACTCCAAATCTGCTAGAACTTGTACAGGAATTCAGTAAAGTGAAAGGATATAAAATTAATACACAGAAATCAGTTGCATTTCTATACACCAACAACAAGACAGAAGAAAGAGAAATTAAGTAGTCAATCTCACTTATAATTGCACCCAAAACCATAAGATACCTAGGAATAAACCTAACAAAAGAGGCAACAAATCTGTACACAGAAAACTATAAAGTACTCATGAAAGAAATTGAGGAAGACACAAAGAAATGGAAAAATGTTCCATGCTCATGGATTCGAAGAACAAAGATTATGAAAATGTCTATGCTACCTAAAGCAATCTACACATTTAATGCAATCCCTATCAAAATACCATCAATTTTTTGTTTCAAAGAAATGGAACAAATAATCCTAAAATTTATATGGAACCAGAAAAGACCTCAAATAGCTAGAGGAATGTTGAAAAAGAAAGCCAAAGTTGGTGGCATCACCATTCCAGACTTCAAGCTCTATTACAAAGCTGTCATCATCAAGACAGTATGGTACTGGCACAAAAACAGACACATAGGTCAATGGAACAGAACAGAGAGCCCAGAAATGGACCCTCAACTCTATGGTCAACTAATCTTCAACAAAGCAGGAATGAATGTCCAATGGAAAAAAGACAGTCTCTTCAACAAATGGTGTTGGGAAAATTGGACAGTCACATGCAGAAAAATGAATCTGGACCATTTCCTTACAGCACACACAAAATTAGACTCCAAATGGATGAAGGACCTCAATGTGAGAAAGGAATCCATCAAAATCCTTGAGGATAACACAGGCGGCAACTTCTTCACCCTCAGCCACAGCAACTTCTTCCTAGAAACATTGCCAAAGGCAAGGGAAGCAAGGGCAAAAATGAACTATTGGGACTTCTTCAAGATCAAAAGCTTTTGCACAGCAAAGGAAACAGTCAACAAACCAAAAGACAACTAACAGAATGGGAGAAGATTTTTGCAAATGACATATTAGATAAAGGGCTAGTATCCTAAATCTATAAAGAACTTCTCAAACTCAACATCAAAAAAACAAATAATCCAATCAAGAAATGGACAGAGGACATGAACAGACATTTCTGCAAAGAAGACATCCAGATGGCCAACAGACACATGAAAAAGTGCTCCACATCATTCAGCACCAGGGAAATACAAATCAAAACCACAATGAGATACCACCTCACACCAGTCAGAATGGCTAAAATTAACAAGTCAGGAAACAACAGATGCTGGCACGGTTGTGCAGAAAGAGGAACCCTCTTACACTGTTGGTGGGAATGCAAGCTGGTGCAGCCATTCTGGAAAACAGCATGGATGTTCCTCAAAAATTTGGAAATAGAGCTACCCTACAAACCAGCAATCGCACTACCGGGTATTTACCTAAGATACAAATGTAGTGATCCGAAGAGGCACGTGCACCTGAATGTTTATAGCAGCAATGTTTGCTATAGCCAAACTGTGGAAAAAACCTAGATGTCCATCAACAATGAATGGATAAAGAAGTTGTATATTTACACAATGCAATACTATGCAGCCATCAAAAGAAATGAAATCTTGCCATTTGCAATGACATGGGTGGAACTGGAGGGTATTTTGCTGAGCAAAAGAGGTCAATCAGAGAAAGACAATTATTATATGATCTCCTTGATATGAAGAGTTTGAGAGGCAATGTGGGGGGTTTAGGGGGTAGGGAAGGAAAATATGAAACAAGATGGGATCGAGAGGGAGACAAACCATAAGGGGCTTTAATCTCACAAAATAAACTGAGGGTTGCTGGAGGGAACTGGGGAGGGAAAGGGGGGTGGGGTTATGGACATTGGGGAGGGTATGTTCTATGGTGAGTGCTGTGAAGTGTGTAAACCTGGCGATTCACAGACCTGTACCCCTGGGGCTAATAATACAATATGTTAATAAAAAATAAAAAAGTAAAAAAAAAATCAACATCACTAATCAGGGAAATGCAAATCAAAACCATAATGATATAGCACCTTTTGCTTGTTGGAATGGCCCAAATCAAAATAAGATATACTAAGTGTTGATGAGAATGTGGAAAAAAAGGGGCACTCATGCACTGTTGCTGAGAATGTAAATGGGTACTGTAGAATATAGTATGGAATTTCCCCAAAAAATTAAAAAGAGAAATATCCTATCCAATTAGTCCTCTACTGGGTATTTGCCCAAATGGGGAAAAACAAAAACAAAAACAAACACCAATTCAAAAAGATATATGTACCTATGTTTATTGTAGCATTATTTAGAACAGGCAAGATATAGAAGCAATTCAAGTGTCCATCAATAGATGAATAAAATAAAGAATATGTGGGATATATATATATATATATATATATAATCTCAACCATCCAGAAGGATGAGATCGTGCCATTTGTGACAACATGGAGGATCTAGAGGGTATTATATTAAGCGAAAGAAGTTAGAGAAAGACAAATACCATATCATTCCCCTTAAACATGAATTCTAAAGAAATAAAACAATGAATAAACAAACAAAAAGCAGAGTCAGAGCAATAAATATAGAAAACAAAATGATGGTTACCACGTGGAAGAGGTAGTAGGCGATGGGCAAATTAGGTGAAGAAGGGTGGGAGATACAGGCTTGCAGTTGTGGAATGAGTAAGTTGTAAAGATAAAAGGTACAGCATAGGGGATATAGTTAATGGTATTGTAAGAGCATTGTATGGTGACAAATGGTAGCTATACTGTGGTGAGCACAGCATAATGTATAGAGTTGTTGAATCACTGTGTTGTACACCTGAAACTCATGTAACATTGTGGATCAACTATAACAAAAAATAATAATCAATGGGGTGCCTGTGTGGCTCAGTCATTAAGCACCTGCCTTCAGCTCATGATCCCAGAGTCATAGGACAGAGCCCTTCATCATGCTTCCTGCTCCGCGGGGAGCCTACTTCTCCCTCTCCCACTCCCCCTGCTTGTGTTCCCTCTCTCACTGTGTCTCTCTCTGTCAAATTAAAATAAAATAAAATAAAATAAGCTTAGAAATAATAATATTTTAGAACAGAAAAAAATGTGATTTGTTTATTTTTTGTTATTTTGTATGAGCTCTTTATATATTTTAGATTAAAACTTCATAATATATTTGGTTTGCAATTGTGTTTTCCATTCTATACATTACATTTTCACTCAGTAGATTATTTTCTTTGGTGCATAAGAGCTTTTTCATTAACATAGTCTCTCCATTTTTGCTTTGGTTATTTATACTTTTAGTGTCATGTCCGAGTCCATCACCAAGGCCTATGTCAAGAAACTTTCCTATATTTTCTTCTAAGAGTTTACAATTTGTGTCTTTAAATGTATAATTCAAAAAAAAAAAAAACAAAACAAAAAAACAAAAAAAAAATAAAATAAATGTATAATTCATATTGAGTTGATTTTTGTGTATGGTGTAAGATCAAGTTCTGCATGTAGAACAGTATCTGTTAAAAGCATCTGTTTCCTCATTTTGTGTTTTTACCCCTTTGTAGAAGATCAATTCACTTTTTATGCACAGGTTTTTTTCTGGGCTCACTATTCTTTTCCATTGGTCTATATGTTCCCCCTGCCCCCGGATCATGTTGTTTTGGTTACTGTAGTTTTGTATTATATTTTAAAATCAGAAAGCATCATGCCTCTTCTTTCTCAAGTTTCTGGAGTCTTTTGTGGCTTCATATACATTTTGAGATTGCTTTTACTCCTTTCTCTGTAAAAAAGTGTCATAGGGATTTTAGTAGGGATTACACTGAATTTGTTTATTTCTTTGGGAAGGTAAGATATTTTAACACTATTAAATCCCTCAATCTATGAGCATGGGCTCTCTTTCCATTTATTTGTGTCACTTTAATTTCTGTCATTAATGTATTGTAGTTTTCAGTGTACAAATCTTTTGCCTCTTTGTTTAAGTTTAATCTTTTTTTTTTAAAGATTTTTTTTTTTAATTTATTTATTTGACAGATAGAGATCACAAGTAGGCAGAGAGGTAGGCAGAGAGAGAGGAAGGGAAGCAGGGTCCCTGCTGAGCAGAGAGCCTGATGTGGGACTTGCTCCCAGGACTCTGGGATCATGACCTGAGCTGAAGGCACTGGCTTTAACCCACTGAGCCACCCAGGTGCCCCAGGTTAAGTTTAATCTTAAGTATTTTTTTAAATGGCTATTGTAAATGGGTTTTTTTTTAATTATTTTTTCAAAAAGTTTGTTAAGTGTACAAAAATGCCATTGATTTTTGTATGTTGATTTTATATCCTGCAACTTTACTGAATTTGCTAGGTTTAGAATGAATTTATCTCAACATAATAAAGTCCGTATACGAAAAGCCCTGAGCTAACATCACACTCAATTTTGAAAATCTGATGATCTTCATTGGCAGATGATATGATATTACATATATAAAAAACTCTAAAGACTACACACACACATATCCACACACAGAACTCACAAAAGACTTCTTATTCTGCGTACTTTGTTTCTTTGCATGCCTTATGTAACACAAATAGAGAGGTGATTAGTATGATCACAAATTGGAATCATAAATCCCATTACAAACAGGGAGTGTGGATCAGTCAGTCCAAAGAACAGACAGGGCATAATTATTAGACTGGCTGCTGTACTAAAGATCTCCAATTGTAAAGATCTCTAAGGTCTATTATATTCCTGGCTGCTTCCAAAACAAATAAAATGGAGAATAGGTCAATACATGATTTTAAAAAAAATTAAATAGAGAGTAGAAAATTAGAGAACATCAATATAATCAAGTCATTTTTATCCTTTTTTTAAAAAAAGTGTTTCACTCATTAAAAATAAATAACATTTAACATGGTTGTTTATAACAGATTATTTGCTTCTCAATATTACCCCAGAAATAATTTCCAAAATCAAATATATATGTACAAATAAATATCTCAGAACAATTGGCAATTTAAATTGACATTTAATTTGTAGTCAGTAAATCTTGCAAAAATACATTTTATAAAAATGTAACTATCATATTTAAAATAATTAAAATTCATATAAACATGTATTACTCTATTAAGTATTTATATATTATTTATATATCTTTGTTTTATCATATGTTCTTAATAAATTTTTGTAAGTATGAAATTAGATATTAGTCAAAAATATTGTTTGAATTAGTCAAAGTAGGAGTATTAAGCACTTTTAAAGCTTTCAATCAGCCAATCAACATTCAATAAAGGTTGAATGTTTTCACAGTGCCTAGGTGGCTCAGCAGGTTAAGCACTGGATTCTTGATTTTGCTCTGGTCAGGATCTCAGGGTTGTGAGATTCAGCCCAGCATTGGGCTCTTGGGTGTGTGTGTATGTGAGTGTGTGTGTGTGTGTGAATGCACACATGCAAACATGTGCTCTCTCTATCTCACCCTCTGTGGAAAAAAAAAAAAAAATGAATGTTTTCAACTACATAAAAGGTAAATGCTATTAGATTTAAAAGCTTATTCGTTAGTATTACAATCAATTTTATTATCTGTTTCAAAATAATTGCTCACTAATAGGTGCCATTATTCACTGGTGAAGAGTACTTGCAGCAAAGCTTTTTTCTTATTTATTTTATTCTATTTTATTTTCTTATGTTCAATTAAGCAAAGTTTTAGAATAATTGAAGTTTTAACTCAGTTTCCATATCCACCGATTTTGTAATTTATTCCTTTGCCCTCTTTTCATACCCAGTTCACCAAATATTCTCATGCTGCTCTTCCTGTCAGCAAACCAATTCATTCCACTTTGAGTTGCCATTTATTGTATTCTTGTCATGATTATTTCTACTTTAAAACCTGCCCCCCCCAAAAAACCCCCCAAAACATAAAAATAAAATAAAACCTGCCCAGCAGAGGGGTTATCCAAGATATTTTAGGGGGTGGGAAAGAAAAGCATCTAAGTATTAAATTGAAGATACCAATAATAGACTACTGAAAAAGAATTTTGGAGATAGATATATCTCAAGATTTCTAGTTCCTTTTATATTATGGGATGCATGCAGAGTGGCACCAAATCTTCTAGTATTTATAATAGTCTCTTTTTCGGATTTGAAAAAAAGGAGAAGGAGGGGGAGGAGGAGGAGAAGAAGAAGGAAACTATAATCAAAACAACCTACTTTTTAAAAAGTGTCCTAATCCTCCAGTTGAAGTATTTAGGAAGTTCCCACCTGCTTGAAATTTCCTTTCACAGTAGATATGCACCATTGACCTTGATTATCTCTTCTAAAATTCTTTGATTGGAATTTCTCCTCAGGGCTAAACCATGAATACATACACCCAATTAGTTGTTAACAGCCTCCAAAAACAAACAAACAAAGCCACAATCTGCTTGCTCATAGTATAGGAATTGTGCCTGAACTTTGCTAAATAATTCTGACTAGTGAGGACATGAACACAAATATTCCTCAAACAACATCTCTTTATAAATGCCCTTAAGACTGATTCACATCTAGAAGATAGTCTTACTGTGGACTGCTTAATTAGAAATCTAATTTCTTCTTCATATTCATGTTTCTACATACAAGTCATAGTAATGGTCAAAAGCAATTAATGTAAAACTGTACTGGAAAGACACTCATTAAATACTTGAATAATGTGCTTTTTTTTTTTTTAAGAGAGAGGTCAGAATGATTAAAAGAACAAGTAGAAATTCATTGAGCTAATATCATTATTTTCAGGATAAAAGTTTAAAGTGCTATATCAGAAAGTGGTCATTTGAGTGTGATACTAACTGCAGAAGACATTCCCTGCAGAGTTCTGGCGGAATGCCTAGTATTTCAGAAGACATTTAGCTTTGACTCTAACTTTGGAAGAAAAAAAAATGGAAGAGTTCTTTATTTTCTAAAATATGCTTCATGATTATGGTTATTATCTTAAGAATGATTTACTCTTATCACAGAACACATTTTTGTAGCAAATTGATCTGAAGAGATGTTCTTTCAATATTAATTCAACATGGCTTATTCATTGCTTGTGGAATATGTGAAGAATCAATTGAGAATATTCAGATATTATGTCTAAAGCCTAGCTCAAAATCATAGCATATTAAAAACAGAAGAAATAAGGATTTAAGCATTTCAATTCTATAATTACACTGTGTTATTTAATATTGGAAAGGTAATAAATAAAATTAATGGCAATCTACCAAAATACATAAATGAAACGCTCAATCTAAGTTCTGAGTAATGATAATAAAATGCTCAGATACGAAAAGCATCTTATTTGCAATCCCAGAGTCATGAATTTAACTCTCTCTAAGGTGTAGATAATGAAGGATAGTCGGAAGAAAGGCAAGCAGGGACAAGTGACCTCCTCCCTAAGAGGAAACCACCCTTAAAAGGATTTTACACAACCCTGAAAGGAGCCCTCCACCCTTTTTCACATGAACAAGTACCTAATAGGCAGATGAGCGCTCGGGAGAAAAACCTGATTGGGTGCCAAGTTCATGGGGTTAATCAAATTAAAGCAGCCCGCCAACAAGCCCATAAAAATTCAGACTGAGAAACTTCAGTGGAAACCCTCTTGGGCCCATTCCCTCTTTGGGGAGCTTTGTATCATTCCTCAATAAACTTTGCTTTTCTGCCCACCAGTCTTTGTCTGTTCTACCTCTCCACTCTTCAAAGCTGCATGACCAAGAACTGTGGGCGCTAAAGGAAAAGAAATCCTGCAACATAAATATGAGAAAGACTATATAGAGTCTTATCCATATTGTTGTCTTCAAATGAATTATAACCTGAAAGTGGAGGCTACATTTACAAATGTTGAAGAATTTTGAAGAGAGACTACAAAATTACAGCATTTTCTCGAGACAAGTTTTAAAGTTTGAAGTTAAATGTGGATTCAGGATTGCTGTTGTTGTTTTATAAGAATATCAGAATGCAAGTGTTGGAGGTATATAATAGATTTTATTTTCTCTTTTTTCTTTTCTTAGAAGAGTTTTTTTAATTAAAATAAAAGTAGTAGATTCAATGCTTTGCCACTACACACCCAGTTGCACACATGCACGTATTCATACACACTCATATGCATGCGTAACTTCTTCAAAATGTTAGTTTTGTTCTCTTTATAAAATGATTTGTAAACTGTTTTTAACACTAATCTCAGTGTAAACTTAAATTACATTTATTGACTTCATATCATCTGGAGAAATTTGATGAAATTTGAAGGAATAATAATATTATACATATGTCTAGCATCAGTCAGACCAACAAATAAGGTTAGAGGTGAACATGATGCATTGTAAAGTTAGGTTTGCAGTGAGAAAAATGTATGCCTACCTCCCCCTTCCCCATATAAGTTGTCCTCAATTTGGAACTACAAAAGTCACTCTTGCAACATTTCTCCAAAGTGGAAGTTTCAGAGTCCTCGCAAATGGGGGGAAAATAATATAAATATAAATACATATAAATATAAATATATAAATATATATGCATATACATATACACATATATGTATATATATGTGTATATGTAGCTGTGTATATATAGCCTGGCTTTTACCAGGACCCTTTTAGAGCCCATATGACAAAATCAATTCAATATGTACAAGTCCATATAACTAAATCAAGCTATGAATTACTTGCAGAGCAGGGAGTCTTCTTTTTTTCTTTT